>NC_040906.2:34654807-35265194 GCF_004126475.2 Phyllostomus discolor
TAGGCTTTGGATATTGTTCCACTGAACTGGAGAATCCATGAAGTCCTTTCCCGCTATGGCTCATTTTTTATCATTTTCCTCTCTTATAGAAAGGGAAAGTTTAATATTGTCCTTTTATTATTATGCCTATGTTTATATAACAGGTAATATTGTATATAGTATTAAATTTTATAAAAATTTTATATAAATTAATAGCTTAAGCATGGTGTTATTGATGAAATATGATTTAGGTTAACATTTCACTAATTATTATATTTTTTAAACATAATATCTTCATATTAAAGTGACACTACTTTGTCATAGAGGGATAGAATGATATATCTGTATTATCATAATGTGAAGAGTGGCACAAAACTGTTGTGAATATTTAAATAATATCATTTTTTAAGTTTCTTGTAAGTACCTGGAAACCTTTGTTAATGGAACCAATTATTATTTTGAAATTGCTCCAGCTTTAGAGTAAACCATATATCCTATGAAGCATCTTTAAAAATGAGGCTTTTTTCCTAGACATGATTCATTGCCTTCTTATGCATTTTTTTCTAGTCACTTCAACGTTAATTGCTTCCTAGAGTTAGCGTCAGCTTCAGGAAGGAGCTACTGCTTAGCAACATATGTGGAATAAGTATCCTAAACCAACTCCACATGCTTTTGTGGTTCATTGGTCTTTGTCTTATATTTCTATTGATCCTGATATTTAGATTGCATCAGTTCTATTAATAAATAATAACATCATCTATATGCTCCTTTAACCATTATTTTGAAAATGTATGACCAGAGTTTCAATAGCTATTTTTAAAATGGAAAGGAGTGATAATTGTCCTATAAATATTTGGCATCTATAACCAGAAGATGTATAATAGAAAAATTTTTTTTTCAAAAAAGTCTTTATCATAGAAAAATGACCATAAAACTAAGTGATGGTACAGAAGATAGATTCACTAAGTGTCTAGTTGAAAACACATTTCTCAGCCTTTATATTTCCTATTCGTACAGAGTTTTAGGTTATATGCTTGTTCATTTTTTGTTTTAATAAACTCAAATCAATTTTTCTTTTCCTGAATTATAGCATTAATACTTTAGTTTATTAAGTTACATCTCATAAACTAGAACAGCAATGGTCATAATGCTTTTTCACAAACAAACAAGTAAACTCCGAGGCTCACGTTGAGCTTGCCAATAAGGCACATCAACCATCAGGCAGCCCTCAATAAACCTTCCAGGTCAAAGAGTTTATTTTCCCTAGGTTCTCCTCATAACATCTTAGAAGCTCAATAAATATTCTGGTACCCAAAATAAAAACAAATGTCTGAACTCTACATTCACATTTGCGGCACTCTGTGAGCCTAGAAATTCCTGTAGATCTTAGGTCTTAGCACACAGAAGAGAATCTACCCTTGAAACATAAGCTCAGTGATATATAAATGTGAGAATTGTAGGCCCTGCTGGGTGGCATCTACAGATCTCATTCTATTTGTGCTAAATATTTGTCTATATCTAAATAAAACAGGGCCTACCAGAACATGCTAGAATCCATATCTCATGAATTATGGATAACCAATTGTAAGTAACAAGATGTTCTTTTGAATTACTAGATTTTAAATATGATCATAGTTATATGTTGCTTATATTTTTGTGTATGAATATATTTTAGAAACTTCATCTTATATTTCTTTGAGTTTATATATATAAAATGTTTTCTGGAAAAAAGGTTATCATATGCTTCTAATAATTATCAACATAAAAATGAGTATATGTAGCTCTACAGTTAAGAAGATATTTTATGTATTTTCTTCCTGGATGAACTGAAGGTACAACCACTAGATGTGTGAAAATATAAGCCAGGCATTCAGATAATCTATTATTGTCAAAGGGTGCTTTCTTTAAGGCAACTGAAGAGGAATGTAAATAATTTTGAGGGGGAGATAGTGAACAAATACTACAGTTCGTTGTCTAAAATTAAAACTGTTTTCTAGTGTCGCAGGTTCGATTCCCAGCCAGGGTACATGCCTGGGTTGCAGGCTATAACCCCTGGCAACCGCACATTGATGTTTCTCTCTCTCTATCTCTCTATCTCTCTATCTATCTATCTCCCTCCCTTCCCACTCTAAAAATAAATAAATAAATAAAATCTTTAAAATTAAAACTGTTTTCTTATAAATGATTATTACTTTTAATTAGCTATACATATTAGAGTTTTAGAAAGAAATTGAGCTTTCTAAAACATTTCAAAAATGTATGTATATATTTCTAAGTACATTTAAGATCATTCCTGTTTTCTATTAAGAGATTTGGGGAGGTATTCTTAAATTTAGATAAAATGGAGGATTGGACTTCTTATTTTACCTTTACAAAAAATAATATATTAACTATGAAAATAAAAGTAAAATAAGCCCTGGCTGGTGTGACTCAGTGGATTAAGAACCGGCCTGTGGACCAAAGGGTGACTGGTTTGATTCCCAGAGAGGGCACATGCCTGAGTTGCAGGCCAGGTCCCCAGTAGGGGGCATGTGAGAGGTAACCACACATTGATGTTTCTCTCCTTCTCTTTCTCCTTCCTTTCCCCTCTGTCCAAAAATAAATAAATAAAATATGTTTTAAAAAGTTAAATAAAATATACATACTTAAGTTGACTCTGATGTTGGATTTGTTCTTTCAACAAGTAACTGTGGACATATATTAAAAATAGCATATAAATCTGCTATGACTATAAGAAATTTAGAAATTAGTTAAAAGTATTATGTGAACATGGTAAAATCAATCCTGTAGTTCATCTTTTTTTCCTCTTTTCATAGTGACAAGGGAATTGAAGAAAATAAAAGTCAAAAAATATGTCTTTAATGTTCAAAAAGTTAAGAAAAAATGGTTAGGTTAATAAATTAGAGATTGATAAACATGGAGAAAGTACGAAGAGACTTATTTTAGGAAGTCATCATTTGCTATAAGGCTATTTTGATTTACTAATTTATTATTTCTGGTTAGTGTTTAGGAAGCAGAAGAATGATAGGGTAAAAATGGAGAAAAGCATAAGTTAATTTCTCCTGAGGACATTTATTTTTATTGTCTAAAATATAAAACACAACTCTTGGTTTTATTAGGAGATTTTTTTATTTATTCATAAACTATATATTAAATTATAAATATGTAACATTTATTGACCTTTATATTTACTAAATAAAGGTTTATGAAATCCTCTCTCACCTTGTAAACTATTTCTGTAAGAACCACAGAAAAACCAAGGAAATAAAAAATCCAATATTACATAGGCAGGAGCTAGAGACACAGCGAAGAAGAAACATAGAAATAAAAATACATTTTGCTTTTAAAAAGTCTTAGAAAAATCCTTTGCACTATTTTTAAATGAAACTCTTATAAAAGAGTTTCAAGGTGATGTTACAAATCAGACTTATAGGTTAAGAAAGGAATACTTTGTTTATGCCCTCCTTATTTGGAAATTGAAACGGTCTCTTCTCTCTACAAAGAGGTAAATGTTTACTGTGGTCCTGATTTGGCAGTTCCCAACAGAAATTTTGAAAGCAGTTTGTAAATGTCTAAGTTAGTCAAAACCTCATTCCATTTTTTTCAAAGTTGTTTGTGCAATTTTGAGAGAGAATTAACACCAACCGTCTGCAGTCACTGTCCATGTACTCCCACTTTCATGCTACAGGGTTCCTTGTGCAACATCTAGGATCAAGAATGGTGGGATCATGGACACAGACAGCAGTGAGGTGATTGCTGGGAGGAGGTGGGTATAAGGGGACTAAATGGTAAAGGGAAAAAAATATAATAGAGATTAAAGTAAAAATACAACAATGGCAGGATCAAAACAGTTGGAGTCAGGGTGGAGGGTAATCAGACTTTTGAAATGGGAGTCACTTCTGTGAAAGATAAAGTAATGTTTGCTCTTATAAACTTTGTGGGTTCAATGAAAATGATTACCTACTTTATATGACACATTACCAGAATTAGTAAAGTTAAAATCATATCTTAAGTTTTATTCTGATATTAAGAGTTGTCAGTCTGTTTTCTGTATCTATGAATCTGTTTCTATTTTGTTAGTTTATTTTGCTCATTAGATTCCACATCTAGGTAAAACCATGTTGTCTTTCTCTGACTGGTTTATTTCACTTTGCATAATACCTTCTAGGTTTAGATGAAAAGAATAGAGAAAACAAGAAATGGTAAATTCTGAGTAAATATACATTTTGTCTTATTTTAAAAGCCTTTAAATGATGTTTAACTATTCAAAGCAAAAAATAAATAATATAACATGTATGTTTAAATTTATAAGATTACTAAGTCATTAGTAGAAGAGTAGTAGGCCAGTAGTAGTAGAAGAAGAAGAGTAGAAGTCATTATAGGGAAGAGTAGTATATTATTTAAAAATGAATTATAATAAATTTAACATGTATATTGTAAAATCTAGACTAAGGTTCAGCAAACTATGACCTGGCAGACAAGTCTGACCCAGCCCTAGTAGCAAGAAATGCTTTTTAACGTTTCTAAGTAGATGAAGGAGTAATAAGAAAGGAATAAAAAGCCAAATGACTGAGAGGTAGAAGCAAAAGAAGAGGAAGAGGAAGAGGAAAAAAAAAGATCACATGTGGCCCTTCAGGGTCTGGCTATTTTTTTAAATAAAGAGCCAGATAAAAACATTTTAGGATTTCACTTGCAGGCCATACATAGTCTCTGTCACGGGAAGGGTAATACATGCAAATGGAGCCATTTCAGAGTGGAATTAGAGCTGCCACCTCAGGGTCACCACCATCTCAGGGCCAATGCCTTAGACATTTTACTCCACAACCTTTGGAATGTTGAAACTGGCAAAATAAACTTTGGACTTGGTCAAACCAACATTGGACTCCAAACAACTGTTTGTAAAGCTGACGGGAAAGCAGACATTCTGACTATGAGACGGGAAGTTAAAGACATTCCTTAGAATTAGCATCATCACATATAACTAAAGAATAACTCAGCTTACTCAATTTATTTGCATGTATAGAAATTCCCTCCTTGACTTACTAACACCAATAGAAAGTCCCTCCTTCTGTTTACCTAATTGTTCCCCTTCTCTTTCTTGTAAAAGCTCCTTGTCTTCACCCTTAATCAGAACTGTATTCAGGTTTCTGCCTGAATCTGTGCTTCTCAAAAAGCTTTTCTTTTTTGAGCTGACAACAGAAAAATTCTGAGATATCCTAAATCAAATTACAGCAGACTGAAGGATGAAAGGAAAAGACAAAGAAGATTATGAATCAAAACCAACAAGATTGCTCACATTCCTCAATGCACATTGAAAATTTCCATCAACTTCTATGTGGCTATTTCAGTGATTATCTAGCCAGCCACCAGACACCACACCTTCCTTACCCATGGACTTTCTGGGCTGTTACCTACAACCAAACCAGAAACAGCAAATATGTCTCCCTTATAAACTACACACCCATCTCATAAGTTCCTCTGCCTCACCTGTTCTCGCATCCTTCCATAGCCATAGTAAATTCTTTCAAAAACCATTTATATCTTATTTTTCAAAATATTTGTTTAAAAAAGAGCCCCATCAACCCCAGGATAGCAGATATGCCTGCCTTCTCCATCTGACCCTGCTACTGGTGGCTGAGACTACATGGTCCAGGACCCGGAGCTTTTTCTGACTAGCATATATCTCAACAAATCCTCTCTTTCAGAGCAGTACATCCAGTCTTTCAGGAGGTAAAATGGGCTCAGCAAAAGAGTGATATAAAAGCAATTGTTGTTTCGATACATAACCCTACCACTACGTTTCCTGTTGGAGTTGTGTGTTGATTAATGTCACTGAAATGTATCTAATGGGTGATAGAAAAAATAACATCCAATTAACACATAAAATTGTGAAAGTAAACTTCTTGATTGTTGGTAAGAAATAAATTGGCTTCACTGTTTCGTTAGAGGTATTGATGAGCAAAACAATTAAACATGAACAAAATATATATTGCCTCAGTATAATCACCATCTAAATTTTAAAACATTTACAAATAAAATGAGATTAAATTTCAACACATAATAATTGCCCATGCTTATTCAGTTTTCATTATGTGCCACTCTATAAAGCACTTTAAATACTTTATTTCTAGTCTCTCAGTCAGGGTTTGTAACTTTATAAAAATTGTGCTATTATTATCACCGTTTTAATTATAAGAAGACTGAGGAACAGAAATTCTATCTTAATAACAACAGAATGTTTTATAGTCTTTTAGTTTTTATTTGAAGTGTTTCTGCATAGCATATTATTTAGTAATCTGATCTATAGAGAGAGCATATATATGTGATTAAGAGCATGTTATTATTTTGTCCTTACTAATTTGATTAAATTAAAATTGTCAGACTATGTGTATATGGCATGCCATGTTATTTCAGTAATGTTTGTATTAATAAGCTATTTAGTTACAGTAGCACCTGGCAAGGATTAGTGACAAATGAGGGGCTACTATTTAGGACAGGGTGGTGACAAAAGGTCTCTGATGAGGTAATATCTTAGGTGTGAGCAATCCTAAACAAGTCATTACAAAAATATTTACTAAAGTCTCCCTATTTGTCACTGTTCTAGGCTATAGAGATCCGACCTTGAACACAAGGCAGGTGAGGCCCTGCTTCCTAGGATGATAGAAGACAGAGGCAGAGCCAGAAGAAAGCAACAAATTAATTTTAGACATTAAGTGCTATAAACAAACCAAGAAAAAAATAACAAGTTAATTTTATTTTAAAAACTGGGAGGGGGTGGGAAACTGGTAGGGGTGAGGGGAAGTCACTGATATTTTTAAGTGGCCAGGATCTCTTTTAAAGGTTTAATAACCTGAACTGTGAAGGTGCTGATCTATGAACTAAGTGCCCAAGAAAAGGGATGTGGGAGAAAAGGTCCTGAACCAGAGACAAAGTCTGGGCGGGAAACAGAACCGCCTCATTCTTCAAATACCAACTGTGTGAAGAAGCAAATTTGTTGCTTGCACTGCAACTCAACTTCTTTGCGTATAGTGAGTTGGGCTGGATGTTCACAGATTAGTATTTCAGTTCCAACAGTCTTCTCCATGCTTCTTACTTGTTTTACATGGTTATGACTTTGTTAAATTAACATTTGTTAAGTGCAGCTCGAGATGCTAGCTGCTGAGCTATGTTTCACCACAGCGACAAGAAAAATTGAAACAGAGGTTTGTTACTCAGAGGTCCTGGAATGAGGACAGAGTATGCCTCGGGGGCCAGACAGAGAAGGCAAAGCAGAGTGCAGGGAGAGAGCTGTTGGCACTGAGGCCTGTGCCTTCATTGGGGTCATGAGTGGAATGCCTTGGGCTTTCGGGGGTATGGTTAAATTCGTCCATTGTTATCAAACATGCGGATTTTGGTAAGCTCCAAGGGGGTGTCTTATCTAAGGGGTGCACAAGGAGAAGTCCCTGAGAGGCAGGGGAGACTACTAATGCAAAGGTGTTGCAGAAATCATATATAGAACTCACACTTGCTAGTGATTCGTGTGTGGCTATCTATAGCACACCTGCATGAGAGGGCTAGTGTCGCATGCAGGTCTCTGTGGGCAGCCTAGCCAAACAAAATGGTTACCACGGCTGCAAGACTATGGAGCAGCTCAGCTGAACTTGCAACAACATTAAATTTGATGTAACGAGTTTTGCTATTCTATTCTGGATTTATAAGCAGGTAATCATTAAAATAAATGTTTCATCTGGAGAGAAAAATAGCAAAACAAATTCAGCTTCTACTTTAGCTTTCATTCTTCTTCCTTACTGCTCAGCTCCTTGCACTTCAGTGTATAACATTGGCACATAAGCAAATTTCTTTAATGTGAATTCATTCATACATTTATGGTAAATTTAATTAATTTTAAATTAAGTTACCTGGTCTACTTTGATATATTAATTATACATAAGTATAGGTAATGTATTTTTAGCCTGATTTACAATGTTGTTCCACCTTACAATGTTTATATGCACCCTGTTACTCCACTCTGCTCATGTAGGACATATTCAAAAAGTTACATATAAAACTATATGTAATATAGTTCCCTAATAGACAATTTGAAGACATCAGTTCATCTTAATATCATAACATTTGGCGGGGGGGGGGGAATAGCCTGAATTTTACATTGAGATGACATTTAAAGCTGGGGATTAGTAAATCAAATTTCTTTATCTCCAGAAGTAAGATAAATAGACCTATCACATGAACCACCTGGAAAGAACAGATATCTACCTATCTCTGTCATCTATCTCTATCTCTGTCTCTACCATCTATCTCTATCACTATCTCTATCATCTATCTCTATCTCTATGTTACTATCTGTATCATCTATCTCTATCTCTATCATCTATCACTATCTCCATCACTATCTCTATCATCTATCTCTGTCTCTGTCATCCATTTCTATCATCTATATCTCTATCACTATCTCTGTCTCTATCATCTATCACTACCTCTGTCATCTATATTTCTGTCATCTATCTCTATTACTATCTCTATCATCTATCATCTATCTCTATTTCTTTCTCTATCCTTATATCATCTATCCTTAAATCATATTTATTTATACATTATTAGTTCATAATGTTTTTACTAAACTAAGTATGTCTGATACTTTTTAATGAACTAATTAGAGGTGAGAGCTGTGGTTTATTTGAAATAAAGGGATTGTAATTATTATAAACCTGAGAAGTAGAATTACAAATAGCAAGAAATATTTGAAGGTGCTAATTCCCTCAACAGAGATGTACATTATACCAATTATGTAGCACATGTCATTTAAGATACTGGGATAATGTTCCAAGAATTACAGGCTGCAATCACATACAAAAACAAGTCTTTTATATAATCCATGAGTTTAATGATTCATCAAATATTTTTCTTTTTAAGCAAAAAGGTCCATACAGAAACCATGGTATGGCCAACTTTTTCTAATACAAAGACAAAAATATTTAAGTACTGAATTTATATTTCATTTCTGTAAGATGAAAATTATGATTTCCATAGAATCTAATTCAGAGTAGGGAAGCTTTGAGGCTAGATATTCCATGACTCTGAAATGCTAACACAAAATCCATGACATGCTTCTAACAATCATGAAAGAAGTTAATAGAAATTAGGGAAGATGCCAAGGCAGCAAAGGTGGCAGACAATAATTGCTCAGCCTGTCATGTTAGAATCAAATACCAATTAAACAGGCAATTTCACATGTTTGTTTTTTATTCAATCACTGAAATTGAATTCTCATAATAACTCAGTGAAGTAATGAACTGGTTAGAATTCTTTTGTCTCAAGGAAGAGAAATCCACTCTGGCAAACTTAATTTTTAAAAAAGGAATTAGCATAAAAATAGCTACAACCAAAGAAAGGAAGAAGAAAGAAAGGAAGGAAGGAAGGAGAAAAAAAGAAAAGAAAAGAAGAGAGAAAGAAAAGAAAAAAGAGAAGAGAAAAGAATAGAAAAGAAAAGAAAGAAAAGAAAAGAAAAGAGAAAAGAAAAGAAAAGAAAAAAGAAAGAAAAGAAAAGAAAAGAAAAAAGGAGAACGGGAAGGAAAGTAAAACTAACCCATTTATAATGATGGACAGGAATATTCATAGTTCTAGAAATCCCCATTAAGAACAAATGGAATGTATATTGGGTTTGTGGGTTTGTTGGCTTTAGTCTTACTTATAACATTGTACTAATTTACTAGGAGCTAAAGCCTGGATTATTTGCCTATCGCCAGATAACAGATAATAGTAGATAAGAAAGGAGTAAGTTCTATTAATACCGTCTTGCCCTGAATCACATAGAATGAAGTAAGAAAATTCCCTTAGGACATACAGGGTATTTTTACCAAAATATTGTGAAAAAATACCATATAGAAGAAATTGCCCACAATATGTGTTGTCTTTTTGGTTTCAGAGAGATGAAGCACATTAAATTTTGCCAAGGTAAAAGAGCTTCTACACAGGAATTTTTCAAACTTCATTCTTTTCCCTTTGCAACACTTGTAACAAAAGATTAACATGTAGCTTTCAATTTAACATATCTGTGATTAGATATCTGAAAGAAAATTACATATGCATGCCCATGTGATTGAAAAGATGAATATTTATAGATATATAATCACATATTTAATTGATCATATTAATCATAAATATTTTATAGACCAGTTTTTATAATTAAATGTGTCATGCTTCTGGCTTTTTCTAAATAATTTTATTTACTTATTTTTAGAGAGGCGAAGAGAGAGAGAAACAGAGGGAGAGAAACATCAATGTATGGCTGCCTATCCTGTGCCCCCCATTGGAGACCTGACCCACAATCCAGGCATGTGCCCTGACTGAGAATTGAACCAGCAACCCTTGGGTTCACAGGCTGATACTCAATCCACTGAGCCACACCAGCCAAGGCCATGCTTCTGACTTTTATATTCTTATGATACAAAATTTTAGAGTGAAAATTTCTACTATAATTTTAGTCTCATTTGCTCAGCCAAAAATTAAAAAAATAACTTTAAATATGAAAGTATTTTTTAATGCCCCAGTTTTAAACACAAGACACTAATTTAAAATTATAGCCTGAAACAGATGGTCAACATATGACACAGATACAGATATGATTTTCATCATTATCAATTAAATGCTCACTGGCTGGATAAAACAGGTATTGTAGGAGAATGTCAGAATCTATAAACCTTGAACCACATTGAAGAGTACAATGTAAAAAGTTAAGCTATTATATAAAGTAACATGTTTTCTTGATGTTTTAAGTCCATGAAAATTGAAATTTTTATTAGTATAGCTTAATAGCAGGATTATTACAGTGAATTTTCAATTATTTCAGAATATTTCAGTATTTTAGTGGTAGAGAATTAAAATATTTAGCTGTACTGAACATTATCTGTGTGTGTGTGTGTGTGTGTGTGTATGCATATACGAGATCTGTCTAGAAGGTATCCAGCCATGTCATGTGAAAAATAGAGACTTTGCCCTGGCTGGCATAGCTCAGTGGATTGAGCCAGTTCGCGGGCTGCAAACCAAAGTGTCACAGGTTTGATTCCCAATCGGGGTACATGCCTGGGTTGCAGGCCATGACCCCCAGCAACTGCATATTGATGTTTCTCTCTCTCTCTTTCTCCCTCCATTCCCTCTCTAAAAATAAATAAATAAATCTTAAAAAAATGGAGACTTTTACTGAAGAAGACACAAGATACAAGAACCATTGTGCATAGGATAATGACGCCTCAGTCCCCTTCAAAGTAGGCACCTTGGGATTTCACACAGTTCTCCCAGTCACCATCAGCTGCTCCACCATATTTTCCTGAATCTGATTGATGGTCTGAAATGTCTTCCCTTTCAAAGATGATGTCAGTTTTGGGAAAAGCCTAAAGGTGCAGGGCACCAAACCTGGACTGTAAGGCGGCTGGGTGATTTGATTTTTCACCAAAAAACTCTTCAGGAGATGTGACAAATGAGTAGGCACATTGTTGTGATAAAGTTGCCAATCACCAGTTGCCCATAGCTGCGACCTCCTGAATCATCTAAATAGTTTTCAGGGAGGAATGTTCAAGCTTATAGCAAAATTTGATGCTGATTTCTTGCTCTACTTGCTCATTTTGACTGCAATGACCACATAGTACACGTGCTCACTCAATAGCATCTACCACCCCCACTGACTAGTACAGTAAAGTTGTCACTATTCACATTCCTGTCCACTCACCTTGGCTGTCAGGTTACATTGATGTCACACAAAATATTCTCATTATATTAACAATGGCTGAACTTCATCGAAACAGACCTTCATGTATATATAGTAAACTTTCATTATGAAATAATTTGTTTTATGGAAATATTTTTCATCCATCAATCCCATTTATAAAAATAAAATAAATAGTTGAAATGACATATTTAAATACCTTACAAGAGTATAACTCAATACATATCTGAAATGACCAGTCGATTAACAGTGAACAAAATGGCTTTTTTCCATCATAATGGAAAACATACTAAATTGTATATAAAATATGCATCTGTCAGGAATTTTTGTGCTTTGTATCCATTTCTCACATGACAACATTATTACTGTGAAACTTTCATTGCTAATATTTTTAGCACATGAAATAGTCATTTGCATCAGACTTCATGATTGCTTGCTCTGTGTAATGAATGCTGAGTAAATGCTAATTACATGCCCCTATGGATTTGTTCTATAGGGATACCAATAAAGGATACATACAAAAAAAGTGTACAGTTAAAATTTGGGGTAAAGAAAAAATGAGTGAAATTCAAGAAATATGTCACAGATAAAATCCAATATCCATAAAGAAGACACAGCAGTGTTTCTGACAGGTCTTTGGCTGCTCATTTTTTGAGGTCCATCTCAAAGGTGATATTGTAAAGAAAACCATTAGGGAGCTCTTACAATATAAAGTCATATGTCATAGAAGACTATAAAGAAAAATAATCTAATTTAATGTAATGGTTCAGCTAAAGCCTTTTCAGGAGATATGAATTTGAAATGAATTATTCAATATACATAGAAATCAGTCAAGCAATGTTTGATGAAGTATATATACACCAGGAATAAGCTATTCCGTTACCAGCCCATATAACTAGAACATCTTTGTAGATGGTGGGGCTGTGGTGTGTGGTGGGCAGGCAGATCTGAGGGACAGCAGAAGTTTCAATGTATTCATTGAAGATAGATGTGAGACATCAAAACAAAAAATTCCAATGGAAAATTGAATATAATTATCTGGAGCTTAGCGAGAAATCTAAATTCTTTCATACCAGCTTTGTAATCATTTAAAAAACACTTTTTGGAAATGTATAAAAAGTTTTAAGTACTGGTGTATTTATATTAAATTAGACCTATTGGGTAGTATGAACAATGGATTTGGAAGAAATCTCTGAGAGTATATAATTTGCAAAAGACAACAATTAAAGGATTAACACTAGAGTATATTTAAGGCATTATCAAAGCAACATGTGTACATTAATAAGACTTTAAAATATAGCCCAAAAGGCAAAAGGAAAAGTTAAGAATAAATTAACACTGCAAATTAGAAATGTGAAACTTTAAAAAAAACAGAGTGATTATTTTAATGTTGAAGAAAATTTTTCAGTTAAGTTTCTACTTCCTTGACTAGAGGAGGGTCATTGATGATGTTAGAAAGGGTTATTTCAGGATGATCATTTCTCAAGCATTTACTTGAGACATAAATCGTATGTGGAAATTAAAGATTATGAATGAAAATTATATGTACATAATTAGATAAAGGAATATATTGTTCAATTATTATAATTATATTTTAATTCGAGAAGATAGCCAGGAAAAGAGAAAAAAATAAAATAAATGTGAATCACATTTCCACTAAGACAAGCATAAATAAGAAAGTAGAAGTATTCGAATAAAAAGTGTTGGCAGGAGGCTTGGAACTAAATAAAGGCCGTCTCATCAGATGGCCTCAGTTTTCAGTGAGGATAGACAAAAAGCAATTTCTGAAAGTGATAAATGAAAGTATGTCATATGCATTAAATGAGTTTAATTTAACTACTCAGAAAATGGAAGAAAATGACTAGAATCCTCCGGAAAGATTACTGGGTATAAGAAAGTCACATGAAGATTTAACTATGTTTGAAGACTACATATCAGTATTACTTATGTGGCACTAAGCTCTTATTTTTTTCTCTATGATTCTTCAGATTAATTATTTTAGCCAATTTGTGTATGTGTGTGTGTGTGTTTGAATGGTTTAATTGACTTAGAGGTAGTGTTTGGTAGGATTTGTCTAGAATGAGGAAAAAAAGGCAGGAGTGTTAGGAGTAATAGCTAACAGTTTACATGTCATGGAATTTGGATACATAGAGATGCAGGTGGAATAATAAGCATGTTGTTCCTACTGGATTTTAAGTTCCTAATATCTAAGAAATAAGAAACTGAAAAAGAAGAAAAAATAAGAGTATGTAATCAGAAAACAGAATATGCAATAAATTTCAGCATATATGTAATTCAGGTTATAACAAAATCTGGCTATTAATACTAGGTAAGTGTTGCAAAAAAAAGACTCAGAGATAAATTCTTCATCTGCAAATTTGGGTATTATTATTGATTCCATAAAGTTGTGGAAATGATTGTGTAATCAGACATTTAATCAATAAAAAATAGTGACTGGCAGGTAGAATGTGTACAAGATACATTAACATTTTGATGATATCTACAATTACTTTTATGATCTCTGTTACCAGCTATGTATTTAGTAATCATTGGCTTTGATGGGTATCCACCCTTTACAAAGGTAACTCCTAATAAAATACAGAAAGTTTAGAGGTAATTTGTAATGCGAGACTGTTCACTCAATCACCTAGAAAGGAGAAAATGATGGAAGAGAAATATGCCTCCATAAAACTTATTTCCCAAAAGAGGCGATGACAAGGTTGTACCTGAGTCAGCAGGAAAGCTACTATTCTTCTGGAAAGTCAGAGTCAGAAGAAATTATGTGGTCAAAAAATATTAAATGCACTACATATAGTCTGTGACTGATACTAAAAGCAAATTAGTCTATCTTCCAAATATTTATTGAGCATTTTTATAAATCAATATCCCAGTGGCCAATATATGCTTAACACATACTAAATTGGGGGATAGATAAAAAGATAGATAATAGATAGATAGATAGATAGATAGATAGATAGATGATAGCTAGATTGATGTAGGGGGAAATGTCTGATTGATGAAGTAATTGAACAAATCAAATACATGATAAAGCCAGAGAGATGTATTCCACTGACTTGAAACTAACAGATTATTTACAGTCTCTTTTGTTTTATGCTAGAATACCTTTGTTTTATTTAGGCCCTCAATAGAGTGGAGAAGAGACATGGGGAGGGCGATCTACCTTACTGAGTCAACTAATTCAAATGCTAATCCTATCTAGGGACACTCTTACAGACCCTCATGAAAGCAACGTTTAATCCTGGCACCCTGTGACCCACTCAGGTAGAAAAACAAAGTTAGTTATCACAATCAGCAACATAAATAGTCAAATTAGAGGGTATAAACACTTGGAAAAAATTATGATTAAAAATATTAGTTTTCTTTATAAAAAAAGTTTCAAAAAAATAGAAGGTTCAATATTATCTACCTTAAAATCAGTATTTAAGGTTATGTTACTTTAAAAACTAATTACTAAGTGAGTAAATAATTCTAAGAATCCCAAAACAAGATATAGGTACCCATTTTCTTCTGAAATAATATCAAATATTACATGTTTTACCTATATTAATTATATGATGGACTACATGTTATTGGCATATATTATCTTTCTATGTCCTTTAAATGATTAAGATATTGGCTGCAACTATATATATATAATGGTTATATGTTTATGTGTATATATTACATTAGTTTTAGATTGACAGAAAAAATATGAGAAAAATACAGCTTTGCCATATATCCTACACACCATTTCCTCTATTATTAATATCTTTCACTTGTATGATATATTTGTCACAATTAATGACCCAGAATTGATATATTATTATTAGCCATAGTTCCTTCTTTATTTGTATTTCACTTTTTTCCATTCCAGGATTCCATCCAGTAAAGTGCATTATATTTAGTTATATTGTCTCCTCAAACTCTTCAATACTGATAGTTTCTGAGAATTTGTTTTAGATGACTTGGACAGTTTTGAGGAATACTAATAATTTATTTTATAAACTCAAAATTAGGTTTGACAGGGGTTGTGGTTTTTCCCTAGACAGGAAAATATAGATAAAATCCCATTCTCAGAACATCATATCAAAGGCACATTCTATCAATATGATATCATTGTTGATGTGAACTTCATCAACGGGTTATGGTAGTGTTTGTCAGGTTTCTCTACTATAAAGTTGTTTTCCCTCCACACTCCCCTTGGAAAGAAGTCACTCTGCATAGCTGAAGTTTAAATGATGAGGAATTATGTTACACCCCTTTGGAGGGGAAGCATCTACAAAAACTATTTGGAATTCTTCTCCATGGGAGGATTGCCTCTTCTCTCCATCATTTATGTACTCAATAATTTATATCTAAATAGACCCATGGATACTTATTTTATACTTTGGGTTATAACTCAATAAATAAATATATAAATATAATTAAATAAATAAATAAATATAATAAATATATTATTTATTTTATTACTCAAGCTGTTTCCAGCTTTGACATCTAGGAGCTCCTGTGCCTGTCAACACACTTCATTTGTTTTTTACTTCAATGTTAATCCCTTATCAGATGTGTTGATATTCACCAATACATCTGATATGGGATCAATATCCAAAATTTATAAAGAACTTATAAAATTCAACACCAAAAAAGCAAACAATACAACTTAAAAAATGGGCAAATTACCCGAGTGTCCACTTCTCTGAAGAGTACTCACAGATTGCATATATGCACATGAAAAGATGTTCAATGACAAAAATCATCAGAGAAATGCAAATTAGAACCACAATGAGGTGCCACGTCACACTTGTCAGGATGACTGTCATCAATAATTCAACAAGTGTTGGTGAGGGTATGGGGAAAAGGGGACCTGTTATGTACTGTGGATGGGAATTCAGACTAGTGCAGCCACTATAAAAGGCAGTATGGAGTTACCTTCAAAAATTAAAAATGGAACTGCTTTATGATGCAGAGATACCACTTTTGGAAATTTATCCAAAGAAACCTGAAACACTGATATGAAAAAAATATGTGCACTCTCTGTTCCTTTCAGCAGTATTTATAATTGCCAAGATCTGGAAGCAGTCCAGGTATTTTTCAGTAGAGGAGTGGATAAAATAAGCTGTGGTACATTTACACAATGGAATACTACTTGGCCATAAAGAAGAAGGAACTCTTACCCTTTGGGACAGAATGGATGGACCTAGAGAGCATTATGTAAATGAAATAAGCTAGTCAGAGAAAGGTAAGTAGCATATAATATCACTTATATGAGGAATCTAATAAATAAAATTAACAAGCAAAATAGAGACACTCATAGAGAGCAGACTGTTAGCTTTAGAGGGGTGGGAGTTGGGTTGGGAAGTAGAGGGAGGGACTAAACAAGCCATAAAAATAATGAAAACTCATGGACACAGATAATAGTGTCATAACTGATGAAAGAATATTGGTGGGAGTTGGTGGAGAAAGTATTGGGGGAATGAATAGACAGAGACTTGACTTGGGTGGCGAGCGCAGATACAGTGTACAGATGATGTGTTGTAAAATCATGTCCCTGAAGCCTGTGTAATTTTGTTAACTAGTGTTACCCTAATGAATTCAATGAAAAGGGGAAAATAAAGAAATGAACTGAAAAGGCCATAAGTCACCTTAGGGTGATACTCAGCACAGAGATCATCTATAACAATAAAAAAAACAAATAAACAAAAACCTAAAAAAATAGTGAATTCAGGTTAAAAAGATAAATTTGATTTTGTCAAAATTAAAAAAGACACTTCTGTAGAACAAACAACATTATCAATAAGTGAAAGGACAACCTTCAAAACGGGGGAAATATTTCCAGGTCATATATCTAATAGGGATTAATATTAAGAATGTATAAAGAACTCTTCCAATTGAACAACACAAAAACAAAGAAAAAACCTGATTTAAAATTGGCCAAAGGATTTGAACAGACATTTTTCCCTACTTGAGTTACTAATGCCTAATAAGCACTTCAAAATATGTTCAAATGTTATTAATAATTAAAGAAATTCATTTCAAAACAACTAGAAATACTACTTCATACCCTCTAGAATGACTATATTAAAAACACAGAAAATACAAGTGTATTTTTGGATCTGGGGAAAGATGAACGCCTTTTACAAATTGCTAGTGGAAATGTGAAAAGATAGTAGTCACTGTTGAAAATTGTGTGGCAATTCTTTGAGGAGTTAAAAATAAAATTACCATGCATTCTGGCAATTCTGCCCCTAACTAGTACTATACACCCAAATAAAATGAAAACATATATCCACATGTTTTCCACATATAACCGTTTATCTGAATGTTCATAGCAACAATATTCATAACAGTCAAGAAGTCAAAACGACCCAAATGTTCATCAATGGGCAAACGTATAAACAAATTTTGGTACATACATACAATAGAATATTATTCAACTGTCAAACAGAATGAAATAGTGGTGAATGTCACCATTGAGATGGACCTTTAAAACTTTATCCTAAGTGATTTAAACCAGACACAAGAGGTCATGTATTGTATGATTCCTTTTAAATAAAACATCCAGAACAGGTAAATCTAAAGTCAGAAAGCAGACCAGCAGCTTTCAGGGTATGTATGGAGGAAAGAGAGAATGAAAAGTGATAATTCAGTGGGTATGGAGTGTTCAGGAGTGATGACAATGGGTTGAAACTAGAGATATGTGGTGGTTTCACAACATTGCAAATGCATTAATGCTACTGAATTCTACACTTTAAAATGGTTACTGTGTGCTATATACATTTCACCTCATGCCACACACATTCATTCATGGACACAAGCACATAAACGTGAATTAAACTGAGTCTTTCCATCTGAAGTTTTAGGCATTTTCATCTTCTGGAAAAGATAGTGTTAAAAACATGCTTGCTTTTCTGAAATTATGAATTGAAAGTATGTGCCCTGGCTGGCGTAGCTCAGTGGATTCAGCGCGGGCTGCGAACCAAAGTGTGGCAGGTTTGATTCCCAGTCAGGGTACATGCCTGGGTTGCAGGCCACGACCCCCAGCAACCGCACATCGATATCTCTCTCTCTCTCTCTCTATCTCCCTCTCTTCCTTCTCTAAAAATAAATAAATAAAATCTTAAAAAAAAGAAAGTATAAGGTTAATCCAGTTCTTATTTGGGGATTTATAAAAGTTACATCTCTATATCTATAAATTTATCTATATATCTGTAAACAGATATGTCTATATCTGTATATACATATATATCTGTAGATATATCCACCACTAATATGCCTATGATATAGGCTTATGCAAGTATTTCATGCATTTTTTTTTTATTAAAAGCTCACTGTATTACTGTTGAAATTGAGGAACATGTAATGAGAAATAGTTTCTTAACATTCCTAGAATTGGTAAATAAGACATTTTCTGCCTCTCATATCCAGCTTCTGAAAACATGTATTCCTTGGGTCAGAGAGCCAAATAATTTCTTTGTATCTTCTAGCTTTCCCAGTGTCAATAATCGAACTAGACACAGACTTAAACACAACTTGTTGTCTGATTTACAACACCTATTTGAGAATTAATGTGAATGATTTCTGCTATTTTCTGAAATACTATCTTCATATGATATCTTCAGCTTCTTCTCAGAAAAGGTATGGCACTCCAGGGAGTTACTGGCTATACAAAGTGCTCGTGAAGCTATTGCTCTGTTTTGTTTTGTTTTTGTTTTTTCATTTGTTTGTTTGTTTGTTTGTTTGTTTCTGTCTTGTTGGCCTGCAGGGAGTTGATGAATGAACACCAGGTATAATATCCGGTAGTAAGTTTCTCAGTACTGCTTCCCTTTACTTGAAACTACATGACAAAGTTGAAATGTACTAAACGTTTTTTGATAGATACTGACAGAAATCAGGGATTTTTTTCTGAAGAAAAGAGAAATAGTGTAAGGAGGGAGAATTTATAGGCAATAGCTAAGATGCATTGAGGAAGAGAAGGTTAACCAGGATGTTGACTTTTCTATACACTTTCCCAAACTTAAAACATATTCCTCAAGATCGTTTTTAAAAGACTATAGTGTTTGTGATATAACACGTATTGGGGCAAGGTCACACATAACAGGATGCTTGAAGAAGTACCAATGGACTGGGGAATACAAATTCCAATATCAACAGGTTCAAGTTGTTGACAGATTGGACATACTGACTAAGACATCTGATCCCACTGGAAAAGAGCATTTCAGAAACTGAGAGCTGATCTGACTGTTACAGTGTACTGGGAAAAGGAAAGGAAAGAGAATGTGTTCAGGCTGAATGAACTTGTAGCTTTCTGATTAAATTTTTTGATACTGCTAGACTTTAATTATTCCGAAATGTGTTTTAAACTAAGATAAAAACTAGAGCAAATTTTGTCATGGAACGTGATTATATTTTATTTATGAAGCTGATGGGACAGAAATACGAGTATGTAAATACATTATTTCAGATTTTATTCTATAAGAGAATAAAAAAATACTTAATCCCTTTAAAACCTACATCCTTAATCTATAAGTAATTATATATATATATATGAAAAATAGATAATTTTATTTATATATAATAATAGCATCACCATTACAAGGAACAGGTTCTGACAAAATATGTTAACAATTGTTCTTCTGAATGTAGTGGAACTTATATAATATCATGTCTGTTAATAGAACTTACAGTATATGCCTGAGGATGTTTCTAATAACAAGACCACATTTACAGCAGCAAGGATGAGAGCTGTCTGTCACTGGGAATTAGTGCTAATATGAGGTTTCAAGTGAAGGTCTTGATTAACTTGTAAGAGGAAGGAAACAATTTTCAGGTCAGGTGGCAGCATATTTAGAAGTTTTTCTTTTGAGTCTTTATGTTCAAGAGCTAAATGCTTTTCTCTTCTTTCTCCAGAACTTGTAAAAATAAAAAAAAAGCAGATAATAATAATACATCTATAAATTTTTATATATTTAAATGACAGAATGCTAAGCATTTATATTCAAGTGTTACGCAGCTTGCCCTGGATGTGGACATATATGTTTGCTTGTATAAACATACATATATACATGTGTGCATGTACACCCATATGTGCACATGTACATATATGTGCATGTGTGTATATAATATAAACACTTTAAATATATGGTAAATTTATTATATGTAGAATAATCTTTTTAAGATATAATATAAAAATACCTCATATCAAGATCAAAATGTTTAGTTAAGACAGTATTTAAAACTTAATGTAACATTTAATAGCTGAAATTAAAAAAAAAACAAACAAGAAATCTGGGGCACAGTTTGTCATTGGTAGAACTCATAGAAAATCATATTATAAAATCAATCATTTTAGCAACCTCCATAATTCAGAGACTGTCGCCTGAATTACACTGTCATGCTTCTTGCAGTCAGGTCGGGGGCTTTGTGAGAAAAGTGAAGTGACTAAGAATAAAATAACAATTCCTAGACACAGACAACAGTACGGTGACTATCAGGGGGAAGTGGAATGGAGGGGGTCAGAAGAAGGGATAGGGGATGGTGACCAAACGCGACCTGACTTGGGGTGGTGAACACCCAATTTACAGATGACATATTATAAAATTGTATACCTGAACATATATAATTGTATTAATCAATGTCACCCCAATAAATTCAATAAAAATAAGAAGTATCACCACAAACAAGAGCAGATTAAATACAATCAAAGAAGGGAGGAGATTCCTCTTCGCTACTGGTGGTTTTGTTGGCAGACTTGGTAGATTCACTGTGATTTGGGCCTGATCCAGGACTCAAATTATGACCTGCACCCCTGCAACCTGCATTCTAACAGAAGGCCATTGGTGACGCTTTGAGACCCTCAATGTAAAGGCATATAAATTAGACACAGTATCAACATTCCACAAAATACCCCCCTTTTCCTTATCTGCTCTATATTACACATGCTATTGGATATGTGTCTCTCTGAGGAAGGATGTAGGGAAGAGTTATCGTATGTAGTTTTTGGCAGTGATAGAAGCCTGTCTTTTCTGATATAGACTCAGACTCTCCACCTGATGATAATGGGCTATGCAACTGAAAATAAAGTCAGGATTAGAAGGTAGGCAAGATATTGTGGGTTTGACTGCTTCCATTGTTCTCAGTCCCTGGTTTATCTTATAAATCAAGTTATCTTTGATATATTTTGATTGAGAAATTCTTTTGCTGTTATCCATCTGCCTTTTCCCTAGGGAAACGATTTTGATAGCTCTATACAAGGCTAGCCCTCTGGCTGCTGCTGTGTCATTGTCATATTAAAATAATCATCTGCACCTTGTTTCTGATGGTTAAGGGCAGTATATAAATGATATTTCATTGTGATCTTGTATTATTCACCTCTACTATTAGGGAAGCCAATTCTCAAACAACCTTTCAAGTTTCATTTTACCAAAAGAAGGCACCAATGAGCTCCTATGAGATATGAGTACATCTTGCACCAGTGCATTTCTCATCACTGTGGTAAACAGAGTAACTTCTGTATTGTCACACATAACATATGTGTCTGGTATGTTTTCAGCCTTGTGAGATACCCTCCCCATTTTGTTGAGCTTTTTGTTCTAATATTTTCTGGGCTTCCATGAAAGTCTGGGATTTCTACTTGAGCTAGTGTAGGCCTTTAGATGTCGAGGTTTTCAAGAATCGAAACAACTGCATATAAGCAGACTTCCCTCTTGGTTATACTATCACTTCTCAGTCCTTGATATTTTACATCTTATATCCAGATCATTATGAGAATGCTCCCATTGTGATAATCTGTTCCTTATCAAACTTTATTTTCCACCCTGCTCTTGATACAGGGAACTTACTGCCTATCCTCATGTACACTTGTCAGGCTCCTGAAGCTCCATTAGGGTATAGTCCCTTTTGTCCCTTAGGGTATGATGTGAATTTAACTATTGGCTTTGTGACTAGGAAGACAGGTGGAGTAGACCCTAATGAGTATTTATATTGTCTGACAAGGCACAGGTGCTTATGCTGTCTCCAGAGTTAAAGAGTTAGCCTTTAACTGAAAGAATTCAGCCATTTTTATGGGTCCAGAACATGCATGAGAATCCATAATTCAATATTGTCTAGTGCTTTATTCAAAGATCCCCCATCCCATATTGCAAATTTACAATTCTGCCAACAGTCCTCTGATATTGGCATAAAAGACTTAAATTAATGCAATGTCAACTTTTTTTTAGAGCTCTGCTTCTTTATCAATTAAGTTCTGGACTCAATTCACAGCTTTTAGTACTCTATAGTGGAGGTGAGAAAACCCTGTTGCTGTTACACTTCACCTACATTAGTGATTAATCACCTCCAGTCTGTCATTGTCTTTCTCCAATTCATTGATTGCTCCCACAACAACCATCAAATGTCATTATTTTTATAATTATTAGTTTCCTCATGACTCTCAAAAGCCTGATACGTTGTACCCATTAGTAAATTGGCCTCCATATGTATCATCTTTTAGTTTACCACCTTATCTCTCATAAAATTTAACAATGACATTACTGTGAAATGTCAGGAATTATCCATAGTCACCCCACTACCAGTGATGTAGCCCTCAGTGCCAGCTGGTGGTGTGTGGTCCAACTGCACAATTACATATCAATGTCTGCTTCCTAGGAGCCTGCAGAATGAAATGCCTTAGCTCTCTGTTTTTAGAAAATGGACTTGGAGATTTGCATGCGGGAGGTTATGTGGGAAGGGCTCTCAGGAATAAGATTTTTAAGAGAGAAATGGGAGAATTGGTCAGAGAGAAATGTTGAACTGTGATACATTTGCTGTAGTAACCTCAGTCAGTCCCACAGATGGTGAAGCTAGAACAGCCCTTTAGAAATGTCCTTTGTAAGGCCAAATGAACAATTTATATATCAGTTTATTGATGAGATGAAAACTTGTGTGAGGCTGCTACCTTCAGCATGGTGATACAAGCATAGGTCACTAATACTCAATATTCCTAGCAACTGGGGTATTAATAGAGGACCAAGGTAGTGTGCCATATCATGCATTAGAAGGATACAAATTATTTAAGTAATCAAGTATGATAAATTGTCATAATGACTATGAATGAGAATTATGAATGCATACATTTTCCTTGTCTGCCAAATTGAAGGGCTAGGGATTTTATTCTAGAGAAAAAATATGTTTGTGTTAAAGGCATATAATAAGTATTTCCTAAAACATAGAGAATAGATTAAATGTTATAGATTAAATAAAATGGCTTGAAATGCTGATTAGATTAGACAATACTCAGGAGAATAACTCAGTTATTTTGTGAACTCTCATATAACACGATCAGCTTCACAAAAGATTGCATGCATTTTGATTTCCAAAATATGCATATAAATAGAGCATTTTATAACTTTTAATAATTTAGTATAAGTTTAATATATTCAAACTAGTGTTGTCATAAGAATCAGTCAGTGCAGTTGGGGGGCATTCCACAAATGCTGGATAACACTGGTATACATTGATGCAATTATTTTACTATTGCCTGCTGAAATATAATCTCACTACTTTTAGTCATACCACAAATATCATGAGAGATCATATATCTTGACTGTTAGGTAAGAATATAAATGGGCTTGAGATATTTACAGTTATAAGTTAATATGAAAAGAACGAAAACTTTGGCTATTATTGAGAATAATAAAAATATAAACTGGTCACTACATGAAATTCCTAGAACTTATTACATGTTTATGAAAAAAGGTACTGAGTACCAAATTTAGTAGTTTGAGACTCTAGCACTCTTGATGACATTTTTACCATCAATACAAGTCATCCTAAAATAACAGCTTTTTATGTGCTCTCTTTTGCATATTACCAAAAAACCATCTTAGTTTTTCTGTTAAGAATCTCTGGATTATATTTCTTATTTTCATCACATTAATGAATTTATGGATGGCTATTTTAAGAACAAGTTAGGTGTTAGAGCAAGTGTTCAAGCAAAATAATGAAGCAACTTGCATAGCATGTATTGGAAAATATATCTCTGTATTTACACCAATGCTAAGGTATATTGTTAAATAAATGAACACACAAAAGGAAATTGAGACAGAACACACCAAGTTAAATTATCTTTATATAATCTATAACTAATGAAAATAAGTAAAAAAGAATAAGAAGTACAATGTTATTACAATACCTTACCTTAATCATTTTCCTCATACTACTCTCTCTGTCCCCACAGTTTCTACAAAAATTAGTTTCAATCTGGCTGGTGTGGCTCAGTGGATTGAATGCCAGCCTTTGAACCAAAGGGTCACTGGTTCAATTCCCAGTTGGGGCACATGCCTGAGTTGTGGGCCAGGTCCTCGAATGAGGGACATGCAAGAGGCAAACACACATTGATGTTTCTCTCCCTCTCTTTCTCCTTTCTTTCCCTCTCTCTAAAAATAAATAAAATAATTTTTTTTAAAAAGAAATGAGTTTCAGTGATCAAAAGGGTAGGTGGAAAAAAGTCTCAGCGGGGAATGAATGTCCATCTATCACTCACACTGAATAACAAATCCAACGATGAGTGGCATCATCTTTATGTGTGTAGGACAACGCACTCCCCCTGACCCCATCTTCTGACACTTTAGAGACAGTCAGCAGGTTGCAGTGGCTATGCTGCCTCCAATACATAAATTATGGGATCAAGCTGTTAAAAGTGACTACCATCATTCACTTTTTTCTTATAATGTCACATCTTTCATCATGTCTTAGGTGCATTGCAAGGATGTATTTCAACTCTAACCTTCATGACACTGAGTAAAAATAAATGCAGACTTCAGTAAGGGAAGAGCAATATTTCATTAGTAACAACAGCCTTTCAATTTTAATGATGATAACTAAACTGCTTTGACTAAAAACTGACTTTTTCCTCTACATCTGCAAATGTGAAAGGCTATTCCATACATAACTCTTCAAGTTATGAATACTGGCTTTTATGTCATTGCTTCAAATCATTACCAAATATGTGGTAAACATATGTGAATGTTATATTTTTAATGTATCATAAGTTAGCGTACATAATTATTTATTTATACTTAATCCTATTATACACATGTCTTCAAAGTGTAAATTGTCCCCTGAGAACATTTCAGGATTATGAAAAATAAAATTAGTTGAAAGTATTATGCTATTTGATTTTTTTTTTGGTTGTGGGCATTAAAATGGTGCAAAAGCAAGGGTGGGGTAAAACGCTGCTATAATGTGCACCTAGGCAGTCACTCCAAAGATGTTCTAGTAGTCATTGCACTTTGCCCTTGTGCACATAGAGTTAAAATAACAACAGAGCTAGTTCCAGCCCTGGCTGGTGTGGCTCGGTGGATTAAGTGCAGGCCAGCAAACCAAAAGGTCATACATTTCATTCTGAGTCAGGGCACATGCCTGGGTTTCATTCAGGTTCCCCAGTAGGGGGTGTGGGAGAGGCAACCAATTGATGTTTCTCTCCCTTTCTTTCTCCCTCCCTTCCTCTCTCTCTAAAAAATAAATAAATAAAACCTTTTTCTTTTAGAAAAAGGACAACTATTAAAAAAAGAAAGCTAGTTCCAATTAAAAATAATCTTACTTAGTAAACATTATTTTTATTTAAGTTATGATTTTTGATTATATGTCTTATTAGTGTGTTGACAAAATGGCCCTTAAAGCATATAAAAATGCCATGATTCTCTTGAGGAAAGACACTTGGAAAATTGAGTAGCAAGCTGAACAAGTCATGTTTTTCATTTAATAGTGTTTTCACTAAAGTCATAATATGATTATTCCAACTTGGAAATTTGGCAGATTTTTGAAATATTTATAGATTATCATCAAATATAATTTCATTGATCTGGTTGAATTTATTTTAAATGGTTGAGAATTTGTTTCCTCTTTTTGTTTTGTTTTTTTACCTCATAACTGATCGATCTTGTGGCTTTCTCTTTTAGTTTACCTAATTATAATTTAACTTATAGCTTTCTATTTCGCTGCCTCTCCTTTGTCTCTCTCTATATACACACTCATAACATGCACATACATGTATATACACACATTATACATATTCATTATATACATAATTGTAAATGAATCACAATTTTCCTTTAATTTTTTCTACTCTTCCCTTATTCATTATGCTATCATTGCCATATATCACATTATAAGTTCCACAAGACAATATGTTTTATTCAAAGAGTCATGTGTATTTTAAAGATTTTAAGAAAAATATTTCTGTATATTTACTCACATATTTACTATTATTGATGCTCTTTCCTTTTCTAGATGATATGGGAGTCCATCTAGTTTTATTTCCCTTCAGCCTGAACCACTTCCTTTAGTATTAATATTTACAATGCAGGTTTGCTGGTTATAATTTCTCTTGCATTTCTTTGACATGAAACTGTCTTTATTTTGCTTTCATTCTTAACTGATAGTTGTACTTGATATAGAATTCTAGATTGATGGATTTTAAAAATAAATCTATTATTATTATTATTAATTTATAGTTTTAAAAATGTCTCCTGTTCCCTATATTTTCTAGTAAGAACTCAGTGACTATGTTTATCATTGTTGCTCTGCACTCCCTGCCCCATTTTTTCTGGCTGTTGTGAAGACTTTGTCTTTAATTTTGATCGGCAGCAGTTTGACTCTGAGAAAACTTCATGTGGCATAATACAGTCCCGCTCTTCATGGTATTCATCCTAATCATGATCATCTGGGATTCCGAATCTATAAATTTATCTCTCAATCAATTTGGATTTTTTTCTTTTTACCTTATTTCTTTAAGTCAATTTTTATTGCCCATTTCTCTATCTTCTCATCTTGTAGTTTTAAATGTAGTTGTATGAGAGACCCTTTGATAGGTCTTACCAGTCTCTTAGGCTCTGTTCATTTCTTTTTACATGTTTTTATTTCTACTATTCTTCAAATTAGCTAATTTCTATTGTTTTATGTTCAAAGTTCACTGAGTCTTTCCTCTCTTACCTGTGTTCCACTAGTAAATCCATACAGTAATGTTAAAAATCCAGGTGTTGTTTTATTATCTTTTTATAGTTTGCAGTTAACGGCTAAGATTTCCTTTTTTGTTCATTGCAAGCATACTTTTCTTTTTGGTCTTTGAGCATTGTTACAATAGATTCTTTAAATTCTTTTTGGTGCTAGGACCATAACATTATCTTGCCTTTTTTCCCTTCCAATATAGCTCAAATTTACTTATGTTTATATGCCTATTAATTTTAGATTACCATTTGCAATGTGAAGAATATGCTCTAGAGACTCTGAGTTTTGTTATATTCAAGAAGTATTTTTAAATGCATTTTAATATGCAATTATTGTGAGTGAAACTAAAACTCCCAACTTTGTCTTTCCTGAGGTATGTGGCAAAAGAAAGCTCTATTCAATTATTTTATCTTCAGATGGTTTGTTTATAGTCTCTTTTGCACAGGTAAAGTTTTGGAACCAGTCAGTTATTTTTTGATATCACACTTGGAAAGGTCAAGCCTCACCTCACAATGAATCTGTTAAATTTAAGATATACAAGTCATGTATTTTAGAATTGTATAGAAATGGATGAATAAACTGAACATTAATAAAATATCAAAACAGACATAGTATTTGACCTTGGATGTTTTTGTATGGACAGGAAGTCACTTCAGATTGATATAAATAGAATTGAAACTTATGTCTAGTTTTAGAAAAGTATATTCTCATCTTTGATACCTCACTGTTTTACACAGATTAGGAATTGGTATGTGCATTAATGAGATAAACTGAACCGATTCATAAAATAATGTATCTTTTTCTTTGATCGACAGCTATGAATGTTGAAGGTATTCTTTGAAATAATCATTTAATTGTTATATTACCTAAAAGTAAGACATCATAAATGAATAACTTTTCATAAGTTAGTAATTAAAATTCATACAGTTAGAAATGTTTCATATGCATTATGGAAGATTTAATAAACATCCAACTGAAAGAAAATACAAATGGGAAAGAAAATCATTACAAGCAAGGGAATGACTTTGTAGTTATGCAAATAACTCTGTGGTGTCTCATCTTACTCATCCACATATGGTACTGGTTATGGCCTTACCCTTTCAAGTAATCCTTCAGAAAGTCAGAATCATTAATGTTTTATTGTTACAATGGTGTATCTTTGTTCAAATTAATTTATTTTTAAGTTATCATTATTAAGCACTGCAGTTTGTGAAGTAGGGTTCTAAAATGTGAAATGTATACTGAGATAAGTGATATATTTAAAACACACATAAAAGAAAAATAAGATGGATAAGGTTTCAGTGAACAATTTGTTACCAAATTGGAATAGGAAGAAAAATTTTAAGCATCTTTTGTGTGTGTTTTTAATTAAATTTTTATAATAAAATTAGGAGGAAAAAGAAAAGTTGTAAATATATCTTGAAGAAGTGAAGGCACTGAAATTCAAATTCACATGCTTCTGTTTCTTTATACATTAGTTTCCAAATATTTTATTCTAAGTCTACAGTATACAAATGATTTAAACCATTGGGCTCATTAAATAGGCAATTAAAAGTAATTACTTGCTTAACTGATTTTTCACCAAATCAATTGACTCTTTTGTGGAAAACTGTGCAATGACAATTATGTTTAGTATGATTTACATGTCGTGTGCAGAATTTACGTGTTAAACTCCTATTTACAAAATCCTGATTATAAATAATGTAATTAGGATATACTGTAATTGTTATAGTAGTTAGTTATTAACAAAGGGAGCAAATGGAATTAGCCATTAAAGCTGATTAGGAAGGGCCAGCTTCATCTACACCTCAGGGGATAGTCGCATCCTCCACCAAAGGTACTTAATCTTCAGGCAGGCAAGAAAGACTGGCTTTCTAAATACCCTAGAAAAAACAGCACATGAGCCCAGGTTACTGGGGGCAGAGAGAACCAGTGAGGGTAAAATTCCTCTGCTGGCAGCGTGTGCAGTAGAAGCAAAGATGGCACAAAGGAAGCCCTTACTAATATAAGGCATGCACTGTAGCAGACAAAAATGGTGACCATAAACAGGAGGAATCTAGCCTGGGAAAAGGATTGGATAAGGTAAAAAAACCCAGAAGATCCAAGGATAGTAGGAAAGTCCAACACAAGCCCATCACAATTATAAAGAAGATGGAATAGTTTGAATAAAAAAGTGTACCCCTTCCCAAACCCAAGGAGACAGAATTGAAACTTAACAAAGACCCAGGCATTCATGCTCTCTCTGCATAGCAGCTGCACAGGCTTGGGTTGCAGTGTGGCAAAGTGCCAGTGGGGCCAGAGCACAGACAGGGACAGAGATTGTGCTAGACTACTGGAGCTTTGGATGCCAATACTGGGAAAATGACACAGCTTCTTTGGGCCTTGGCCCTCCTTCTGGGCTTGATGAGAACAACCATGGGCCTGCAGCCCAGGAGGCTGGACTTGCTCTTCAGCCAGATGGAGCCAACCCATCTGGTTGTGGATGAGGCAGTGCAGCAAACCTTTTAGGGGCATCTATACCTTGCGTGACCTTCCATTAAACCTTGCCACTATTACTCAAATACTCTCCGTGTGAGCTCCTAAAATTCTTTTTTCACTGCTTCACAAGAAACTATTTCCAAACCAGTCTGGCAGACCCACCTTGATTCTGGTCCATGTCCAGCAACATAATCATCTTATACAAGAATTCTGAATGACAAATGATAGCATGCATTTATTATTTTTTGCAAAAATGTAGAAATTGATAATTCAGCAGAATTACACTGAACATGTTCTAATCTCTCAGTTATGACATTATTGCAATGATTCAAAGTGTTCAATGCACTATCAATTTTATTATAACATTAAAACAATAAAATGATAATAGTCTTTTGTGGAAATATAAAATATTTTATATTTATATTGTGGAAATTTAAAATATATTATAATTAATTTTAATAGAAAAAACTCAAAAATTTACTTTCAATTTTTTTAAATATTTTATTTATTTATTTTTTAGAGAGAGAAGGGAGGGAGAAAGAGAGAGAGAGAAACATCAATGTGCGGTTGCTGGGGGTCACAGCTTGCAACCCAGGCATGTACCCTGACTGGGAATCGAACCTGCGACACTTTGGTTCGCAGTCCGCGCTCAATCCACTGAGCTACGCCAGCCAGGGCTCAAAAATTTACTTTCAATTTTTAACCAAATATGTTATTTGAAGTAGTATTTACCTCTTTCCTTTGGATGCCAATGAACTTAATAGACCTGAATAAAATATGAATGAGATCAGGGACTATGTCTGTTTTATTTATTGTTTTATTTATTTTAAATGGTGCTTGGCACACTGCTAAGCTCTCAATAAATGTTTTCCAGTGAATGAATAGTTTAATGTGCATTTGAAATATTTAACCTACCTGCTATGCACAAGTGCTCAAATTAAATATTACACACTTTTTCTGATAATCAGTCCAGAAGTAAACAACCATTTGCGTGATAGTCATTGTACATTTTGTAAAAACATATAGCTTAAATGGGGTTAGGGTAGGTTACCTCACTACTCTATAAATTAGATGTAGTTAGGATCTGTATCACATAATTTTGTGAATATGTGTAATTCCATATAAGCATTATAAATGTGACAATTATTTGATAAAATAAAATAATAAATTTAAGTTGTATAATTATGTTAATTATTTAATTTCTATTCTTCACATAAAATGTCCTCAGTAGTAGCTTTTTATAGTCAGTTGCTTTCCATTAAGTTTATTTTGTTACTCAGGTATATCTGTCCCTTCAGAAAAAATTATCTGTGTTATTATAGCCATAAAGGTTAATATTTATATGACTTATACTATTGAATATTTTTTTCCTTTTGTGTTACATAGAATATCATTGTAGCATGGTATTTGGCCTTTTATTTTATTAAATCTACTGTTGAAAGTAGAAGAAGCACCTGACTGGTGTGGCTCATTGTGTTGGGTGTTGTCCTGCAAACCAAAAGGTCTTTGGCTTGATTCCTGGTCAGGGTACATGTCTGGGTTGCTGGCCAGGCTCTTGGCTGGAGGTGTGTGAGAGGCAACCAATAGATGTTTCTCTTACATATTGATGTTTCTCTCCCTCTCTTTCTCCCTTTCTTCCCCTCTCTCTAAAAATAAAATCTTTTTAAACAAGAAAGTAGAAAAAAGAAAATTGTATTAAGAAATAAAATCTGAGAATATTTTGTTATTCTTGACATTTAAAAGTTATATGTATTTCTTGACAGGCAATTCCAAGTTTTAGTGATACACCATACGTTAATTGATGGTTGGTACTTCAAATCCTTGAACAATAGGGATCATTCCCTTTCACTGAATTGCTGTAACCAGAGGGGTTGGTAGTGAAGGAAATTTCATGAAATCCTCTCCCATATAAAATATTGGTAGTGTTACTATCTTTGCACTTTTAACATGCAAGAAAAAGTTAAATACCAAGAGGTCATACAAACCTTTAAAGTAGCTAACACTTTTACACGTTAATATGTAAGCATTGCAAAGTTATACATTTTTTAAAAGATTTTATTTATTTACTTTTAGAAAGAGGGGAAGAAAGGGAGAAAGAGCAGGCATGAGACATTGATGTGAGAGAAAAACTTTCATCAATTGCCTCTGGTATGCACCCTGACCAGGGACAGAACCTACAGCCCAGGCACGAATCTGACCAGGTATTGAACAGGTGACCTTTGCTTGGCAGGAAGACGCCCAACCAACTGAGCCACACCAGTCAGGGCAACAATTTTAATAATTAAAATTAATGTAGCAAATAATCAGAAATCTTCAGTAACATTTTCCATTTTATGTAATTAATGAGAACATGCTAATCATGAGATATATCTGGTATCTAATAAAATCAATAAAACTAAATAATAAAACTAAACATATGCTGTTAATGAAAGAATAGCAATATTATTTTATATTATTAATGTTATAGGGGGTTTTTGTTTTTGTGTGTGTACAATATTTATATAAGGCACATAATTTTTATTTATTTCTTTAACTAACTCTGGAAAATTACTATTAAAATATTATATTTCCAAATGAGGAATTTATTAATAGTTTATTAACAATGATAGCCAGAACTTTGAATATATCGTTAGTAGATCAAGATAGCAGAGATTGAGCCTAGTTCATTTGAATTCAAAAAACATATTCTCAACATCACTTACCATCAACAAACCAAATCTTTTGAAAAATTTCTGTAGGATAAAATGAAACTGAATTTGATTTATGGAGAAAGGGTACTAGAGAAAACCATCCCTTAATATAACAGTATAAAACTATTGATGTGATGATAGATTTAATCTGGACTCTGGATTATAGATTGAAGATTTGTTAGGTGGTATTGGAATTTGGGGGCTATTTCAAAAAAAACCTTTGTCATCACCTAAACTTCTCTTAATAGCAAGCAAAAATGGTGATTAATCACTGTCCAAACATGGCAGTAGGTGTGGATGTATGATCAGAAAATTAGATTGGGCAGGTAACAACTGGTACTCACTGGAAATGTAGTAGTTGTCAAGTCCCACAGAATGATACTGAATCACAGTAGCCAACCCAACAGTATGTTTTGAACATTTAACAAGTTCACCAAATGTTTGAGAAGGTTCAAACATTTGTTTAACACAAATGTGAAGTTATTTGTGTCTTGAAGGTCACTGAAGAAGGAGAAGAAGAAAGGAAAAAGGAAACTGTTTGAAGACTGATATGAAACTCCACAGAGAAACTTACAGTTTTACTGCAACAATTAATAAACCAATTTAAATTAAATATGTCTGCTTTGCTTAATGTGATAGAATTTGGAATTGTAATAAGAAGAGGTAATAAATTAGTGTCAAGTTCTCCCCACTACTGTCTTTATAAGTTTTCTGTAATTCTTTTTTGAATTCTGAAATAGTTCATTTAAAATCAGTCAATGTAATTGACAATTAAAACAGACTAGATTTGAAAAGGCTTTTGATCATTTCAGTTATAAGCATTTTAACAAATCCAAATTCCATTCCTGATAAAATCTCTCAGCAAACTTGGAATACACATGAGCTTCCCTAAACTGATACAGAATATCAATGAAAAATATTCCCTGATTTCAACAACAAAAAGGACTGGAACTTGATATCCACAGATAAATAAAATGAGTTTAGACATAGACTTTTTACTCTTCACAAATATTTCAAAGTGGACCACAGACCTATATGTAAAGTGCAAACTGTAAAAATTACACAGGAAATCAGAGGAGAAAACTAAATGATGTTGGGTTTTGTGATGACTTTTTAGACACCATGTCAAAGGTACAATCTATGAAATAAATAATTGATTATCTGGACTTAATTAAAATTAAAAATTTCTGCTCAGTGAAAGAAAATGTCAAGAGAATGAGAAGGGAAGTAAGTAAAACAGAAGTAAAATATTGCCAAAGACACATCTGATAAAGGGCTGTTATTCAAATTATGCAAAGAACTCTCAAAACTCAACAATGAAAATATAAACAACCTGATTTAATAATGGGCCAAAGAAGTTAACAGACAACTCACCAAAGAAGACATGTAGATGGCAAGTAAGCATTTAAAAAGATGTTCCATGTCATATGTTATCAAGAAAATGCAAATTAAAACAACAATGAGAGGCCACTACACAGCTATTAGAATGGACTGAATCCAGAAGATTTACAAAAAGATCTGTTGGTGAGGCAGTGGAATGTGTCTTCGTTGTTAGCGGTAAGGTAAAATGGACCATCTACCTTGGCAGATGCTTTGGTAGTTTCTTCTAAAACTAGACACACTTCCCATGTATACAGGAATTGTGCTGCTTGGTACTTATCCAGAGGAGGTAAAATATTTTTGCCCACATGAAAACCTGCACACAGATGTTCACAGTAGCTGTGAACATTAACAAACAGAACCCTCTTTTAAATTAGAGTCTAGAAACTTGAAAAGAGAACTATCACACTGATGCCATTCAATATACGTTACTGATCCCCACAGGAAAATACACACCTGGCCTCTCTGAGAGGAAGTGATACTGCATTACTATCTCAGCAGGAGAAAGAAAAGATTCTTTCCTGACCATTAATGGCTCAGGCAAAGAAAAGTCACTGTACTTTGAAACAGTTTCCTCCAATGGACTGTTCATTTACAACAGCCCACTCAAGTCCATAAAAATGGGTTCCTCTGTTTTGTTTTTTCTGGAGTTGAGTGTGATTTGCCATCAGATTCCATTGCAATTTTCTCCCTAATAGATCCATCATGTGGGAAGAATGTCTGGCTGTCTATTTGTCACAGGTCAACACAGTTTACTCATACTTGATAAAACTTTGAAGCAACAAAGATATGTTTCAGAACATAAATGGATGAAATGTGTTACACTGAGACAGTGAAATATTAAGTGCTAAAATAAAATGAGTTATCAGGCCATGAAAAACATAGAGAGAGTGATGTCAAAAGAATGGCAGCACAAGAGACCCCCTTCGTCTCTCCCCTTGAAGTTTTTACAATTTGAAGCTCTAACTCGACAAAGGACCCCCTGCTCAAAGCAAAAATATGTCTGAGAGGTCTGTGCATGGAAACATCTATAGGTAGGAAAGTGGGAGCAAACTGAGGAAGCAATAATGGAAAGAGGAGAGAAGAGCCACAAATGCTACTCTACAGCCCCGCAACCCACTTTGAAGGGGCCCCCAAAGGGGAGGAATCAGGTTGTGTCTGTCAATCCCTTCAGTCAACAGGAGCAAAGAAATTCAGTGAACATTTCTGCGGGAGTGGCCAGTACTAGTTGTGGCTGAGCCCAGGGACCTGGGCAGGGACACAGCACAAAAGGGTGGCCATAGTTGTCTAGAATCAGGATTCCAGACAGAGAAACAAAGCCTTGGGGCTTGGCTGCCTTCCCTGTACCTCCCAGAGTTTGTTTCTCCCTCACCAAATAAAAACAACAAAGAGAAACATGAAAGAAAAGAACCCATGGGTGAATGAGTGGGTCAACAAACTATGGTACATTTACACAATGGAATACTATGCAGCAGAAAGAAAGAAGGAACTCCTACCATTTGCGTCAGCATGGATGGATCTGGAGAGCATTATGCTAAGTGAAATGAGCCAGGCAGTGAAAGACAAATACCATATGATCTCACCCATAAGTGGAACTTAATTAACAAAACAAACTGTCAAGCAAAATATAGCCAGAGACAATGAAATCAACAACAAACTGACAGTAACCAGAAGGGAGGAGAGAGGAGAGGGAAATGATGTGAGAGAAAAGGGAAAAGGATGTAAATGAACATGGATGAGGCACCTGTGAGCCAAGGGGCGTTGTGATTGAGGGTAGAAAAGGGTGTGGGTAGGGTGGAGGAAAGTGGTGGTGGGAAAATGGAGACAACTGTATTCAAACATCAATAAAAAAGGAAAAAAAGAACCAATGAAATCACAGAAACTACCATGAAAAAGATAAAAGGGCTATAGGAAATCCTCATATATCAATAATTATCCTAAATTTAAATGGACTAAATCCACCAATAAATAGTCACAGAGTAGTATATTGGATCAAAAAACAAAGCCCACATATGTGCTGCCTTCAGCAGACACATATCTAAGATGTAAAGACAAAGATAAATTCAAAGTGAAGGTGTGGAAATACTTCTCCAAACAAATGGCATCCACGGAAAAGCAGGTGTAGCCACATTTATAACTAACACAATAGATTTCAAGATAACAATCGTAACGAGAGACAAAGATGGACATTTTATAATGATAAAGGGGACACTACATCAAGAAGATATAATGGGTGTATATACACACACACACACAAACATATATACATATATGTGTATATATGTGTGTATATGCATACACATATATACATACATCCATTGTATACATGCATATATATACCCAATCAGAATACATACACCCATTATATATATATATATCACCCATCACATATATATATAATTACATATACATTATATATACATTATAATGTTATACGTATATATAACATATAATATTATACATATAATACATATACATTATATATACATATAATATACATTATATAATTGCATTACATTATATATAATTACATATATATATATATATATATATATATAATGGGTGATATAGGAAAAGATGGTGAACTTCACTAGCTGTTAGGGAAATGCAAATCAAAACCACAATGAGATAATACCTCACATTTGTTAGCCTGGCTATGATCAACAGCACAAGCGATAACAAGTGTTGGAGAGGTGGAGAAAAAGGAAACCTAATTTACTGCTGGGAATGTAAACTGGTACAGCCACTTTAGAAAAGTGTGGAGGTTCCTCAACAAATTAAGCTTAAAGTACCATATGAGTCAGCAATTCCATTTCTAAGTATCTACCCCAAAACTTTGAAAACATTTATCCACAAAGATATATGCACCCCTATGCTCATTGCAGCACTATTCACGGTGCCCAAGACGTGGAGACAACTAGTGTCTTTGACAGAGGATTGGATAAATAGGCATTATGTATATACAATAGAATACTCCTCAGCCATAATAAAAGATGGAATACAGTCATTTGCTACAATATGGATTAACATTGAGACATCATGCTAAGCAAAATAAGTCAGACAGAAAATGTTAAGAAATATATAACTTAGCTCCTATGTGAATATAAAACTGAAACTCATAGACACAGAACACAGTATGGTGGTTATCAGAGAGAAGGGGCTGGGGGGTAGAAAAGGGTAAAAGTGGCCACATATATGATAACAGAAGATGATTTGACTTTGGCTTTTGAGCACACAATGCAATATACATATCATGTATAATAGAAATGTACAGCTGAAACCTGTATAATAATCTTATTAACCAATATAGCTACAATAAATTTAATAAAAACAAATATTTTTATTAAATGTTCTCCATGCATTTTTTAGAAATACATGGAGAACATTTAAATGCATATTACTAAGTGAAAAAAGCTAATCTGATAAGCTTATATACTGTGGAATTCAACTACATATTCTGAGAAAGACAGAGCTATGGAAACAATAAAACGCCAGTGGTTTGCAGCATTATCTAAGAGGAAAGGATGAATAGGTGGGTACAGAAGATTCTTAGGGCTGTAAAACTACTGCATAAGATGCTATCATAGTCCACAACCCTTAGAATGTATGACACCAAAGTGAACTTTAAACTATAGACACTATTTTTACAAGTTTTACTCAATATTGTCTTGGTCTAGCTTATATGTAATGTAATAATGTAAACAAAAAGTATAGATTTTAAAAAACAAATCAAAAATTATCCTTTTTTATGGACAACAGCTTCTTTTACAAAGAAAATCTAATAGGATATATTAAAAAGCCATTAAATTTAAAAATGAGTATATCATGTTTAAACGATGAAAGCTCACTATACAAAAATCAACTATATTTCAATATATTAAAAACCAATAATTGGACATTGGAATTTTTAAAAAACAGCAGCAATATCATCATTTATTATATATCAAAAATTATAAGTTATAGTATTAGGGATAAAACTAATAATTATATAAAAATTCCTGTCCTTAAAACTATAGAACATCACTGAGAAAAATTAAATGCCTAAACAAATGAGTTTTTTTGTTGTTATGCATTGGAAACTCAAATTTTCTGATGTCTACTTTCTCAATATTGACCTTTCATTTTGACATATTCTAATCAGATTTTTTAGAAACTGAAAAGCTAGGTCTATAATTTATCTAAAAGTTTAAAGAGGCTTGAATAGTCAAAACAACATTCAAGAAGATGAAAAAATCATAGGATTTCTATGTTCTGAATTCAAGATTAATTATCAAGCTCATCATCAAAATAACCTCTGAGTCAAGATACAAAATCTAAGCAGAAGATAGCACCGAAAGAGAATATATATATTCAGTTGATTTTCAACAGTGGCGTGAGGCCAATTCACTGGAGAAAAGATACTCTTCTCAATAAATTCCATATATGTATGCAAAAAATTGACTTCTGCCCATAACTACACATCTAAAATTAATTTGGAATGTTATTTGACTTAGATATAAAATTTAAATGTATAAATCTAGAATAAAATATTAAAAATGTTGTTTGGCCTTGGGTTAAGAAAGATGTCTTAGATATAAACTTAAAGAATAGTATTTAATAGAAAAATATAAATTTGAACTTATATAAATTAAAAGTTCTTTGTTTGACACATTTAAGTGAATGAAAGGACAATCCAGAAACTGTATAAAACATATACTTTCAATTTACATTTGCCACACGGGACTTGTATTCAGAATATATAAAGAATTCTCAAAACAGCAATAAGATGGAAAAACAAAAACAAAGATCTACTAAAGACCATTAACATTCTAAACTAGTTCATCACCAAAGCAGATGCATGCAAGGCAATTAAGCACATAAAAAGATGTTTAACATTATTATAATTACAAACTTATACCTTAAAACTGCATTGTGAAACACACCTATCAGAATGTCTAAAATTAAAAAGACTGGCCACAGAAAGTGTTGGCCAGGATATTGAACTATTTGAATTCTCATACATTACTAGTGGAGACACAACATGATACAAATACTGGAAAACAGTTTGGCAGCCTCTTCAATATCTAAACGCACGATTTGATCATTCCAGTCATAGAAAAAAGAAATAAACGCCTCTGTAATATGTTGTATACGCATATGCAGCACAACTTAGTTTTTAATAGCCCCAAATTTAAAAGCAGTCACATATCTGTCAACAGGTAATAGGCACACAAATTTTGATATATCAACAATAAAAAACAAACTATTAACATATGTAACAACTTGGGTATATCTGAAAATAATTATGCTTACTCAGAAAACAAAGAAAGCTTAATATAGGAATTTTTTTACATACTTCTTAATCATTCAAAGCTATAAAAACACTTAAAAATAATTTTTAATTAGGTCTAACAATTAAGAATAGATCCAAGAGAACCTTGGCATGCTGGATTTGGTAAAGTTCACAATTAAATTTGAATCATCACACTGAATACCATAACTATGGAGATAACAGTTGTAACTGAAAATTTACAATGTAATTGGTGGTGATCACAGTTGGCTGTCTTCTCTTGCTTACAGCTTCACTTTTTAACAATACAATATGGGTTTTCTTGGTGATAAAAAAAAACAACTCTCAATTGAATTGTGAAAAACCAAGAGAAGTCATTTCAATAGAGAAAAAGAGACAGCTACTATAAACTTCTGAAAAAGCTTGTATCTTCAGTAAAACTTGGAACTCAGAAACTAGTAGATAGAAAGCTATCAGTAAGATAGCTGAGTTTGCTTTTGGCTATTCTAAGATTTGCATTTCTGTTTTAGATGTACTTTTATCACTAAATTTGGTGGTGAAGTCTTCCTCTATGCAATAAAACTCTTTGATATACATACACTCTATAAATCAGTATACTTAGATTCTATACCAGTACTTTCATTAGATTTTATCTGCCAAGGATTTGAAGTACCCAATTCTCTGCATTAAATTACTTCCTGGCATAGCCGGAATATTTTCTTTTTTATATCCAAAGCGACTATACAGGGATATTATGAATATAAGGTCAATATTTTTGTCTGCAGAAAGACTTTTTACCTTCAAATCCATTTACCAAATATTCAAAGACAAGAGATGTAGGTAAGCATTTCTTTTTATTTTATTTTATTTTATTTTAATCATTGTTCAAGTACAGTTTTCTCCCCCCTACTCCCATTCCAGCTCACCCACCCAACTCTTCCCCCTTCCCCCCCATTACCCCACACCCCTAGTTTTTGTCCAGGTGTCCTCCAAATTTGTTCCTGTAAACCCTACCCATTCCCCCCTGAAATTCCCTCTTCTCTCCCCTCTGGTCACTGTCAGACTATCCCCTATTTCAGTGTCTTTGGTTATATTTTGCTAGTTTTTTTGTTTTGTTGTTTAGATTCCTGTTAAAGGTGATATCATGCGGTATTTGCGGTAAGCATTTCTTAAGCCAAAGATGTGGTCTTCAATATGCTTATAATGTATTAGAAAATAACTGGAGTACAATGAAGGTTGTGGACATTATATAAAAGTAGATAAAATGTATAAGAAAATAAATAATGGAAATTATGTATGAAAAACTTATTTAAAGTAATGTTCCTTGCTTAAAGTTAATTTCTTCTAAGTCAGGTTTTCTTTAAAGAAGTTATGTATAACTATTAGGTACTATTTCAGAATACACACATATATACATCTATGCCCCTGTTTTTAAAGAATGACTAAAATATTCTACTTTCTATATTTCTGTTATGTTAATTCAGGATTAGAATAACACCTGATGGTTCAATAGAAAAAAATAATGCCCCGCTTCTATAAATGACAAATATGAAAGCTATTGCTTAAAATAAAAGTTTTTCATTATTTCCAAACAATGTTACACTCAACTGCTTATACAAATTTATATATGTGTACAGATACAGGTTGTTCAGAAGGTCATCGAGAGGACATTACTGCCAGTTCGACCCAAGGTGTACGCAGGCAGTGGGGTTGTCCCCACTTCCTCCCCTGTGCTTGCCTGCACTAGAAGCTGTGCAAGGACACAGCCCTGAGGTAGTAATGTGGCAACGAGACTGTATGGACTGGGTACATGACTAATTCCAGTAAGTCTTCCTGCTTATGTAACTGAGCCCAGTTAAGGCCTCTGTGTAAACTTTTAAGATTTAGAAGCTGGATGTGGAAAACCACTTATCTTTATGTAACCCAGGACAAGCCCTAAATTTAAGTTCCCTTCCCCATTAAACCTGCCACCTACAAATCTGGTATGGTCACTCTTCTTCTTGGGTCTCTCCTGCCTCTCCCAGTGTGCAGGCTGGTTTCAGATTTCACCCCGGAAAGTCCACAGGCAGCCAAGTATGTGAAGCAACAGAAGACTACACTTCAAATTTTTTTTTATCTAGATATGTCTAAATGATACATTTAAAGGTGATGTAACACCATTCCGCAACCATTCTTAAAAGATATACCACATTGAATATTTTTTCCTCTTTCTCAAACAGTAGGCCATCAAAGCTATAAAGTTCTTGTATCTCTGAATCACTTGTGGAAATCAACAAACCTACAGTCAATTTTGCATGAACAAAAACTATACTGTTCATGTTTTAATACCCTGTGATTTTGTTGTGGCTTACTGTGGCTGGATTTTTTTTTTACTCTGATTTTTTACTTATCTGAGTAATTGTTTAGGTATTTCAAAGTAAATAAAAATTCTTCCTCTTTTCTAGAAGCCTGCAAATAGCTGCCTATGAATTTGATTTCAAACATCATTGTCATGCATCTTTTTAAATGATAATAACATAAGGAAAACAAATTAAACTGTGTGCCCTGGGAGTGTATAACCTGTTTTCATATTCTATTTCAAGGAGGTTTAAGAAAACATTAAAAGAGAAGTGACAGTGCTCCAAAAAATGTATAGATGATAGATAATGTGAAATTAGTGTTACTTCCTTTTTAAATTTTTATTTATTTATTTTTAAAGAGAGGGGAAGGGAGGGAGAAAGAGAGGGAGAGAAGCATTAATGTGTAGTTGCCTCTCACACACCTCCTCCGAAGGACCTGGACCCAGCCCACCTCCCAGGCACCTGCCCTGACTAGGAATTGAACCAGCAACACTTTGGTTTGTAGGCTGGTGCACAATCCACTCAACCACAATAACCAGGGCCAATATTCATTCATTTTAATTCTTAAAAATATGTATTGACTCTAGAGAGAGACAGGGAAGGAGAGAGAGAATGAAAGAGAAAGATCCAAAGAGAGAGAGAAAGAGGTAAGTATCAATTTGTTGTTCCATTTATTTATGCATTCATTGGTTGATTATTGTATATGCTCTGACCAGGGGTGGTGTCCATCACCTTGGTGGATTGAAAACTGGTTTTCAATTTCCTTCAGCAATTTGAGAGCCTCAGTGTCACAAAAAAACACATTGGGCAAGTGTATCAGCCCCTCTCTGCTATGTCACTCTGTGCTAGAGTTCAGGGCCTCGTTGCTCAAGAAACAGTGGCTCTTTACATCACACTGTTTTTTCCCTAGAGGATTTCAAAGGAAGATGCAAACACTTTAAAAAGAGCACACTATACCAAGATTAAGGGTGCAGTTATGAAGACTGGTTTTGCATAGGCCCACAGCTATCCTTGGAGAAGACACCAGCCAACATCAGGGTGTGAACTATGATGAGCACTCAGCTACACACATGTACACACACAACATTGCTGCACATTTAACTCCTCTTTTTCCCGTCTTCCCTTCCCTTCTGTCTCTCTGTGGTTGAACATTTTGGTGGAGTGCAAAGAGCTATCATACAGACCTGCATTTGAAATCAGGTTTCAAAGTTTGTTAATTTCAGAGCTGTGGTTGGCCCAATTTGAATTTTTGGTTACCCTTTAATTATTGTTTATATGTTTGCTGAAGAGTAACACACTTTCTGGATTTTAATGACTTGGCAATACTAAAGAAAATCTGATTTGAGAAAAACTGTGAAAGATCTTATATATGAGGATCTATCACCTAATTTCATAATTTAAGAGGGTAAACTATTACACATTGTACACTATTTTCAAATGCTAAAGGCATCTCAATATGAACTTCAATCGGTATGTGTATCAAATTACCAAAATGGTAATTTAATAAGGTGTTGGTAAGTAATACAAATCTGTGAACTCTTAAGTCCTCTTTTATATTAAAATAAAATGTTTATAATAGTTGGTCTCCAAAGACGACCCTCAGTGAATCTTGTATTCACACAAAAGGAATTAATGATTAATTTTCCAAAATAATACAAATATTAAAATCTTCAATTTGAAATGTTTGCTCATTTCTGTGGTGTGTTTCCATAGGACATCACAGAACAAAGGATTGGGAAGACATATGCATAATAAACTCTCCAGAGCCCATGAATATCTTTGTTTTTTAATTTACTTAGTGACTAGTCCAGTTACTGCTAATGAATTCACCTCATGTAATATGTGGTTTTACTCGGTTGAACTAAGTAGCATTCTCCAGATCAAGTACTCATTGGCTACATAAATTGATAAACACTTTTCAGTAAATAAAAGAATTACCAAAGCTTTTCTACAATTGTATTTACATACGTAATGAGATTTTAAATGAGTTTTACTGCCAGTAATCTCTAGAGGAACAACACTTTAATGCGTCACTTTGAATAAGGCTTTTTCAGAAACAGTTATACACTGAATTCGCCAGTAATTATGTTTTAAAATTAATGTTAATACTTAATCATCATTTTTAAATTACAACAGCAACAAACATATGGTACAAGACACTAGAGATTAGTGATTAGATGATAGATTGCATTGATTTCATCAGAGAACTGTGATTATGTGGCACTTTTCACCTACTTTTAATATTATCCCTGTTTGCCTATTCTGGGTTTCTAACCATAGAATAAATACCATGCACCCTTGTAATTTTAAAAAAATTAGTATAGCCTCAAACACTCAAATTAAGTCAGAGAAACAATTCTAAATTCCCATCTTTAATATTCCAGTGCTTCATAAATCCCCATCTGTTTCCCAAAAACCACTTTTACTATTCAAACTGTATAATTCCCTGATGATTAAGGAACATAGAGACTTCTCTAAGTCTTAAAGATAACAAAGGTTTAATGTGTGCGTGAGATTATTCCAAGACTTGGCAGAGCTGGAGGAGCCAACATTAGGAAATCGAATCCCGAAGCCCTCCCTGTGAAATACTGAAGCAGAAAATTCTCAAAAGCCAGAAAATCAGCATGTTTTTTTAACACTTTGTTTTGAAGTAAGTTTAGACTTATAGAAACATTACAAAAATAGTAAAAATAGTGTAGGATTACTTCATTCAGTTTCCATTACTGTTAACATCTTACATAACCTTGTACAAATATTAAAATGAGGAAAATAACAGGATAACATCAACATAATGTTGATATACAGATGTTATTTAAACTGTACTAGTTTTCTCACTTTTTTTTTTCTGATCCAGAGTCTAATCTAGGTTTTCACATGACATTAACATTGTTCTGTCTTCTCAACGTCCTCTGCTCTATACATATCTTCAATTCTTTGTTTGTTTTGTCTTTGAGACATTGTAAGTTTTATAGAGCATTGGCAGACTACCCTAAATTTATATTTGTCAGATGCTTACTCATGATTATACTGAGGTTATACATTTTTGGCAAGAATATCACAGAAACGATGCTGTATTCTTCTCAGTGTGTCATCCCGAGGAAACGTGATGTCGATACGGGTCACTGCTGCCAAAGCTGAGTGTTTGCTACAATTCTAAAGCAGCTTTGAGAAGCATCCAACAACTACCTCCGTTCGCCCAGTGAAATTACTGATTCTCAGAAGATCATCAGGATGCTGCTGGTGATTCCCTGTCTGCCTATATCTAGCCTGTATTGCCTTAAACATAATAGTACTTCTTTTTTGTTTTTCAGAAAGAATACTTATTTTTCTCATTGGAATTTTAACTTAGAATCAGGTAGGTAAGGCGATTTTGAGAAATGTAGCTACTACATTTATAGAGTGAACCTGTAATAGGCAGTGATGGCATCCATTTTTGACAGCGAGCAAATCAGGAGAAAGCCCTACCCATGTGTTGACTCGATCTAATAGGAATTTTGAATGAGATGTTTTGAGCTTAAAAGATAAGACAGAATAATTGTTAAAATCAATACACATTTTTGCATTACTATTCTCTATTTAAAAGGCAATTTGCAATTTAGAGAGCATGTTCCCTTTATATTATCTGTATTGAATCATTCCAACAACCCAGAATTTAAGCAGTGAAGACCTAAGTTCCCCATGTTTTACCAATGAGTAGGATACTAGTTATTGTTTCTGTAATGTACATAGTAAGTGAAATAAATATAAGTCTAGAACTGATCTAGTACTTTTTATGTTGTATTTCTGCTAAGTTTTGAGAGACAATGACAATTACTTCAAGACAGCCCTGATATAATATTTCAGCCCTGATATAATCTTTCTTACCAAAAAATTACAAGCTACAAATATAATTGTCTATATTGGAATTGAACATTTTAGAGGCATGGAAATACTAAAATGAAAGGATATTAAAAATAAAAATCATAAACCAATAGAAAAAATTAATTTATAATTTTTGTTAACAAAATAGTTATAACAACCTTTATTTTTCTATGTAATAGCCATGTAATCAGGGTGAGAGAAAAATAAAATGTAATAATGAGAAATATTAAAAGGAGAAAGAATGCAAATGGAAAAACAAGATGGAGAGATGAAAGAAACACAAAAGACAAAAGAGGGAAAGATACAGAACTGGCTGAACAAATAAAAGACAAACATTTAAATAAAAGTGCCTAGATTGTAAAGATGAGCTAATTTTTTCTTATAACAATCTGTAATTCATGTACACTCTGAGCTCCCGGTTGCCATTACAGTTAGTTTTCTCACTACTAAAGTAATGTTTGATGGTTGCTGCTGCTTCCTATTGACCATCTGACAGGGTTAACAGTTGGCTCCATGCAACATGCAATGAAAATAACATGCAATGAAACCTGCTCCCAAGGCTACAGTGGCTGTCAACAGAATGCATCCTCTGTGGAAGTGTGGACATCACCACAGAGTGTGAGAGTAAAGCAGATCAGCAAATGTAATTTGTTTAAGATGCTATTTAAAGCTACCGCTAGCTTCACCAAAACTTAGAATTTCCGATCTTTTATTAATATCTATACGTTTATAGGGGAAGCAAAAGAGATTATACAGTGTGTATTTTAAATATTTCATCTTTTAAAAAACACTTTTTAAATGTGTACAGACTGTCTTCATTATATTAATTTCATTGTCTTAGAATATCTGCTTCTTAGCTCACTTTATGTGTTGGATATCATCAAATTTTTATATTCCTGAAGAATGGGAGTTCTTCGGTTATTTCCAGCTTTTCCTTTCAAGCATTCAAAGATTCACTATAAAAGTTGTTGACCTATAACTATACTATGAGGCATCTAAGTTTGCAGAAATTGATTAAAATGCATAAATTATGTATATCAAATATATTTAAGTTAAAATATAAAAATAACATTCAATCATAGAAATTAAGAAGTAAACCAACCACAAAAATGATTACTTATTATCAATTCCTAACTTTTTCTATTTGTAATGTTTTACCCTTTGCAAGACCAGCTATTATATATTCTTATTTTATTGTAAGACTATGAGTGCTAATTTATTTTGTTTATATTAAAGAGAAGAAAGCAGCATGCTTTTGGGTGTATGTTGTTAAGATCTAGTGACATGTGTCTATTAAATTATTTAAGTGATACCATTCTTGAGTCTGCATATATAAATCAATGCATAGATTTTTACATGCATTCAATAATTTATAAATTCAAGAAGCTATTATGAACATAAAGATACTATGTACAATATTTTTGGTAAATGTTGGTAGATGTTTTTATTATGTCATCCAAAACACACTATCATCCGTGGTATAATTAGATAAAAGAGAAGAAAATACCCAAACTACATGTCTCCTAGGACTATCAAAAATACATAAAAATTGTGTTATGAAAATGAGATTCTAAAAGGAAGATAAATGAGGATAGGATATTAAAAAAGAACTAATGACATGAAAGTACCTAAAATGCAATGAATCATTAAAACATAATATATTTTGTATTGTTTAGTTTTTCAGATACACTGAATTAAATTTCCTTTTCACATTGAATTACTACAATGATGTATAGTGCAAACATTTAATGTGGCAAATTTTTATTATGTCATTAGTATTAGTCAATTTATAATTAATATTTTAATAAACTTTACCTTATTAACCATACACTGACTTAATGTTAAACACTTATATTTATATTAGTACCATTTATCATTCAATTAATTTTAATTATTAAAATTTAGGAATATTCTATACTTTCAAATACCTTGTAGTCAATTCTCATTTTATGAGAAAATGTATTTATCTTAGCTCAGCCCATGTCCATGTCAGAACATCTTCATCAATCAGCCCTTCTCTGCACAGTTTTATATCAATGGAGGAATTCACCATATAAAACCTAACAAGCATCTCATCTAACATCTAGGTTTTGAAAGTTCATGTAAATCATGTAACTTGTCTGCCTTGACAGAGGTCGCTTTTAGGATATCATCTGAAAAGTGCCATTACATAGGTCTTCACACCCCCAAAGTCAATATCTTTCGCTGGAAAATTGGAATTGACATAGCAAAGAGAATATTCTTTGCGGACACATCCATGAAAGAAAACTACTGACGAGCATTATCAAATATTTTTAATCAAATTTCTTATTTGGAAAACCAGAATGAAGAAAAAATAAATTCTTAATGGTGCAGAGGGGCCTTGAAGCTGCTCCTTTAGAAACAGCACCCACATACCCCTCAGGGGTTGCACCGATTAACATAATTAACCAGTTTGGCTTCACGGAGAACACCAGAAACCCTTCCAGGGCTGCACTGGAAGGTACGCAGGGCTCCGCTCTGACACTGCACTGGCGGGAAGATTGATGCCCCTGGGAGCAGCTTCCTCCTCACCTTGTCCCTTTCCAAATCAAAGTTTCAGACAACCACCTCTGATGGTCTAAATCTGCACTTCTTAGATACAGAGTAGTCTGGTAAAGAGGATTTTCTCTTCTCTACCTTTAAAACAGAAGTAGCAAACATAAAGCCCACAGGCGGAATCCAGCCCTCCTCCTTGTTATTATATCTGGTCCCACACCTTGTTTCTACCTGGCTGCAGCACCGAGCTCTCACTTAACTGTTAAGGAGTAGTTACATTGATACAGTCCTAAAATTACATTGGGCTTTTTGAAGGCAACCTCAAAGCTGATATGGCCCCCAGCGAAAATGAGTTTGACACCCCTGCTTTAAAGAGTAAAACCCAAAATAAAGGGAGGAGGTTAAAGAGGTGGAGTGACTTCTGATGGCACACCTCTCCTGCAGTGAGTAATCATAACCCTGAGGGAAATGGAAAGTGAGTGGAGATGGAGGGTGTGGGTGGGTGCTAAGGGGTGAGTAGGTGAGTTGGTTTTATTGTATCTGGCAGGGAGACTCTCTTGAAAGAATTAGCTAGTTTGGAGGTTGTTCCAGAGAGAGCCTTAAAGATACCAGTGTCTTGCCTCTCACCTAGCAAGTTTCCAAGAGAAATGCTGCCATTTAGCAGGAAAAAGAAAATGAATAAAAATGATGAACAACAGGCACAGGGATCTGACATTTCAAAGTGTGCAGATGGCTGCAGGTAGTTGTCAGCTTCTCAGAGGTATAACAGAATACAAACACTGGGGTTATTAAATGTTTCAATATGTTGACTCTGAAGCCTCAGGAGCTAAAGAAGTAAGAAATATTATATTACTTAGGAATTTCAATAATTTGTTTTAGCATTAAAATTAGTATTAAATGGCATTTTTCTTATATTAATCATATTAGGTAAAATTAATGTAAATATGATACTCATTTATATTCTTGCATGAGTCAAATTTATCATGTATAATTACTATCCCTTAGGTTATTTTCTCAGTTACTGAAGACATTTTTTCAGCTTTATTGAAAGTTCTATTCATCTTGTTTCTTGAACCTATTCCCAACAAGATTTTGTATCTAGAAAGTAGCTATCTATTGTGATTCTCACTTCAAGGTGAAAAACATTTCTGAACTTTCCATTACCTGGCTCCATTTTCTGATTATGTGGCTCAGCCTTTTCTAAATGCATAGCTGACCATATCACACAAGAAGATGGCTTTTTTGTACTTACTAGTCATGAAATTACTCTGGTTAATGTCATCTCAACTGTTCACATGCTTGAATACTCAGATATCTGTTTTGGGTAAATGCTGTTCTATAGAACAATGCCAATGTACAATGCCTTGCACAGAAATAAGCATGTCAATTACCAGATTTTTTTCAGTCAATCAGAGTTACTGGCATATTATTCTGAACAGGATTCCTACAGTCCTTCACAGAATAAGAACTTAGGATCTTGAATGACTTCATAAGGATACTTTGCTTTTTTGAATAGGTAAAGTTTTGTCTTTGCTGTATAACTGATGTGTCTGTAAGGCACATCTACAAAGCATCTTGAACCAACTCAGAGCCCCCGATTTTTCTTAGCAGAGCAACAATGGTGAGCTCAGTCTTCCAGGTGGTATTAAATGTGACTTGCAGGAAGAATATTTCCAAAATCTCTGATTTATTTAAATAATTAAAACAGCCCTGGCTGGCATAGCTCAGTGGATTGAGCATGGGCCTGTGAATCAGAGGGTCACTGGTTCAATTTCCAGTCAGGGCACATGCCTGGGTTGCGGGCCAGGTTCCTAGTGTGGGGCATGTGAGAGGCAACCACACATTGATGTGTCTATCCCTCTTTTTGTCCTTCCCTTCCCCTCTCTGTAAAAATAAATAAAATCTTTAAAAAAATAAAATAAATGTAGGAAAATAAATACTTAAAACAAAAAGGCTTCACTGAGTCACATGCAAAAGCATAAAATAGATCACCTCAACCCTTCACAAATAGACATGCGTACATTATGCCTTTTAAAGAGCTAGTGTTGCCCACACAACAGGTCCTAAAAATACGATGGTTATCACTCGGCGTTCCAACAGGAGACCTCTACAGCTGCTCATCTTACTCTTCCCCTTTCCTTGCATTTTCTCATTAGTCTCTCCTCCTCTCCCATATTTATTCTCCTTAAATTCCTTAACATTCCTCAGTCCTTTCTTCTGTTAATTAACATGCAAAGTTTTTAGCATGTTCCCCTCTGTGTCTCACCTGAAAGCAAAATAAAATCATAAATGAAAGAGGGGATGGTAAGTAAACACACACACACACACACTCTGGACATATTTGTTATAGCACCTGCTATATATGTGGATTCCATATTAAACTTTTGGTGTTTAGCATTTTGTTTAAATCAGTCATGCATGTAGTTTATTGATACTCATGTGTATTTACTGTTTATTCATACCATCAATCTTCAACATGGCATATCAAATTTTCATCTTTTATCAGAGATTATAAATAGTGTATAAGGATTCATGTTGCTTATTATTGATTCTTATTTTCAAATTTGTATACTTCCATTTAATTTAAGAAGTTTTCAAACTTGAGATTTTGTTTTAAGCTATTTATTTTAACTTTGAAATTAATTCAGAGAAATTTCTCATATTTTTTGTAAAGAGAAAAAATAATCATTTAAATTTTACAGTATACTGTATTATATTGATAATGATTCAAAGGTATGTATGTCAAAAGTAACAAAATCATTATTAATAAAAATTGCCTCTTCGTAATAACTATCCAACATAGAAATCCATGTGCCCTAAGGCAGAGGTTCTCAATATCTGCCTCAATCATAGAAATACCTGAATTGTGATTTTTTACTTTATTTTTATTGTTGACATTATTACAGAGGTCTCTTCCTCCCCTTTCTCCCCACCCCAGACCCCTCTTCCCTCTGGCCATCACCACACTATTGTCTGTGTCTATGGGTTATGTATCTGTGTTCTTTGGCTAATCTCTTTACCTTTTCTAATCCAGTTTCTTTTCCCCCTACTCCTCTGACACCTGTTAGTCTGTTCCATGTATCCATGCCTCTGTCTCTAATTTGTCAGTTTATTTTGTTCATTATATTCCACATATAAGGGAGATCATATGGTATATATCTTTGTCTGGTTGGCTTATTTCACGTAGTATAATAACCTCCAGGTCCATCCATGCTGTTGAAATAAAAGTTCTTTCTTTTCTGTGGTTGAATTGCATTTTTTTTATTGGCAACTTAAATTTGAGGATGTTTCTTTCCCCTTTTGTTCATAAGATTGCTGCCAGTGGCAGTTAGGTTATATGCTTCCCTGTTGATGTCTAATTAGAAAGAGAAAATCACTTCTCTCCCTGAAATACCCTGCAAGACTTTCTCCTCTCATTGCTCAAATAGAATTAAGACCATCTATCTCATACTGATTTATTAATAAATGGCATTCATTAAGCTCCAGGCTCTCTTCTTTAAGCCAAGAATACAAGTGTCAAGTTAAACTTCCTATTTCATGCAGCTTACTGTTTTGGGAAAATCAAATAAATTTAAAATATGTGTAATATAATGTCAGATAGTGATAGGTACAATAATAGAAGGTAAAAAGAGGCGGTACTTCAAAGTGTTATGCTTAATGAGGGTTTATTTATTTATTTATTTATTTATTTTTGGATAGGGCTCTCATAAGAAGTCCTATGAGAAAGTGATTTTTGAACAGAAACCTAATAGAGTAAAGGGAACCATTGAGAGTACACTGATTCCTTATCTAATGCCACCACTGAAGTGAAGAACTCGGGGAACTTACTTCACAGACACTCAAAATACAAGGTCCCCCACAAATAATACCCCTTTTATTACAAAATTATAAGCATGTAATTCTGTAACATAGCGATATCACATTCAAGCACACCATATGACATTTTAGGTGAAATGTTCAAAGTAAAACTATAAACTATTACACCCATAGTATTACCCTACCAACCACCCTCAAGCAGACCTTACTTCTGCCAGACTCTGTATAAATCAAGGCCACACAGGTCTCTGCATATTTAAAGGGCTAGGTAAGACCTCTCTGATTCTCTGTGAAGTTCCAAATACTACTAAATTGATCGGGGCACTTATTTTATTCACTTCATAAGTTATGCAATGCTGGGATCTTAACAGAACTTTCACTCCCCCTTACCAGTCTCAGGCTACAGGTCTTACAGAGTACTAGATGATTTATTTAAACTGGTCAAAATGAATAGAATTAAGCAGGTCTCATTTAAGTTAATCAGTCTCAAATCAAAGGTGCCTTTTAATAGTTTGAACTTATACCTGATGTTTGCTGACAAGTTTCAAACACAACCTTTCCCGCTTTACCTATTGCCTCCAAACTGGAGGAACCTTTAGGAACACTGCATACTCCTTTGCTCCGCCCCGACAGACAGGTCAAACCACTCATGTCTGGCCAGTATAGAAATCCTCACCCCACCCTCACAAAGTGAGCACGATAAAACCCTAGCCAGCATCTCTTTCCTGCTCTCTTCAGCTGATTTTCAGATCTGTTTGGAACCCTGACCTTCTCTCCCTGGAAACCTCTTTTTGGGAATAAAAAGTCACTTCCCACCGTCTCGGGGCATGCCTGGCATCCTTCCAGACCTGTCGTGTGTGGGGGGTGCATCCTGTATCTGTGGAGTGACCAGAACAAGAACACACATTAAATTGCTTTAAAACAATTTCCTCTAACACTGTTTTTCCAAAACAGATTTCAACACCATTTCTTTATTTTATTCAATTTTAACTTCTGACAAAACATGCCATTTATTTTCATTGATGTTGTTTTCCATTTGATACATCATAGTCTTTAATACTTCAAAAGTATTTTGTTATTAAACAAATGCAGTACTTACACTTTGAATTACTTACAAAATAAAGTCATTAAAATTGTTAATAATTTGACATTATTCAGATTATTAGTCACTCTAAATCATGGAAAATTTTTGTTATAAACTACAATTTTCTATAAAATTATTTTTCTATTTCCTCATAAAGTTTATTCAAGGTTTGTAGTGAGCAATAGAACTTTTATAATGTCTTCAGGAATCATAGTTTGTTTATATTTATTTTAGTAAATAATTTCAGAATAATTTCAGATTACCCAAGTATTTGAAATGTATAGGTAAAAAAAAGGCAAAAAGATCATGAATAAATTTTGCTACACAAACTTTTTCCCATTCATATCATTATCCTATAAAGGCTACTTTCATAGTTCAACTCTCTTAAGCAAATCTACCTTAACTTACATATTTAAGTGAAGTTAAGTAAAATTGTAACAATGGTTACATTTCAATTTATTTCAGTTAGCTCAACAACTTAGGAAAATATCTGATAAGCTAAATTGTATGAGCAGTTGACATTAGCATTTTGTCTACTTTGTTTTGTTTGACTGTATATAGGTATTTAACTTCACAATATTCTTGGAAAATGCCCCACCCCTTCAGGTAGATACACCTATTTGCCAGCAGACAGTAACTGAACTAAGTCTATTTTGTGCACAGGATTTTCAGTGCATAAAATATCACCATGGAAATTGATGGTAGTTATACACTGTCAGCAATCTGCATTATCATAAAGCCATATCTATTTCTGCCATAATTCCTCTCTTTGCTAAAAAAATATTTGGCTATAGTTATCACTTAATAAAATCAACATGCCTAAGTGTCCTCATGTGAAGAGAATCAACTGCCAACTGCCAACTCTCAAGTACATGCAGGCCTAAAGAAACAGGTTTAAGCCAACTAACTTATTTAAGCTGACTTGTTTTAAATAACTATATTCACAGCATATCTATCAGAAAATAACTACAAGTATGAAATCAAAAAATGATTGTTATAACCACATTTTTTATTTTTCACTGTCTTCTTTTCCTAGTTATCCTTAAGTTAGAGATGTTTGGAGGAATATCTCAAGTTGATGACTCAAATTATAAATCTACTCATCACGACAATGAGCAGAGATAGAAAAGAATAATTTTCTAACATCATTTTTAATAAAATATAATCTATAGGACAAGTTAAATTAAAGGTACACTAAAATATTTATTAAAAATAAATGCTATTGTTTCCTTTGTAGAATATGCATTTTTCTTAGTGGTTAATTTTTTTCCCCAACTTGGCAATAGTTTAGTCCTACAAGTCTAAAAGAAAAGTTAATATATTCAAGATATATTAATATCTGAGTATGAATATGCAAAGTATTTTAAAGTGATATTATAAAAATGAAAGTTCTTGAGCATATGCTGATAGATCATTTGTCTATCATCTCACATTAAAAATAGATATATAAAGGTTAAAGTTATAACAGTTTCCCTAAATCTTTCATAAGCATCTTGACTTGTTTTCAAATTTCATGATTGAACTTTTCCAAAATCAGAAATAAATAAAAAATTAGCATAAAATAATAGTTAAGATGCCAGTATGTAGAACATCTCTTTGAAAGTGTTTTACATTGAAGGGACTTTAGAACACAAGGCCCACTGGAGTTTCCCCATTTACAATGTTTATAGAGACAATGTTAACATACATGTACTCTTCTAAGTCTATAGCCTCTGGTAGGTTCCCGGCATACACATACCTTTTAATCGTTACAGAATTCATTTAAGAATTGTCATTCTTCTTTTCCTCCTGTGGAAATTGATGTTTAGAGAAGCTAATTGCTCTTGCATTTTAAGAGGATACCCCCAAGTAACAAAATTGCAGCTGGGCACAAGGGGGATGCAATGCCTGGGATTCTGAGCAGCTCCTGAGCTCCCTGACCTTTCCCCTGCATCCCAGGTGTCCGGATTGCTCTGTTGGCTCCCCAGGTTTCTCTGGTCTACTTATCAAACAACTAGGTTTACCTACATTAATTAGTTTTTGTCAATTCTCTATGAATTCCCCAATTTATCACACAATTTATCCTGAACAAGGACTTATATATCCTGACCCAGATACCCTTCCTCTGACTTGTCTTAATAAATTGCTAGATCAGTTATGTTCACATATGCCAGGTTTTGCCCATGCCCCTCATGCTTGATCGTAACCAACGACCAGCACATCCCGAAATCTAGAGCTAGGGCCAAAGACATGGCATGAGTATTTTTAATATCATTTCTAATGATATTCCAAAAATGGAATATCATTTCTCTTTCATTTGGAAGAGAACTGTACTTTAAAAAAAAACTTAGAGAAGTTGCAAATATGGTATAACAGAGCCTGAGAATTCCTCACCTAAATTCACAAGTTGTTGATGTTTTGTCACATTTACTCTTTACTTTCTCTTTCCCTCTGAACCTCATGCAGTGTTGACAACAAAACCACAGTGGAGTTCTGGGCATGAAACAGTATTCATGCTCCACAAAAGTTTTATTGGTTGAAAAAAATATTAAGCCCTTCTTAAGCAAAATTTTATTTTTGTGTAAGAATTCCTACAAGTATTGTCATTTTTAAAAAATGTCACAAAGTAGCCAAATTTTGTTTGAAAAGTTAAGCATAAAATAAAACCTAGAAACAAGGTGCTAATTATTTACCTAAAAAGATTATTCTCAATTTAAACAAATGTCCCATTGTTTTTATTTCTTTTATATAACCCGTGGCAACATTTTGAAAGAAGACAACTTAATAGGTACCAAGCTTTTATAGACGTATTTAGACAGAGATAAAATTTAAATTACTGCACTAGATTGACTAATGGAAAACGCTGATGCCCTTGTTTTCATTGATGGTTTCTTGGAACCCTAGAGTGATCTGTTTTCTTTATAAAGAAAAAAATATATTTAATCGGCCTTGTGTTGGAAATTAAGCATGAAATTAAAAGGAAAATGAAATTGAAAAGTTTCACTTGAGTCTCCAAACCACTTACATGTCAGCAATCCAGATTTATTTCCAACTGGGCTCAGGTGTACTTAAAAATAAATAAAGCAAGAATTTATCATTTGGCTAGCCTCTCCATCCTGCCAAAACTCCCAGGAATATCTGAACTCAAAGAATTACTAGAAAAAAATGTGCATAAACAACTAAGAATAGCTGATTAATGCCCTTTATTTTTAGAGTACTAAAGAATTTAAAACAAAAATATCATTTTCTAAAATCCTCACTGTTTTTATATGGGAAACAGAAAGCCCTCAGTAAAAGAATAATTAACCACATATTTGGAGAGAACAAGATGGTTTAAAAAGAGCTAGAGAGAATTGTATTAACTTTTGCTCTTAAAAAAATCAGCTGGAAAATTAACAGGATTGTTGGAAGCGTTTTTCTCAGTGTAAAAAAATCAACTACTAAATTAAACATAATTAGAATTAGATATCAAATTAATTAAAAATCGCTGCCAATGGATAGCAATTATTAGTCATATGAAGGCATTATTTCTTGTTTAATAAATATTTTTATTAGAGTTTGATAGTTCCCATCAAGGAATTATCTATTACTAAAAAAAATTTACTGAAGACATTTGAAAAATAAAATAATGAGCTGATTTTAAGTGCATCTCCCAGTGTTTTGAAGTAAATGATATTAAAAATAGTTTGGCATAATTCACATTATATATTCTAATACCAAAAAATACTTATTTAGAGATTCTTCCTAATCATGTAATTACAAAAGTAAATATATGTGCATGTATAAGTACATGCACATATGTATAGATAGATAGATAGATGTTAAATAGGAGTTAAATTTAAACTTAGGAAAGTTGCAAATATGGTATAATTTATTTCATTTAATGGTGAAAATATAGAATAACTTATTAAATGGTGAAACGGTCAAATAAATGTGACAAGGTGTAAATATTGTAGGAAGCACATTTAGTAATCTAACTCCCAAGTAAAAAGAAACAGTCTTTGCCATTACAATAAATATAATTTGTTTTTCCCTTTCGTGTATATATTTAGTATCATGAACTGGCCGAGACTAGATTTAGTACAAATAAGGAAGTACAATTTAAGATGCTGAATTAGGGAAGAAAAATATACATGTCATAACTAAGGGTGCAGAATATATTGTGAAAAACAATTGTTCTTATCTCTTCCCATCTCACCATTCAGTGTGGTAGCCTGAAGTCAGCCATTATAAAAGTACCTGCAGCAAAGTCAGCAAGTGCAACAAATTCAGGGATCTTTCCCAGCTATTTCCCATTCCCACCCCAGACAGCTGTTCATTAAACATTTACCACACTGGTGGTTGAATGTATGCATGTTATTTTCATTTTTTTTACTTTGTTTTTTTTTATAAAACTAATGATAATATGTTTTGGCATTTTATCTCCAAGTTGTTGAGAAAAGGTAAATTCTATTGATCTACCCTTGTTTACTAATTACATCCTTTTTTGATTACTTCTCTATTATTGAGTCTGTCCAGTGTGTTTTCTTTTCTTTAATTTCACTTATTGCATTTTTACTTCTCTAAATTTTTCTATTATGTTTCTTTTGTATTGATTATTTTGTTGAGTTTTTTTTTTTTTTTTTTGGAAATTTATTTCAAGAGAAGTACCTACTGCTTGGTAAAGCATTTTTAAGATGGTTTCTACAAGATCCCGTTAAGATAATTCTAAACCTATTTCATCTCAGCTATTGTTTGTGTATTTTCTTTTCTCATTCATGTTGTGATTTTTCCTGTTTCTTTTGTGACATGCATTTTTTGACTGTATCATAAAATTTTGATACAGTAGCATTTTGGCTACTAGATTGTGAGGCTCTGATTCTGAACTCTAGTCTTCTTTTGAGCAGGGTTTTTTTTTTTTTTTTTGCTTCTTTGTTTTTATTTTTTGGCAGTCAGTTTTCCCTAATGAAGTACAATAGGAAAGCTAAATCTGTTTATAAGGTCATTTTTCCTCTGGGTCATACTGACACCTTTCCAGCAAAACTGAAGTGCTGAATGACATTATAGCAGTGAGCAGGACAGACATTGAGCTTCTCCTTTTGCCCTTCTGACAACCCAGTGAAAGCGGGGAACAGCCTGTTGCTTCCACGTGGGTGATGTGAGCTCAGTTCCCCACTGTGTCCTGCTGCCCCAAGGAGAGGAAAAGTAGAAGGATGGATCCCATTGCTTGCATTCTACAGGATGAGGGCACCAGTTTTCAATATTAATCTAATGATATTCTGTAGTATTTGAAGAACTGGCAAATCTAAAATTAATGTTTTTAGATACCTTAGAGTATAACATTTTTATTATTTACCATGGTAGACCTGGTAATATACTATAAATTATAAAAAATTATGTTTTAATATATAATTAAATATCTGGGTTGGGAAAACATTATTGTATAATATTATAATAGAGTATTTATAATCTTTGTTAAAAATATTCTGCAACACTAATATAATAATTTGGGGGACAATGAGTGCAATTATATGAACAAAGTCAGCATTGGTATTGGATAGCAAAGTCAATGTTGCACACATTCCCTAATTCAAATTTCCTTACATAAACTGCATATCATCTAGTGATCTAGTGGCAAAATTACAACTTTTAATTCAGTGTTTTGCAGGCATCATTACCAACTATGATGAACAACAATAACAACCAAAAATAACAAGTTTGAACATTTTGCTTTGATGAAATAACTTTCTGGGAAAATGTTTAAATACTCTGTTATTCCTATTAAGTTGTACTTTAACAGATAGATGAACTCCAAAAAAAGAGAGGAATTACTATGAAGTCTTTCAATTTTTCTATTTATCAGAAATATTTGTGTAAATGCTGCAACAGGTGCTCATTTTGTCACCTAGAATTATATATTATTTCATGATTGCTATATAATTATACTAGAAATAATTATATATTCAGTGTAGTCATATGCTGTTGGTTTTTGTTTCATATAAATGTACATTAAAAAAACAATTTTCTAAACAAATAGAAGAGAGGTGGGGGGATTGATATTAGGAACATAATCAAAACAGTGTAGATAATAAAGCAATCTAATGTCTCCATCCATCTTTCCCTTGTGTACAGTTTAAGTAGATGTTCTATCGGCTGTGAGAGATACATGTTAATGCTATTGAGATTTCCTTGGGGTTTATTTCAAGAATTCTCAGAACTTGAAGTTCTTTTTTCTTTTGTTCAAACCGACTTATAAAATATATCTCGATCTACAGTTCTCATTCATTTCACACTAGTTCAATTCACAATCTCATCCTAACACCCTTCACATTCAATAAATTATCTAAGAAAATCAGGTTCATTTGACAAGGATGGTTACTACTCACTTCCCAGCCTCTCCACCTCAAAATGTCCCTGTATCTTCATTTTTCCTCTATGTCACCATGTAACATGAGAAAGAAGCATACTTCTTCCTTCTTTCTAAAGTTACCAACTTCCTTTATTCTATTCCCTCTCTGAATCGTAGCTCTATAAAATTTCCCATTCCTTTTCAAAACATCAATATCTTCTGTTTAACTCCTTCACTTGGATTCAATCTTCCTAAAAATAATAATAACAGAAAATAATATGTTCTCTTTGATCATAATAACCAGTGATTTCTCTATTGTCTTCCAATTTATCAGGAAAAGACACACTCTTTCTGGATAAATTATTTCTGAGAAGTAAATTCTAACATATCATGTGATTTGAATTTTTATTTCATCCTTTGAAGATTGCACTTTTCACATTTCAGTGGAATAAAGGACTGTTCAAAGAATGTTGGCTTTATCCTTCCTATCTCCATCTATTTTCTTCCCTCCAATTCAAGATTTTATTTATTTAAATTTATAAACTGTTCTTTTTTTAAAAAAAGTGTCCATGTATGTACATAACAATAGAATACTATGCACATTATTTTCTTCTCTGATATTTCTTATTAAAAAGTTTAATAAAAAACTTGTTCTGGTATTAATATCATAGTAAAGAGCATTTCAACCTTGGCACAATTAATATTTGGGGTTGGAAAATTATGTTTTGTAGGCTGTCTTGTGCACTGCAACATAATTAACATCACCCATGGCCTTTACCAACTAGATGTCAGTAGGAACTCCAAGTTTTGAAAATCAAAAATGTTTTCAGATGTCTTCTCTTTGGGGATGGGAAAAATCATTCCTAGTTGAAAACCCACTGCTAAAGCACCATGTAAAATATGTTTTTTTTTCCATTTTTTAGAGCACCATTTTACTGGTTCTTGAGAATGCATCATTGTTTGTTGACTAGTCCCTAGCTGGTGAACATATTGTGTTGCTTTCCATCTTTGTTATTACTAACAGTATAGCAACTAATAGCTTATTATATTTTAACAAAGTGCTTTCAGAATTTTTAGAAGTGAGCCTACTAAAAAATGTTAACTATATGATGTTTCTAGATTTGCCAAAGTACCTTTCATTTTGCATTCCTACAAGTCATGTGTGAGACACTCAATTTTGAATGTTAAACTTTTATTGAAAAAATAATCACCTATTTGCTGCATGATTGAAATCAGTGATTATTCATCTTATTGATGAAAATAATATATATTTCTGTATTTTGATATTCTCATTGATTTGATATTTCAATTTGTCACTAGTTACTAAAACAATACATTATTAGAACCTATGCTAATGTAAAAGTACTAAAGAAGTTTAGCTCTTTGAGTCAATAAAACATTACTAAAATAAACAAAAATAAAAAGTACTCATACATGTTGCATATCCTTTTTGCAGCTTTAAAACTGACAAATATAGAATAAGTCACATAAAATACAATTTACTTGAAGTTCTGTATTTACTACCCCACTCATCTTTTTCTTTGTGCTTTTTTGTCACGAAGAGAAAAATATACCAGATATCAAATGTATACAGAATGATTAAGTGGGTCCAGATAAAATTATAATTGGAATATCTTCTGATTTATAATATGTTACTGTGTTTTACTTTAAATTTCTTATTATGTATTAAAGTTGTATTAAATAGTATCTGTGGAAGGAAGTTTTGGGGATTTACATCAAAATATCCCATTTAATGAAAATTTCACTAATGTATTTGCATAGGCTTATTTTAATGTAAGTAGCATTCTGTGTGGGCAAGACCAGTAACTTGTATTATAATCAAATGCATTTTAAAAGAAATTAGAAATTCTTCTTACATGGTTAAAACAGAATGAAGTAAAGTATTGAATCTTTAATACAGGTACTGCCTATGATTTCTCTTCTAAATGTGGATTTTAACCTTAGTTTCTCTTGTAAAAATTTGTTGAAATATTCTCAAGCATGCTGTACAACAATTATTATTATTATTTTGAAAGTCCTCAAAGCAAATAGCTATTTAAAAAGTGTCAGCTTCTCCTGATAATTTTGGATAAATTTACCAATCACTTTCAGTTTCCAAGTTTTTGTTGGCATCAGTAAAAACTCCAGGAATTTAAAAGAAGAACAGCAATAAAAGAAACTGATGCCATAGGGTGGAGAAAGTGACAAGGCATACAGAGAGTGGTTGGGACACTCTTATATTAGCAACAAAGGAACAGTTAGCAATCACAGGGCCAAAGGAACTAAAGGTGAAGGAGGTGGAACCTAGTCTAAGAAGCCTCGAATTTTCCAAGGGTGGGGACTGGATTCTAGGGTTGCCAGAACACAGATGGACCTCTGCACGAATGGGTTCTCTTTGGCAGCTGGAGTCACAGACCATAGAGCACCTGCCGGGGATACCAGAGACAGAGAGGATATCACTGATTTTCCCTTCCTCCACCTCCCAATCTCCTACTAATGCTATATTTTTGCTGGTCCCAGTTGGAACCTGCAGTAATCAGTCCCATTATAGAACACAGTGAAACCAAGAGAAGGTGGGAAAAATATCTGAAATCAATGAAGCAAATAACCTCCACATAATTCCTTCTCATTGTTGTTATTAACGGTCATTTACCAACAGAGAGAACTTCTTTTTTGCTATTATTTTGTTGCTTTTAATGTAATTGATTTTTTGACATGACATTATCACTCTATGTACATCTCTTACTGTGAAGCTATCACACTGCAATAAAATTCCATGAAAACAGGTACAATCTTTCAGTTCAGTCCGTGACTGTCTCCTCAGTACTTGAAATAGCTTGGTTGGTCAACACAATGCGGTGAATAAACCCGTGAAAGAATAAATCTCAGCTTATTAGAGAACCAAACTATGGGCAAAATGTAACACTTTAAAATTTAATTTAAAATAACTTGCTCTGGTTGATTTGATTTCTTACTTGATAAATGAAATTGATATTCTAATGAGAATGAACGTCAAATGATGAATTTCAGATGGCATGCATACTATATCTTAATATTTCAAATTTCAAATAATACTTTGTTTCAATCATACTTTGGTTCTGTTTATGTCACCTTTATTTCCTTCAATATATATTATCTATCAAAATATATAAAAAATATTTTAGTTATAAATCTTTCTGATCAAACACTCTAATGTGTGTTTTTATCCTTTGTTACATTATGAGAAAGTTAAGATTGCATTTACAAAGTGGATGTTGTGTACAATAATCATATAACTGAGTAACCAGCACATGATCCATAAGGTAGTTGAACTTATTATAACTAAATAATGATAAAGATATTTAAGGTAATTAAGAGTATTATGAAATAGCAGTACGTATAAGAGAAAAATTTTCTAAATAGATTTATAGATTATACTAGAAAGATTAAGAAGATATCAATAGAGAAAATTTAATATTTTCTAAATGTTTCATGAAGAATAATTTGAAAAACAGAAACAATCTGTAAGCTACTGAATACACAGCAGAATATGTGTAACATATTGACACAGGAAGACTGAGAACAGACTCACAGTAACATTTCCACTGAAGTGATGTGTCTATTTAACATAATTTTGTCAACTATGTTCAGTTGAATTCAGAAAATCATGTTTAAATTAATTGATTGATAACTTTGATGAAGTTACAGCCTTAAATGCCAAGTTTAGTTTTACTATTCATGACCAGACTTCATAAGCAAATGCAAAGTTAAACAAATGTGATGTTCTATGACTACTCCATTTTTTGTCCATTATCACTCAGAGTATTTTGGAACAGCATTATGCAAGCACAGACAATTTGAGAATATTTATATTTGCCTTTTCTTTACATTTTTGCAAAGGCTGCAGGGCACAAATCTACATAATAGAGATAGTTTAACTTAAAATACATTCAAGCAGTTTGTCTCCATTACATAGTCAGCTAGAATAATTATATCTGTCTCCAAGTGATTAGTAGTTATCACAATAATGTTCACAGTAATTCAATTGCATTTCAAAAAGACACAAAACTATTTAACTTCATCTGAGTCTAGAATCTCAATATTATTCCCTTTTTCCCTTTTTCTTTTATGAAATTTATTGGGTGACATTGGTGAATAGGATAGTATAGGCTTCAAGTGTACAATGCTATCATACATAATCTTCATGTTACATTGTGTGCCCACCACCCAAAGTCAGATCATCTTCTGTCACCATATATCTGACCCTTTACCCTTTATTACTCCTGCTCCCCCAACCGCCGCTTCCTCTTGGTAACCACCATGCTGTTGTCTGTGCCTATGAGTTTTTGTTTGTTTGTCTTGTTTGTGCATTTGTTGCTTTCAGTTTTATAACCACCATGAGAGAATCATATGGTTCTTGACATTTTCTGACTTATTTTGCTTACCATGACATTCTCACGATCCAATCATGTTGTCCCAAATGACAGGATTCCATCTTTTGTTGTGGCTGAGTAGTGGTTCATTGTATACATGTACCACATCTTTGGTATCCAATTATCTATGGAAGGACATTTCAGGTGTTTCCACATTTTGGTCACTCTGAACAATGATGCAATAAGTACAAAAGTGTATATGTCTTTGTGAATAAATGATTTAAAATTTTAGGAGTGGGTACCCAGAAGAGAGGTATTTGGGGTAATGGTAACTCTATTCTTATTTTTCTGAAGAACCTCCATACTGTTTGCCATAGTGCCTGTACCAGTTTACATTCCCACCAGCAGTGAACGAGAAATATCTACTCTTCTCAAACTCTTCAAAAAATTGGAGAAGAGGCAACGCTTCCTAACGCTGATACCAACACCTGGCAAGGATAACCCAAAAAGTATAGGCTTATATCTCTAATGAATAGAGATACAAAAATAATAAACAAAATACTAGCAAATCCCATACAACAATATATTAAAAAATAATACCTCATGATCAAGTTGGGTTCATTTCAGGGGCACAAGGATGGGTCAACCCATACAAACCGATGAATGTAATACACCACATTAACAAAACAAAAGATAAAAAGTACATGATCTTACCAATACCTGTAGAAAAATTATTTGGTAAGATACATCATTTATGATTAAAATACTAAAATAAAATGGGTGCAGAAGGGAACTACCTCGACATAATAAAGACCATATTTGACAAACCATCAGCTAATATACTCAATGGTGAAACACCGAAAGTGTTTCCTCCAAAATCAGGAATGAGATAAGGAAGCTCACTCTCTCCACTCTGATTCACATAGTTCTTGTAGGTCTTAGCTGAGCAATGAGGCAAGAAACAGAGAATAGATAAGTAGGATTGTCATTTTTTGTAGATGACATAATTCTTTATATAGAAAACCTTAAAGACTACACCAAAAAAAAGAAAACCACATTAGAAACTGAACAAATATGGTTATAGGATACAAAATTAAAGTTCAGTGTTCTTCTAATTAAAGAGGAATTAGACTGTCTTCCAGGAGAATATTTAGGTCAAATATTAAAAAATATAAACACTTTGTACAATTATAACTTTGATCTACATTTGACTTTTACAGTCACACCGTAAATAAAACAAAGTAAACCTTAGAGTAACTACTTTAGTCAGTAAAGATGTAATAAAAATTATAATTACTTTGTTCCTCAATTTTATTGTACACTCATCATATTCCTACCAAAAACTAAGCTCCATTCTTCAGGTTAAAATGCCTTAGTCAGAGTACAGTCTGTTCATTTCATACTATATAAAATAATTTCTGATAACAATTCAATTGTACTTTAGGGAACAGCTTGGTACTCATTCATATTCACAAAATTGACATTTTATATTCTATTCTTATCAGAAGGCAGATGACTCTCTGACTAATGTTCTTATGAAAAATAAAACAAAGAACAAATTATAAAATAAATTAACCAGTGTTCTTTACAGATGTAGTCAATCTAACCTTATTCAATAGTTATAGCACCTTTATAGGCTCATATATATAATTCAGATTGAATCAGTCTAATCATAGATAATATGTATACTAAAGATCTTTTGCTAACACATTAATTATTATTTAACATGCATAATTATAATAATAAATTAAATTTTATTATCTTATCCTTAATTTTTCACTCTTAATTGATATTTCATTCTATCATTTATATGTTCTTAAATGTCATACTTTCAACTATTAATATTTTTAATATTTCTAACTTCAAGCGATATTGAAGATAAATCTCCAATCATATTACCTTGAATACCCTAACTACTCTATGGTAGTTCTCAGTTGTCTTAACATGTTCAAGTAGCCAAACTCATGTTTACAACAAAACAAACAAAAACAATGATTCTCTTAATATTTTAGAAATGTACTGAAGAACCAAATACAAGTGGGCAAAACAATAAATAAAATATGTATGCATAAATATATATGTATTGTACTCACTAGTATTCAAAGAAATGAAAATCAAATCAACATCATTACTTGATCCCCTTTTCAAACTTATAACCCTGTAGAAGATGACCCTTATCTTATTTAGGGTACAGATAATAATTCTGTCTTTTATTGCTGCTGGAAGAACATATTATACTGACACTCCTCTGAGGGGACATGGTTTGAAGAACTAAAAATATTTATATTCTGACACAAAAATTTAAACATGAGGCAGGCACATTAAAAATAAGTGTGGTTTGCCTTCAAAAATATATTTGCAATGTTGTTCATTATAATATTGTCTATAATTAGGGTGAATATGAATATACATCATTTTTATTTCCAAAAGTATATCAGTTTGTACTCTTAATTCTATGGTCACTGTATTTCTATAATATTTTTAAAAATGCAAATAACAATAATCTCCAAGTAGAGAGTATTTGTTCAGAAATGTTGCCAATTTGCTCAGGATAGTACAAAATAGCTATTAAGATAGCTATATTGTAGAATAAGAAAATATTAATAATATAGTCTAAATTATCTTTAAAATGTGCATGTGTACAGAGATGTAAAGAAATGTCTACATAATCTTCCTACAATGTGGTTAATGAATGGTAGATATATAAAAATTGAGCAAAAATGCATGTTTACCAACATGCATGTTCAAATGGTGTCTGGCATATTAAAAAGAATATGTTATTCTTTTAATTTTACCAAATTGTCCTGCCAACCTTTTCATTAAAAAATCTTCTGAGTTGTTCTTCCAAGTCAGTCTTGTTTACTCTTAGTGATAGTAGTCTCATATTTTTACTTCATTTTCTTGATCAGAAATATTGAATTCTTAATTGTAAACATCTCAGTTTATTTGTAACTTGACATGCTACTATATTTTAGATATTTTTTGTTGAGCATTTTCTAGCTTTCTACCTGGAGTTCCATTTTTAGTAATAAAATCACAGAGATAAGGAATTTTTATTATGCTTTCAAATGTCCTTTTATAAAATTCTTATTTGCTCATAATGGATTCATATACACGGAATATAGTCTAAGCAATATTTCAATAATACTTATTTTAAACCTATATTTTTTATTTTGTCAAACAAATTAATGTTAGTCATTCTGATTTTGAAAAATCACATAAGTTGTATTCTGTGAGGGACAAAAATAGTTTATAAATTTCCAGGTACATTTGGCCATTATACAAAGTTCTAAATGACTCTCATCTTAAAGTACTAGTTCTTCCCTGATGGCACTGGAGGTTGATCATAAGTATAAATAATGAGGTATAAAAATAAATGCAATTACCTCTCTATTAAGGATAACACAACTACATTTTACCTAAATAAGTTTTGATCATAGTGTTTTTATATAACTTATACTGAGAAAAATACAAAGTATATATTTTGGCATTGAGTTATATGAAAAGTGTGTTAGATTAATGTTAAGTTAAAAAGATAATCAACTAAATGTTACACATCCATAATAAACTTAAATAGGCAGAAAATATATGGAAAATGTAATGATACTGGAGGTCTTGGTGTGAGACTGAGAAATAAGGATAAGGAATAAGTGATGCTTTATCAAAATTTATAAATTACCACTTAATATTTTACAGTTTGTATATAAATATATCTTAAGATATTTAAATAAAAATGAAGTACAAATTCATTGTTTTCTCAATCAAAGTTGAATGTTATAGAGCTGAGATTGGAGTTTTATTCTAGAAAATTAAAAACAGAAATAATATGTTCTTAATAATAATAATATATGTTCTTAAGAGACATGAATATTAACTTTACATGGAATTTAACCAAATTTTATTGATTTTAACATGAAACCAATTTAATATGAAAAGAATTTTAAAACTATTTTATAGTCTCACTAAATCTTTGACTTTTCAATTAACATTGAATCACTCTTTTCTAAAACCATAACTGTAACACACTCATCATTTTCAAGCTTTGTAGTAAGTTACGCAAACTTCCTGAATCCAAAATTTCAACAATTATTCATATTAAATATTAATGTGAATCAAATCCAATTGAAAATAATGATGAATTTTGTACTTTCATAAATTTTATCAACAATATTGACTCTAGTAATCATAAATTAAACTCCAATAAATCACTAAGCCCAATCAAATAAGTACCAATTTGTTTATTCATTTGCTTTTCATTACAAATATTTAATGTTATAATTTTATTACTGTAGTTTTACCAAATATTTCTGAATTAAAGCATTTGCACGTGTGCAGTTTCACGGAGTAGAATATAGGATGAATGCTCTCTTTAGTTAGATATTTGTCATTTAAATTTTTACATAGTTTTCTTATATTTTATTTATTGAGAATATTAGTGATTTTTCCCTGTAGAACATATTCTTATATGTCATATTATAATGGCAAATAGGGTTATTTTTAATATATTGGGATGATATTGGTTAATAAAACTACATAGGTTTCAGGTGTATGATTTTATAATGCATCATTTGTATATTTAATTAAACAATCCTATTTAAATCTTTCTCCTGCCTGTTAATAACTACGTAATTTTAAAATATATTGTGACAACTGAATAAAATAATGCCTGTGAGCTATTTAATATCAGATGTCAGTTTCAGTAAACATGCAATTATTACTATCATTTTAAATAATATTAATGTTACTTTTAATTCATGAATATAATTTTCATTTTAAATTGACACTTTTTAGTGAGTTATTAATGCTATATTCATATGTCTGATTAATGGTTTCATTAATGTAAAGAGAAAATTGACAGTATTTAGAGTATAGGAAGATGTGAATGCACTACATTTAAAAACAGGACAATTACTTAAAGATAGTCTAAGTTATACAAGAAAAATTATTAGAATTTTGCTTTGTTTTTATCCATGTCAGATAGATATGATCTTCTGTTTCTCCATAATTTCTAAATGTTCTCATGACTGGATTTAAAATGAGAAACAGTGTAGCAGTATGGGAACGAATAGTTTCCTATTTGCTAGTCAATTGGCAGATTGTTCTTGGAAAGCATGATAATGGATAAAAGTTTCATTTAATGAGTAGAGATATTGTCCTGAACATCTCTGAACTACATCAACACTACTTGGCTTTGGATCTGTCTTTGGTTTTAATGCCTACAATCTTTATGTAAATTCTTCACCCTATCTTTTAACCAGGTGGAGGATTTTTCTAGCTTGTTTATGATAAGAGGTTTTTTTTTTTTTTTTTTCCAGAATTCTCCAGCCAAAGACTGGAGCTCCAAGGAGCTTGCATGGACAGAGACTGCAGATGACAGAGCAACAATTTATGTGTGTTCCTGCCTGAAATACATACATTTAGGTGTGGTTAGTTCCTTAAACCAGCATCATTTCCTTGTTAGGGTAAATCATGTAGTTTCTGCACTACCAAATCTTGTGCCAGCTTCCTAAGAAAATTTTAGTTCTGTGACTACTTATAATCACTTGTTTGACTTTGAACAATTATTTAACCCATGTAAGGATTAGTTTTCTCATCTATAACTGAAATAGTTTGCTTAAATGACCTGTGAGTTCGTTTCTAGTTCCAAAGTTGCATGATTTTAAAGAATGGATCAAAAGAATGCTCTATGCATTCACACACTGGTTGGTTTCTGTGGTTCCATTTGAAGAAATAATTCTTCAAAAAATTATTCTCAAACTTCATAAAAAGTGGGCAGTTTTTCATGGGGAATGAATGTGCAAGTTCAGTGTATAGTGAATTATGATCTGTATCTACATTTTTCTTTTCCTAATTGTCTTAGGTGCTTTTGAATGTTATATTAACTCATCAAATTAGAAAAAATAAAGACAATAGGATTCTTTTTTATTTTATTTTAATCATTGTTCAAGTACAGTTCCCTCCCATTATCACCCTCCCCCTAGTTTTTGCCCATGTGTCCTTTAAATTTGTTCCTGTAAATCCTTCCCATTCTCCCCTGAAATTCCCTCTTCTCTCCCCTCTGGTCACTGTCAGTCTGTCCCCTATTTCAGTGTCTTTGGTTATATTTTGCTTGTTTCTTTGTTTTGTTGTTTAGGTTCCTGTTAAAGGTGAGATCATATGGTATTTGTCTTTCACTGCCTGGCTTGTTTCGCTTAGCATAATGCTTTCCAGCTCCACTGTCATGCTGTTGCAAAGGGTAGGAGCTCCTTCTTTCTTTCTGCTGCATAGAATTCCATTGTGTGAATGTACCATATTTTTTTGATCCATTCATTTACTGATGGGCATCTAGGTTGCTTCCAGCACCTAGCTAAGGCAATAGGATTCTTAAACCTAAGTGTTTTTTGCCTGTGTGCATATGAATATATTTATACAATATTAATTTGTTATGCAGAGCAATGCTTATATTTGGAAAAGTTTTACCTATCCCCCTTCTTGAAATAAGAGGCTTCAGCCCACCAGCTTTCTCACATCCAGAACTACAAGGCAACATTATGGGCATAATGAAACAAAAGATTTCAAAAAACTCCCTCCAAAATAATTTCATGCTAAATTTAGCGAGAAAGATCTTCTGATTTCTTAGGTTATGACACTGAAAGAACATGAATCTGGTTTCTATTCTCTGCTTCGGTTGTTTTTGTTGGACAGGAATACTTTGGGAGTACTGAATGATGAGGCCGGTGAAAGAAAACAGGAACTGGAAGATGGAAAAACAGATGATCTTGATAATCTTGATCCCATATAAGCCCTGGGGCCATTGTTTGTTTAAAACAATGCTACCAACTTCTATTCTTCTATCGTATGTTGAAAATAAATCCATTTTTATATTTTATTGTTTATTTTAACATAATTTTATTTGGGCTATATTTCCAGTAACTAAAGGAGTTATAACTTTCCTAACTGTGTGTGTGTATGACTATCTACCAGGTATAAACTTTGCTTAAAATTACAGTTTGTTTCCATAGCTTTCAATTTTTACGAGCACACATTTAGAACAGCTGGTTGAACAATTATCTATTAGAATAGCAATTTAAAGTGCTAGTTTAAATGGCCAAGTACTCTGTGCAAAAGCACATAGTAGAAGGAGTAATATACATTTATTTAAATTTGCTTTTTTAAAAAATGTTTATGTTTAGAGAAGAGGGAAGGGAAGGAGAAATGACATCAATGTATGGTTGCCTCTCATACACCCCCAACTTGGGACCTGGGCTGCAACACAGGCATGTGCCCTGACTGGGAATTGAACTGGTGACCCTTTGGTTAATAGGCTGGCACTCAATCCACTGAGACACACCAGCCAGAGCTAGAGATTATTTTCAAAGTAGCTCGGGGTGGAAAAAAATCAATTCTTGTGTTATTTCACATCTTTAACAAATCTAAACTAAGGAGGTGGAAGGGAGATGGATGAAAGATGGTTAAGGAATTAACCAAAGAACATTTATACATGACCCATGGACATAGGCAGCAATATGGGGATTGGCTTGGGAGGGGAGAGGGTAGAACCTGGGGGAAGTGGGGAAAAGGAGAAAAAGCAGAAACAACCATAACAGCACAAACAATGTTAAAAAAGAAAAGATAAATAAAACAACGACAAACCACGAAAATATTAAAATAGGTAAGCGATTCTTTACAACCCTTTCCCCTGTTATCTCCCTCCCTCTGGTTACTGTGGGGGCTAGGTTTCAGGGTGGGAGGTGTGGGTGGATGGGGTGGGGGAAAATGGTGGTGGGAAAATGGAGACAACTGTGTTTGAACAGCAATAAAAATAATTAATAAAGAAAAAATAGGCAAGCATTCTATTCTCCACAAGTCTATATAGATCATGAGACTACTGTGATGATAAAAATATATGATTTCTTAGCTACATAAATCTCACACTCTTCCAGGGAAGAGGACACAGCATTATTTAATAGTTCCAGATCACTTTCTACATTAGTGATCAATTATTTCTTGACATCATCACCATAATGTTTCAAAAATCATAAACTATATTGTACACATTTATAACACAGTAATTTGAGAGGAAAGATTCACCTTCTCGAGTACCCTCCCAGGCTGATGGTACCATATATCTAAATATATTTCAAAGGTAACAGACACATTAATTGATATGGTAACTGAATATGCTCCAGAGGAATGTGGAGAGGACAGCATGCTAATGTTCAGGGATACTCTGCGCTCCATGTGTGCCTGTTTTCTTGACTAGTCTGTATCTTCATCCACATAAGTAGTATATTTAAGCTTAAAATAAAATGTTTCTTTTTCCATTTACCCCTTTATATGCCTTTGAAATAGAATGCAATTGTGCTGATTTTACAATTCTGAGTTTTAAACCTGACGATTTTGAATATGTAATATAAAACTTATAATTTATCTCAGTAACTCATATTTAATATAATTATGTATTAAGAAATTATGATGAATGTTAATTGATATTTAAGAAAAGGAATTATACATGCCATAAGTCAACAAAGAATTTATAGTTAAATTGGAATAGCTAAAATTAATTAGCTAAAAAAAATGGACAAATAAAATTACTAAATATCCAGCTAAATCGTAAATTTTTAAGTTAAAATAAGCTGATAGATCAAATTATCTATAGAAAATATTTTTAAAATAAGATGATCTAAAAAATAAAATAAATGAACAAACAAAGTAGAAGCAGTCTCATAGATACAGAGAATGGTTGACAGTTGCCAGATGGGAGAGGTGTTGGGAGACTGAGTGAAAAAGGTGAGGGGATTAAGAAATACAAATTTGTAGTTCCAACATTGTTACAGAGATGTAAATTACGGCATGTGGAATGTAGTCAATAATATTGTAATAACTATGTATGGTGCCAGGTGGGAGCTAGAAATACCAGAGGGATCATTGTGCAGAGTATACAATTATCTAACTATTATGCTGTATACCTGAAGTTAATGCAAAAGAGTGTTGAATATAAATTATAATTAAAAATAAAATAATAGGATGGTCTGTGTATTAAAGAAAATATAGTTTAACTTGGTAGTTTTAAGAAAAGAAAAACTGGATTATTACAATTAGAGAAACTCTATCAAAATATTTTTTTTTTATTTGGAGGGATGCTTTGAAAGTACTGTAGTTCCTAGTTCCAGAAAATTTTCACCTCACCAGATAGAAACCCCACACCCATGAAGGGTCACTCTCTACTCTTTCCCTCTCTCAAGAGTAGTTGTGCGATCATAAAAGTCCTACAGGAGAACATAGGCAGAAAAATCACAGATATTCCAAACAGCAATATTTTTGCCAATATGTCCCCTAGAGCAAGGGACATAAGGGAAAGAATACACAAATGGGACTTCATCAAAATAAAAAAAAATATCTGCATGACTAAAGAAAACGGCATTAAAATGAAAAGAGAACAAATAGTATGGGAAAACATATTTGCCAATAGTATCTTGGATGAGGGTTTGATCTCCAAAATATATAAAGAACTCAAATGACTCTACTCCAAGAAGACAAATATCCCAATTAAAATGTGGGCAAAGGACTTGAACAGACGCTTCTCCAAGGAGGACATACAGAGGGCCCAGAGACATATGAAAAGATGCTCAGAATCACTAGCCATCAGAGAGATATGCAAATTAAAACCACAATGAGATACCACCTCACACCTGTCAGAATGGCCATCATTAACAAACAACAAACAGCAAGTGTTAGAGAGGTTTTGGAGAAAAGGGAGCCCTAGTGCACTGTTGGTGGGAATGCAGACTGGTGCAGCCATTGTGGAAAACAGTATGGAATTTTCTCAGAAAACTAAAAATAGCCCTGATTGGCATAGCTCAGTAGGTTGAGCATGGGCTGCGAACCAAACTGTCCCAGGTTCGATTCCCAGTCAGGGTACATGCCTGAGCTGTAGGCCATGACCGCCAGCAACCGCACATTGATATTTCTCTCTCTCTTTCTCCCTCCCTTCCCTCTCTAAAAATAAATAAATAAATAAAATCTTTTAAAAAAAGAAAACTAAAAATAGAATAACAACTTCCTTTCTGTGGGTAGCTTATAAGATATCAGTCTGTACCTTTATTAAACCACCAACTGGCTTTTTGTTTACATATTGCATAACTGTGTCTTTTAAGCTAACAAAATTTAATCTAATTATAAAACCAAGCAGAATCTTAAGTGTATTAAGTTCCTGGAATCTGTACTTGTTTAAACAATCTATATTATATTACAATTTGTAATCATAAATCAAAAACAGAATTGCATATACATATTCAAATGATATTAACTTTATTTGAACATGGCTAGTTCATTACAAGAATAATAAAATGAGCCCTGGCTGGCGTAGCTCAGTGGATTGAGCGCGGGCTGCGAACCAAAGTGTCGCAGGTTCGATTCCCAGTCAGGGTACATGCCTGGGTTGCAGGCCATGACCCCCAGCATCCGTACATTGATGTTTCTCTCTCTCTCTGTCTTCCTCCCTTTCCTCTCTGAAAATAAATAAATAAAATCTTTAAAAAATATATTTAAAAAAAGAATGATAAAATGAAATGTGAGGTGCACTTCTACAAACATCATAGCAATAGGACACTCAGTGACACCGAGTACCCAGAAATATTAGAGAGAAATGTTTATTAATTTATTTACAACTAATAGTACATAGTAGATAAATGTATATAAAATCAAATGGAACAACTCCATAAAAACAAACAAGATTTGAATTTTTATTTTCATATTAATAAAACACTTTATTTGGTGTGCCCATCAATTAAAGCAAAACCTTTTTAAAATAAATATTTCAAATTTTTATTAAATTCTTAAAAGATCATATAGAATGAGTATATTATATTCAGCTGATGAAGAGTTTCAATAGTCAATACAGTTTTTTAAATGACTTCTCTATAATTTTGCAATGTCTATATTTTTATTATATTATACCCCAGATAAAGCAATCATCTTAGTTTGTAATATCTAAAGAGTAAAATTTTAAAACGACAAGCCACTTATACAGTTTTCTATATATTACTCTTCAAAATTGGACCAAATTTCCCCATTGAACATCACATAGCTCTTGACTTCTGCTGTCCGACACTTTGCTTAGCATGATGTTCTTAAGAGCCATAACTGTGGAAGACAGTATTTTGTCTGTTCCTACGGCTGAGGAGTATTCCATTGTATATATGCACCACGTCTTCGTTACCCAGTCCTCTGTCAAAGGACGCTCCGGTTGTTTTGATGTCTTAGCCACTCTGAATAATGCTGCAATGAATGTAGAGGTGCACGTATCTTTGTGATGATTTTCAAAATTTTCAGGGAGTGTCTGTGCAGGTCCTCTGCCCACTGTTTAATTGGATATTTTGTTCATCTGGGGTTAAGTTGTATGAGCTATTTATATGTTTTATATATTAACCTCTTGTCAGAGTTGTTTTTTGCACATATCTTCTCCCATTTAACTGGTTGCCTTTTTGTTTTGTGGGTAGTTTATTTTTCTGTGCAGAAACATTTTACTTTGATGTAGCCCTGTTCATCTATTTTTGCCTTTATTTTCCTTGCCTTTGGGGTCAAGTTCATAAAATCATCTTTAAGATCAAGGTTCATAAGTTTAGTAGCTATGTTTTGTATGCATACAACATATGCATATATATGTAATTACACACATAATATACACATAAATATATGGATACATCTATAAAAATACAAGGATTTTTGCCACCACTATTTATCTTTAACTCTATGCTGTCCAACTCCTCACCTTATATTATATACTTCCCTCATCCTGATAGTAGTAGCTCTGTGCAAGTCCCAATGCTGATGATCCAAAGTCTGGCCTTCAACTATTGAGACTTCTTATGGAACTTCAGTGTGATGAATAGCTATCTACTTAGTTCTTCGGCACAGCATTTTTTTAAATCAGAGCCAGAAGCAAAACACAGTCATGAGCAACACATGGGCATGTTGGTTAACAATGGACCATATATAAAACGGTGGTGCAATAATACAATATTGTAATGAGGCTGAAAAGTTTCCTATATCCTGGTGACATCATAGTTGTCAAATGCATTGACAAAGTGCATTTGTCACATGTTTCTGGTGATGCAGATGTAGATAAACCTACTGAGCTGCCATCATAAAAAATTACAGCATGTATAATTATATATAGTACATAACACTTGACAATAATACTAAAGCTATGTTATTGGCTTATGAATTTACTGTACAATACTTTTATTGTTATTTCAGAGTATGCTTGAATTACAAAAAAAGTTTCCTATGAAACAGTGTGCTGTGTTATGCCAAGAGTAGTCACATATCTCTTATTTACTGTGTCTTGATTGCATCATTTTCTCTTGTGCTTGATTTAATCTCATGTTGTTTTGCATAGTAACCTGCTGTACAGGCTTGTAGCCTAGGTGCAATGATAAGCTAAGCCATATAGCCCAGATGTCTGTGCAGTAGGCTATACAATCTAGGCTTTTATGTGCACATTCTATGATGTTTGCACAATGACAAAATTGCCTAAAGATGCATTTCTCACAATGTGTCTGCCTCATTAAGTGACACATGACTGTAATTCCTTCTTTTTTACTTCTGTGTTTATATCAGAATCTTTGACAATGTCTCAAAGCTTTTGCCTGACATACTGTTAAAAATGTCTGCAAGCATGATAATTGATGTACAATGCTGATTTGAATTTTAAACAATACTTATATTTCTGTACTCTTATTGTATGGATTCTAGAGCTCTTTAGATTTTTATGTGCATGCCCTCTAACAATGCCTTCAAATTTAGTTCTCTAGAAGAGCAACTGACAAATTAGACTATGTAACACATGAAAAAATGGAAATAATGTTGTAACCTTATATGCATTATTCTCTACAAATTAATCCTATAGCTTTGTGAGATAGAAAGTACACATTTTATAATTCCCACTTAGATAAGAATAAATGTAAACTCACTTGGATTTGTAAGAACCACACTATTTATTTACAGAACTGTAATGCAAAATAGCTCTCTTGATCTGAATTTACATAAACTTCCATTCTGTATCTGTCAGGGCTCAATGCAAGAAACAAAAAAATTACTCTAAATATTTTAAGAAGTAAAGGATTTTATCTACTTAGTAATGAAGATTGTGAAAGACATTTAAGCATGAAGGTCATTCTTACGAGGACAGCAATTTTAACTTCCTGTCTCTTCATTGTTTCAGTACATGAAGTGATGCTTGGAATACAGGAACCACGCATGAAATATTTGTGAAATGAATTAACATGTATTTATATGAGATCCGATACTATCTGTGGAGAACCTGCTTAGTATCACTACTATGCTAGTTGCTTCATGGATATTATCTGGAAGCATTCACAACAATATTTAAGGTAGTTATTATAGGGTTGACCAAAACATTCATGTGTTTTTTTTTCTGTAAAAAAAAAGACCCACTTTTTCATTTTCACCAATAATTTTATTGATTTGGATATTTTCAGTATGCCAGCTATCTCTTGTCTGGTATAACACTGATTGTTCTCATTTGATATCTCAGTATGTTCGCTGTCAAACGTGAACTGGTCTATGCAACATGGAGCATCATTAGTGAGAAATCTCCAGCACAAAACTTCACAAACCACTTTTGCCACATTCTATCAGTCACAGCACCTTCTCCATATACTGCACCAAACATTTTTTTTTCTTTTTTGAGGTTTAGTTGTGTTTTTACCTTTCTTGAAATAATAAAAAATAATATGCTGAAAGTGTCACTTATTTTCTTCCATCTTCAATATTAAAATGGCTACACAAAAACTCACTAATTTTGATAAGTTTTTTTTGTTTTGTTTTATAGATTTTACTTATTTATTTTTTAGAGAGGGGAAGTGAGGGAGAAAGAGAGGAAGAGAAGCATCAGTGTGTGTTTGCCTCTCACATGCCCCCTACTGGGACCTGGCACACAATCCAGGCATGTGCCCTGGACTGGGAATTGAACCAACAGCCCTTTGATTTGCAGGCCAGTACTCAACCACTGAGTCACACCAGCCAGGGCTGATAATTTTTGTTAAAACACACACTGATATGATAGCTGTCACAATACAATCTAACAAAAATTGTTTGAAATGAAGCTAAAGACAACAAAGAGCTACTAGAGCCATCTTATGGTAGAAACAAATGAACTGTTTGGCCAACCCAATATTAATCTCATTTATAATTGGTCAGACCAAACCACAGATAATTGAAATGATCTGGGCCACACTGTTAGAAAATGCAAGTCTGAATGAAGCCAGAAGTCTTGCTTTTGCAAGTGTTTCTTGCTGTCTAAATTAGCTTTATAAACTGGTTGGTGTGGTTCAGTGGATTGAGCATGGGCCTAGGAACTGAAGGGTAGCTGATTTGATTCCCAGTCAGGGCACATGCTTAGGTTGCAGGTCAGATCCTCTGTAGGGGGTGCACAAGAGGCAACCACAGATTGATGTTTCTCTCCCTCTCTTTCTTCTTCCCTTCCCCCTCTCTAAAAAGGAATTAATAGATAGAATTTTTAAAAAATAGCTTTATAAAAAAATCAATAAACTATTTTTGGGGTAGTTTTAGGTTTATAGAAAAATTGAGTAGAAAATAAGAAATTTCACACATATTTCCCCAGTACTCTTCCTCAGTTTCTTCAATTATTAATATCTTCATTTTTTAGTAGTTGAGAGTTTATTCTTTATTTATTATATATATTTTTCTTTTTCTATTGTTGTTCAAGTACAGTTGGCTCCATTTCCCACCACCACCTTCCCCCACTGCACCCATCCTCACCTCCCACCCTCCATCCTACCCCCTTAGGCTCTATCCATGTGTCCTTTATATGTACTCCTTGATGGCCTTTCCCTGTTTTCCCCCGTTATCCATCCCCACCTCCCCTCTGGTTACTGCCAGTTTGTTCTTTATTTCAATGTCTCTGGTTATATTTTGCTTGCTTGTTTATTTTATTGGTTAGGTTGCACGTGAAGTGATACTTTTGTTATAATTAATCAGCCAATATTGATGCATTACTAGTAACTAAGAACCATAATTTACATTAGGGTCCAGTCTTTGTGTTGGACATTCTATGGGTTTTGACAAATGTATAATGACATGTATGCACTATTACAGTATCATACAGGACAGTTTCACTGCCCTAAAGTTTCCTTGATTTTCACCTATTGTCCCATTCCTTGTACCTCCAAACCACTGGAAATCAGTCATGATTTTACTGTTACCCCAGGTAAATTAAATCAAAATTTTCATAACAAATTAGTTACACTTTTATTTATTAAATTCAGAAATAATTATTCAAGGAAATGTTCTGTTACTTTATGAGCTGTAATATTTAGAAAATAGTCCATTTTATCATTAAATTTTCAAAAAATTTAATGATGAAAGAGATACTATAAATGCATATGAATTATATTAAAATAATAGTATGGAATATCTTAGCAAATAATCATTAATAAAAGGGTTAAATAATTCTAAGATAATTATCATACATTTCTAATTTAGCTATCTTTTCTTATGAAATTGTTTTACAAAGATTATCCCATATAACTTAACAGCAAAATCAAAATTCATACCACCTCAAATTCAAATACAGTTTAAAGAATTATCATACATGCATCCTGATAGACAGGCAAAATATTTTTTGAATAGAGAATATTCTACAATGGGCAATGGACAGATATAGTAACTGTATAAGTATTAGGATTTAATGATGTCACAATTTATATAATCCAAAAAGAAGGAAATGCATAAATACTGGAATAAGTTTATATTTCCATTAAAAAATAGCATGCAATCTGAAAAACTTTAACATCACTTTGGCTTGCATAATTTGCACAAAACAATTTTTCAAGAAAACAAAATTAAGGGAAAAATAGGTTTGAGAGAAAGTGGTGAAATAAAAAAATAAATTAACACAGCATAGTCAATATTTGCTGTGTTCTCTACAAGCATGAGCATAAAATAAGTGGTATTTAAAAAGTAATTTTACATCTTTTAAAAAATTCTGCAGTTTTGTATGACAACATATTATAGGTTATGCTGCAATAAAGTGTACATCATAATGTTTATAACTCTTTGGGGTACACTATCAAAATACTTTATTCTCAGCAATCTGAAAGTGACCACATTCCATATTATGTTTGTAAATGTCCGATAATCCTTAAAGAAACCACCCCAATGTTCAAGTGTATAACAAACGGACACCCCATTTGCTAGTATTCACCTATCACTTGACCAGGATTCTATGTATTTTCTATATCAATTAAGCAAGAGTTATTTGTTTTCTTAGACAAAATTTGAAGGCATAATATTTGAAAGGTTCTAAATATATCTTCAACAACAACAATAATAATAATGAAATAGACAAACTCACAGCAGCATGCTCTTTTCTAATTTAGCTATCTTTTCTTATGAAATTGTTTTACAAAGATTATCCCATATAACTTAACAGCAAAATCAAAATTCATACCACCTCAAATTCAAATACAGTTTAAAGAATTATCCAGTAAATCTATTCACAGATATGTAAATACGTAACTGACTCTTAATAGTTTTTGTATTAAGTAAAACATCTCCTGGAAACACCAAATGCTAGAAAGTAATGAAATCTTTAATATTGTATTTGTTGCCTAAAGTGCTGGTGGAGAATTGAACTGCAGTATATACAAATTTCTATCCTCTAACATCCAGTATATTTTAGAACTTCTTTAGTGCTTCAGAGACACTAACTAATCATTACATTTTTACAACGTGGTCTGCGTAAGACCAAGCTAGAAGCATCTCATGTCTATGTTGTGATTTAGATGACTAGACTTGCTTTTTCTTAAAGGATGTACAAAAGGGAGTTACTGAGGGAGGCTAAGGAAAAGGACCAGGCAGTGGATATAGGAGAAGGTCCAAAGAAATGCTTGAGTTAGTCATTAGAAATGACACATTGTTTCTCAGCAACTTTCATCATGCTTATGCGCTATGATTAATAAAAGTAGCTGGAAATTGGAAGGTAGGTGCATTAGTTTATTTAAAGATGAAAAATTAGTTTAATATGCTGGGTTATTACCTATATTTTTCAATGGAAGGAGCACTTACTAATTTCTTATATTTTGGCCAGTTATTTCATCTGGTCAAAGGGGTACCTGTAATCATCTAGATTTTAATAAGTAACAAAACATGAACTACTTTAGGATTATTATCATAATATGAAATGATTCTATTTTTATGATCATATATTTACATTTTTACCATGTTTCCTAATAAGTTTTTTGAGATTCCCAAACATGGATGATGTATTTTGGACAAATTACTTTGGATCTACTCCCATTTTTCTCTCTAGTCACACCTCCTCATTTGTGTCTACCAGGTTTTAGACAGCTGCAGTGTGTAAGAGTTTTGCCAGAGGGACCAGCTTGTAGGACTCAATTTCTGTCCCTCTTCCCCTCCTTTGTTAGAATGAGTCACATATAACATGTATGCCCAGTGTAAAATTAATTTCATTCTCTTACCATATTTTACTTTTCTGACATTTTACTTGGGTTTTAGGTTATGCCTTAAATATATACCTTAATGGTTGAGAATACTTGCTCTCAAGTCACATTACTTACATACAATTATGGTTCCATCACTCATTACGTGGTTAACATTGTGAAAATTAACTGAATTTTCTGGGCCCCTCAATAATCATTTGAAAAAATATGCATGAAGAAGTAGAATATATATGTTTGTTATATAACACACATATAATACATTAAGAAGTAGAATATATATGTATTTTATATATGTATATGTACACACACAAATATATATATTTCATGTGCAGATTAAATAAGGATTTATCTCTACATGTTTACAAGTGTTTAACAGTAGTGAGTTCTCAATAAATATTATGCAATATTATTAGTATTATCATGATTTTAATCATCTTGATCTTATTAAATGAGTATTTTCCTTATTTTGTCTAGTTTAAATGTTGATCAATTGTTTGTTAATTAATGAAATTTCATACCCTGGTAAATATCCAGATTTGAAAATAAATTTAAAAAAACTTGTTTCTAATTTTGCTTCTGATTTACTAGTTTACCATAAAAACAATACTTTCAGCTCTCTAATTTATTCTGCTGGAAATATACCAACATAAGCCAAACTGTACTTTTCATAAGTCCTTTCAAGTCTAAAATTCTATGAGTCAAAGGTATCCTTTTGGATTACAGCTGACCAGAGGTTTGAATATCGCCAGCTAAACTTCCTGTTCTGAAATAATCTGTATATCAACCACTTAATTTGCATTATAAAATGCAGTCATATTGCTTTTGAAAATTTTCTTTAATGTTGGAATAATATATGGATTTTTTTTAAACATTAAAGATTATATACATGTCCTTTATCATCCTATTATAGAAACTTATAAGACTATACTCTTGGTTAATAAAGCCCCCTGAAAATAGCTCTGTAATTCAACTTCTAAATTATGTTAAAAACACAATTTGCTAGTGTTATAAATTAATTTTTATGGGAAATTTTTTCCTTTGGAGAGATTATGAGACATCACTGGTAAATAATGCAAGTAATCAAAGATATAGAGATTATCTAATTAAAAATAATGTGTGCTGACAAAAAGCAAGTAGTACTCTGTGTGTGGGCTTGTAGTTTATATTTGACTCTGAAAGAAATGCCAAAAGATTATTCTGAAAAAAAGGGTGTAAAAACATGATTAATGTCAATGGCAACACTGAATTAATTGTAAAAATTTTCAGTGTTAAAAAACAAGTATATTGTGTTTCCCCAACTGCCTTAATGAAGAGACAAATTTCATTTCTTTTTGTTATCTTTGTTGTATATTATGAACCCAAAGAATAAGTGAAGATATGATAAATTAATGTCTCACTTTTTCCAGATGGAAGAAAAATACATTATTTACTCAATATATGTAACTGATTTTTTGCATCAGTAATATATATGCCAAATATGATCTATCTACTTATATATCTCTCTCTCCATCTATCCACTTTCTCATCTATCCATCTATCCACTTATCTATGTTATAGGGAATATGTTTATTTCACATTAATAGTAAACCTTTGGGAAGAGACATCCATTCACAAATTGGTTTTGTTCCTGCACATTTGACTATACCTAGAATGCAAGGTTCTGTCAATTCTATTTTTTTAATCTTTTTTTAAATATTTTATTTATTTATTTATTTTAGAGAGGGGAGGGAGGGAGGGAGAGAGAGAGAGAGAGGGAGAGAGAGAGAGAGAAACATCAATGTGCGGTTGCTGGGGGTTATGGCCTGCAGCCCAGGAATGTACCCTGGCTGGGAATCGAACCTGGGACACTTTGGTTCCCAGCCCGTGCTCAATCCACTGAGCTATGCCAGCCAGGGTGTCAATTCTTTACATGAAATATTTTTCAGGTCCAGATTTCCAGTTAATAACTTTGAAGAATAAGATAACATATATCTACCTCTGGGAAAAAGAGCAAACTTGCTTTCTAAGTGGTGAATTGCAAAGTATTTCTTGGTGCCATTTGGGCCTGTTGGCTAGATATCAATAAACGAAGGGAGTAAGGGAATCAGACAAAGCTTTACCTACTAAAAAGCCACAGTTTTATACACTCCCCAGAGGATTACAACTTTGCTTTGCCAAGGGGATTAACACCCTTCCATTCCCTGAGTAGAGAGAAAAACCTGGCTTTCCAATCTCCCTGAAAATTTGCTGGCCTGGTACTGGATTACTGGGGGAAGAAGGAGGGAAAATTCCTCTGCTGGTGTATGCCCAGTAGAAGCCAGGATGGCTCCGGGCTGGGGGGGGGGGGGGGGGGGCGTGCTTCCTCAATGAAGCATGGGCAATGGAAGCCAAGATGGTGACCCTAAAAACCTGTCAGTCTAGCCTGGGAAAAGGATCAGATTGGATGAGGGACACAACCCTGAAGATCTGAGAAATGGATTGGTTGGAGGAAGGACCCACCAGAAGCCCAAGAAAGACTGAGAAGTCGATTGATTAGTTTGCAAGGGTGCCATGTCTTTTTCCAGTCTGAGATAATATAGTCAGCCTAAAAAAAGAACTCCCTCTCCCTCTTCCTTCCTCTCTTCCTTTCTCCTTCTCCATCTCCCTCTCTCTCTCTCTCTCAGAAATGTGTGCTTGCCTTATTCACTGACTCATTCTTTCTCCATAGCAGCCATGTGACCCTAGCTGCTGTCTGTGGCCCAGCAGCCTTCCCGACTCTGAGCCAGAGCCTGGGTACAGCAACGTATGGTCAGTTGGAGTGCAGCTGAGAACAGACTAAGCTAGTGGAATGGACTAAGCCTCAGCAGGGCACAGACATTTTGGAGACTGGCCTTTGTACTGGGCCTTGTGAAGACAAGTCTGGACTTCTTTCACAGCCAGATGGAAATGAGACACTGGAGCCAAACCTGGCACTGTCTGGAAATACTTTTCTCATGACACCACAAGGACCCCACTTCCAGTGGCAATGAGCCCAGCTTGCTTCATCTGTATGGGATTTTGGTGCAACCAAACTGATATAAATATGCAGATTTACCTGTTAGTAGCTGTGCTGTGAATATTAACAATCTTTCTAGAATATTAAAAGCATATTCTAGATAACAATTATGTACTTATATGAATTTTTCCTCACAAATATAGCTGATAGTGATTTGTTAGGAGAAAACATTTTAGTTCCACTTTTGAGCAACACATTATTTCCTTTCAATATGACATTATATTGTCATGTTTTTCTATCCCAATTTTTCTGTTTTTCAGAGTTTTCTATTATTATCCTTTCTGATCATGAAAATATGCATTGGTAACATTCAAAGTTCTATTTAGAGGCCCATCAATCATGGTATTGAATAATAATAGGTTTATAATATTCCCTTGTGAAGTGCCATTTTCAAGCATAAATTCATTAAAAATATTAACTTAAATCTCATTTTACATAAGAGATGTCAAACCATTTGTTAATTAAGGGCCACTTAAGAAAACTAAATAAGCACAAAGTGCTACAGGCTGATGAAAGTACATAAACATGATGACATGAAAAGAAAGAGCTAAAAGCATTTATATAGACAGGAATTTGAAGCTATCCAGAGAGTGCATTTCTATTAACATAAGAAACAAATCATCAGTAATGATGTTAGGCTGCATAAAAATCATTTCAGGTTGTCCCTAAAACAAGAAGAAAGCTGTTTCCAAGTAAAGATGTCTACGGTATACAATATTTTGAAAATGACTAATACATTTTTCTCTTCTTCAGTTATTTTTATTTACTTCTACATTTGTTTTTCGGTATAGTCTAATTATTCTAAATTAAAAATAGTGTGTACAAAGGAGAACAGAGTTTCCTCTTTTGAAAAATAGTATAATAATTTCATTATGAACATTACCATTATTATTTGCTGCTGCTCGATATATATCCACTTTTCCTCTGGCACCACTATTTAAAATTTTCTTAAAGGACTCATTAATCTTACATGTCTATTAACATTATTTAGATAAGACTTACTGCACACTCAACTGCAGTCATGGCATGGCTGTCACTGTTAGGTACAGCCGTGTTACACTACTTTGTTACTGTTTGAATGAGTTAGAGTCCCAAAATAGTCATATTAAACAAAGATTGGTTACAAAGATTCGAGTTTGTAGTCATCACAAGCTAATTACATTCCCAGCAATGTTTTGTTTCATAGATTTTAACAAATGATTATATTATATGGAAAAGCAAATATTCAGAAGTATTTATTAGATTAAGTAAATGAACATTTTCAGATTTGGAAAAATGTAATCTGTCAAACTTATAATTTTGTTACTTGTTTGACTAGCATATGACTGAGGTCAATGTTATTTTTTTTAATATCTGACCTTAGTTAAGGAACACTGTTACTCTACATCCCATTCCTTGAATACTAAAGAATATATCAAGAATAAGGTGTTCATCTCACACTGGAGAAAGGGTTATTTTTAAAAAAACCTACTACATGAGTCACTCAGCAAATGCCAGTAGTTGTGCATCCTTTTACACAGACTCACACACAATTCCATTGCATATCTCTTTCTTTCTGTAGACTACCATATTATTTTTTTCTAACTGAAGTGATTTTTTTTTGGTGGGGGGGGGGGGGGCCTGCTTTGTCTTTTCAAATTTTTCCAATGAGGCTTCAAATAATTGAACCCAGAATTGGTAAATTTCTATGGAAAGGGTCATGTACATACTTTGTTCAATAAAATTGTTCATTTTATTCAGTTAAAATATTTAAAAATGTATATTTTAAGTACTACCTTCTCAGTTATCAGGAAACTGAATCTTTCCCTGGAGGAAACTATGTTTTCACCTGCTTTTCCTTCTTTAAAATGTCCCTGTGGAGCTTTTCACAGGAAGACATACTTCTTTGCTGAATGCGTGTACCCCATTCGCCTAGAACCTGTATTCTGTGCAGTGAAGGTAGACATTTCACTTTGCATTGTTCTTCTCTATCTGCCAGAAATATCTATGTGTGTTCTCTTCAGTGCATTGACTGAAAATGCTTCAAGCATTCTGGAACAAGGCTGCTGAAGAAAAATATTAACAATGAAGCAATGCAAGATGTAACTGTGTTCTGCAAAATACTCTGTGCTAAAATGAATATGCTAGAAGTTCATGTAAAGCACATCACACTAGATAGTGCATTCTAGCTAAAGTCCTTGCATAACCTAATTGCTATCTGACCCAATAATTTCTTTCCATTCTTCGAACAGCCTTAACAAACCCTAAAGAACAATATAGAAAATATATTGTTGAATATATAAAATATATCTTTCTTGAAAACTGAAGTGACTCTCTCAATTCAGGTACTAAATTTGGCACCTAAATGCACATTTATTTCACCTCAGTAGGCACTTAGGCATGAAGACGAGTATTTTCTTTGCTAAGGGTTAACAAGGAAACTGAACTGTACAATCTACCTACACCTTTTGGTCATTTTGGCCAGAATATATTTTCCTTTTTTTAAATGTGTATTTTTCCATTACCATTTAGCTGCCCTTATATCTGTCCCCCAGCAATCACCACACTGTTGTCCATGAGTCCTTCTTCCTTTCTGCTCAATCCTTCCACCCCCTGACCTCTCCTTCCCCTACCCCATCTATTTTCAAGTTGTGAAGTTTTTCACATACATGAAATGCTATGATTTGACCAGGTCAAAAAGATCTTTGAATATTGTGAACTTTTATTAAAACAATTCCTAAAACATAAACATTAAAATTAAACAGTCATTCCAATAGTAAGAAATCTATTTGAAGAACAGATTTATGACTTGACACATACTAAATTGATTGTAAATTACTGTACATTGTGTCATTTTATACTCCCATAATTTTACATTGTATAATTCAAGTCTCTTTATAGCTCCTGATTCCAAGGTAATAAAACATCAAAGCTATTTCCCCATCCTTTCATTGACTTATATTTTTAAATACACAGCACAATTTTTACAGGCTGGGCTGCATCCACGTTAGAATTCCTAGGGGGAGAATAAGTGCCTTTTTTCCTAATAATGGTGATGATGATGATGATGATGATGATGGTAATGATAGCTATAAAAATAGTTAAATGACTTTTTTGCTTTATAGAATTTGTACAGTACTCTAGTTGAATGATGGTGTGTGCTTTTTCAGCCAAATGTGAAGTTTTTTGAGTATTACAAATGGAACTCTAAATGAGAAATTCAACACATTTGCTTATGTCTGTTTAATTAAGTTAAACATACTTTTCCATCAATCTAACAAAGTTGTTACTTGATCTATGTATGGATTAAAACCGACTTGAAACAATTAAGGCTTTTTTGACTCCTTAGATAAAATATATTTCTAATCCTTGTCTCTTACCTATACCAATAAAGAAAAATAGGTTCATGTATTTTCTATATCCCAACCTCTCCATTCTACTTTCTTTAATAATATAATGGCACTTAAATAAGCATTTTTATTATTGTTAAAGTCATATAGGAAGTCATAGAAAGCTTTTCGCTCTTACTGCCTAACGTATCTTGAAAAGGTTGAAACACATGAGGAATATCTGATTCACACTGACACACTATTTAAGACAACTGACAGTGCTGCCCAATAATACTATAGGTGGTTTTAATATATTTTTATGACACTACCTACTAAGAGAAAAAAATGAGCTTTTTCTAGAGCTTAATTTAGATACTTATATAAGGGGAGAAACTTGACTGAAACAGTGAAATCTACTCATTCTTGGGCAATCTGTAAACAGGCACATATAGGATTCAATGATCTTCTAATTTTGATCAAGAACATTAATTAACATAATATTGATTTAACCTCTACCTGGTACAGAGACTATACTATGCCATGTCAGTAAGAAGAAAAAAGTTACTTGTCCCAACTAGCAAAATGAAATAAAACATCATTTGGCAAATTATTACTTGGGCTTATCAAAAATGTTAATTTAGGTAATTTCATAAACAAAAATATCTTTGCTAAATTGATTAGCTCTCCCTTTTTTCTGGATTTCTTGGGATTTTCTATATATAAGAGTGTATAACTTAGTGATAATATACTTCTTTCTTTCCATTTTGTAGATATTTTTTTTTCTTGCCTGAAGATTCTGGCTGGAATATCCAGAGCAATACTGATAGTATTGGTGTAAGAAAACATCCTTGTCTTGTCCATAAGGGACACCTTTCAGTAATTCATCATTGACTATAATGTTAGCTGTGTTTTTTCATAAATAGCTTTAGCATTTTGGGGAAATACCCATTCACACATATTTTCCTCAGCCCTTTATCATGAAAAGAAGTCATCTTTTTCTAATACTTTTTCCTGAATCAGTGAAGGTGATAATGTATTTGTTTATCTTAATTTTATTAATCTATTTGTGTTTATTTTTCTTCATACTATTATTGTAGTGTTTTAGTATTTTACTATATACATGTACATACATATACATATATACATATATGTATATATGTGTTTGTCTATTTTTATCTATCTACCTATCTATTTACTTATTTATTTACTCTTATTCTATTGCAGTTGTCTCAAATTTCCCCTCTTGCTCTCCCCTAACCCCTTACCCTCCAACCCTGATACCCATGGTCAATCACCACCCTGTTGTCCATGTCCATGGGTCATTCATACTTGTTCTTTAGTTAGGCCCTTCCACTTATTTCCTTCCTTATCTCCCTCACCCTTCCCCTCTGGTCCCTGTCAGACTGTTCCTTTGTTATTTGCCTCTGATTGTATTTTGCCCCTTTGTTTTGTTCTTTAGGTTCCACTTATAGGTGAGATCACGTGATATTTGTCTTTTGTCACCAGGCTTATTTCACTTACTATAATATTCTCCAGTTCCATCCATGCTGTCACAAAGGGTGGGAGTTCCCTCTTTCTTTCTGCTGCATAATGTTCCATTGTGTAAATGTACCACAATTTTTTCAACCACTTATTTACTGATGGGTACTTACTCTAGTTCTAACACTTGGCTATTGTAAATACTGCTGCTATGAACACAGAGGTGCATAAGTTCTTTTGAATTGGTGTTCCAGAATGTTTAGGGTATAGTCCCAGCAGTGGAATCACTGGCTCAAAAGCCAATTCCATTTTTAGCTTTTTAAGGAAAGTCCATACTGTTTCCCACAGTGGCTGCACCAGCTGCATTCCCACCAACAAAGTACTAGGGTTCCTTTTCCTTCAGATCCTCACCAGCACTTGTTGTTTGTTGATTTATTAATGATAGCCATTCTGACAGGTGTGAGATGATATCTCATTGTGGTTTTAATTTGCATCTCTCTGATGGCTAGTGATGCTGAGCATCTTTTCACATGTCTAAGGGCCATCTGTGTCCTCCTTGGCGAAGTGTGTACAAGCTGTATTTAAAAGGAGAAAAAGTTCCTTTCAAAACATCTGATCTTGATTTATTTTAATTCCAATCCATCTCTTTATTTTTAATATAGCCTAGATTCATGTATATGCATGATATTTTCAGAGCTTAATATAGAAAGCAGGTGTTTTATAAAAATGATAGGTGGTCATTTTTTATATATAGTTTATATGTAACTAGGTTGATAATTGCAAATAGAAAGCAATTTTATGTATAATATGATTTATACTCTAATTACGTGTGTAGTATAAATCTATATTTCTTGGTTTTTAATACTGAGCTTTTAAACTTTAACTTTTAAGACACTAACAGCAGTAATTTGGTCATTCAAAATTGAATAGTATACAAGTAATTGGGCTTAATATGATTTCCTTCATAAGCAGCATGACTATACTTCACTCTGATAAACTGGTGCAGACAAATGCACACAGAAAAATGTAAATACAATATTAAACATAGGTGGTAACACTCCAAATCATTAATTATAATGTTTAGATTGTATAATATTATGTATAGAAGAACATTTTATATCATGACTCACACACAGTATTGCTCTGCATGTAGGCAAAGAGCAGTCTGGTTAGTCCCACAACAAGGGTTCACATATAGTAACAGAATGAAATAAATATAAGTAATTATGGGAACCTGCCTGCGGGATGTATCTTACTGTCAATTCTAATTAAACTGCATATAAGTGTTTTCTATACCTCTGTTCATAAGCAATTTTATGGTCTTAATCGCCTTTCTGCATTACGTGTCCATGTCTGCTTTCAATATTCAACACTATGTATAGTTAATAAATACTATAAAAGGCATTTGTATGTAGGACAAATTTAAACCATTGGTATAAAAATGATGAACAAAAATAGACTCATACCGTCATGTTCATAAAATGTAGTGCTTCTATATGACATGTAGAGACAAAGAGCAAACTTAAAAATGTATCTGCAACCAGTTCATGACAGTTAAGTAAACAGTTGTGTTCATGTATAAGAAAATTTTAGAGACCAAAGATACAGTCAAAGAAAAATAATGAACATGAATAAACAATTAATGCAAAAAGAAGGAATAATTAATAAATGAAAAAAAAAACCTTTCTACACTACTTTTCTGTGTAGAAATATATATCAAAACAGGGAATCATTATTATCTAACAGAAGAAGAAAGACGAGAGAAACCAGCTGTCAGCACAGCGGAAGGCTTGGGGAAATGGCCACATGTGCATTACTGATAGAAAGATAGATTTCTATAACACTCTATTTAGCAATATGGCCACTTGTATTAAAGCACTTAAATATATACATACCTTTTAACACAACATTGCATTTGTGGGAATGTAAACCACGCACATGATTTCACAAATATGCCAAGATTTATGGTTTAACCTATCCTTCAAAGCTCTCTTTAGAATAACCACAGCCATGATAACAAAGGGAAACATAATACAGACAAATTAAATAAATGAGGTTCATATCTGTATTAGTTATTAACATGTATAAAATATACCAGATCTACATGTATTGGCCATAGGAGAACTGCACTGTACCTTGTTAAGAAAACAAACTCTGTTCTCTTGGAAGGAAATAAAGGGGAAAGAGAAAGGGAGAGAAATAATGTATTTCTTTAGACATACAAAAGCCTTTTATTTTAATGAAATATCATTTGTTTATTATTTTCTTTATGTCCCTTGTTCTGGGGGACGTATCAGTGAAAATATTGCTGCATGAAATATCTGAGATTATCATGCCTATGTTACCCTAGGACTTTTATAGTGCTATGACTTATAGTTAAGTCTTTTACCCACTTTGTGTTTATTTTTATGTTTGTTGTAAGTTGGTGGTCAAATTTTATTTGTTTGCATGTAGCTGTCCAGACCTCCCAACATCATTTGTTGAAAAAATGCAATTTTTATTCCATTTTATGCCTCTGCCCCCTTTGTTGAATATTAATTCACCATAGAGACTTAGGTTTATTTCTGGGCTCTTTGTTCTCTGCCATTGATCTACTTCTCTGTTCTTATGCCAGTACTGGAGTGTTTTGATTATGGTGGCCTTATAAAACAGTTTGATGTCAGGTATTGTGATCCCTCCTACTTTGTCCTTCTTTCTCAAATTGCTGTGGCTAATCAGGGTCGTTTATGATTCCATAAAAATTTTTGAAATGTTTCTTCTTTGTCTGTGAAATATGTCATTGGTATTTTGATAGGGATTGTATTGAATCTATATATTGCTTTGGGCAGTATGATTATTTTAATAATGTTAATTCTTCTACCATGAGCACAACATATGCTTCCATTTATTTGTGTCTTCCTTAATTTCTTTCTTCACTGTTGTGTAGTTTTCTGAGTATGGGTCTTTTACCTCCTTTCCTTGATTAGGTTTATTTCTAGGCACTTTATTTTTCTTGCTGCTATAGCAAATGGGATTTTTTTTTTCCTGATTTCTGTTTCTGATAGTTCATTGTCAGTGTACAAAAATGCCTTTGATTTCTTAATATTGACTTTTTATCCTTCTGATTTGCCAAATTCACATATTAGGTTTAATAATCAGTAAAACAAAAAGGGATCTAACCGTATGGGAAAAAATATTTGCCAATGATACCTCGGACAAGGGTTTGATCTCCAAAATAAATAAAGAACTCACAAGATTCCTGGAAGTCAAACAATCCAATTTAAAACCTGGGCAAAGAACCTGAATAGACACTTCTCAAAGAGGAAATACAGAAGGTCCAGAGACATATGAAAGGATGTTCAGCATCACTAGCTATCAGAGAGATGCAAGTTAAAACCACAATGAAATACCACTTCACACCATTCAGAATGGCCATCATAAATAAATCAACAAATAATAAGGGCTGATAAGGTTGTGGAGAAAAGGGAACCCTACATTGTTGGGAATGCAGACTGGTGCAGCCACTGTAGAAAACAGTATGAAATTTCTTCCAAAAACTAAAAATAGAAATGCCCCTTGACTCAGCAATTCCACTGCTGGGATTATACCCTAAGAATCCTGAAACACCAACCCAAAAAACCTATGCACCCCAGTGCTCACAGCAGCAACAATTTACAATAGCCAAGTACTGCAAGCAACCTAAGTGCCCATCAGTAAATGAATGGATCAAATAACTGTGGTACATTTACACAACGAAATACTATGCAGCAGAAAAAAAAAAAAAAAGAAGAAACTCCTCTTTCATGGCAGTATGGATGGAACTGGAGACCATTATGCTAAGTGAAATAAGCCAGGTGGTGAAAAACAAATACCATATGATCTCACCATTAACAGGAACCTAATCAACAAAATGAACAAGCAAGCAAAGTATAGCTAAAGATATTGAAATTGAGAGTAAGCTGAAAGTGATCAGAGGGGAGAGGAAAAGGGATAATGGGGGAAAAGGGTGAAGGGTTTACAGGAACAAGTACAAAGGACACATGGACAATAACAAGGAGGGTGGAAACGGGAAGGGGGTGGGGAGGGATGCAGTGGTGGGAAGGGGTGGGGGAAAGGCAAAAAACTGTACTTGAACAACAATAAAAAAGTTTAAAAAGTTCAAAAAAGAAATTTTAAAAAACTATACTGCATTAAATCCAACTGTGTATTAAACATAATAATTCTGAGAATAAAAGTGTGACATCATAAAATATGTTCCTAATACTTAGTGTAACATCGGGCTATACTAAAAAATCACCTTAATACACTCCAACTTATCATTTGGAGACATTCTGATTAAATGGCTAACCAAGCTAATGATTGATGCACACTCTCCTTACTGGACATAGAAATTGAACAGAGAGCCACCCAATTATCATCCTAGCTAGTACATCAGCCCACATAGAAATTAGAAAAAATATTTAAAATGCAGATATAATCAGCAATTTTAGAATTATTAGTGATTCTATTTCATGTGTAACTCTATTTGTTTATGACATTCTAAGAATGCATTTTTTATCTATTAATACATTCATTGATTCCAGAAAAAAAGTCATGATCAAAATGATACACTTTATATAATATTTGTAATACTTCAAATAGTAAGGTTTCACAATATTTTTGTTATTATATAATCTGCTTTTGAGACTGACATTAGATAGTAATATATTTTCTCTTATATTTTTTGTAATGTCTGTTATATTACTAAAAATTGTTGCATGTTAAATATATAGAATCTGTTTTGACTATTTTAAAGTTGAGTCATCGATGAAATCACTCTGTGTGTATGTCATGTGGGTGTCTGTGTTTTTAGTACTCCATGAGCATTCATTGTTTTTTCCCTTCAGTATTTTATAATAATTAAATTTGTTGGTGAGGATATGTTGGAAATGCCTAAATATACAAATTCAATATCGTTCAGAGTTGTAGCAATACCTAATCAATGAAACTTTTGAAAGGAAAGTATTTATCAGAGGAGTTCTAACTGCAGAGTCTTAACTGCCCAAAAGAAGAGCCCTAAACACTGCCTCTATTTTTGATTAACATCACCCCTCAGTTTAGAATTAAGTAAATTTAACCAAAAGAAAATTAGACTTAGCTTTCTGAGTGCTGGAAAAAAAATCCAAAAATGTTCAGTAGACATTTATGCAACAAAAAAAGATAATATCAAAAGAAAATGCATTTGGGTTGTAAACAGAAAGAGATTATACTTATCCTGTGAGCACTTTTTTGGTCCTGTAAACTGTTTATACCCCACTGCCGAAGAGGTAGTCTGTGCAAATACCTCATGTTAAAAGTGAGAATTTAAGAGCTTAGCCCTGGCTGGTGCGCTCAATGGATTGAGCGCCAGCCTGCAAACCAAAGGCTCATTGGTTTGATTCCCAGTCTAGGGCACATGACTAGGTTGTGGGACAGGTGCCCAGTAGGGGGCATGTGAGAGACAACCACACACTGATGCTTCTCATCCTCTCTTTTTCCCAGCCTTCTCCTCTTCTTAAAAATAAATGAATAAATTAAATCTTCAAAAAAGAAAAAATAAGAGGTAAAAAAATTTCTAAACAATACAATGTACTCCATAAAGGCAGCATTGTTAACCTTCTCAAAGTAAAATTATAATGACATGAAATGATTGTTCAAGTTCAGAATGATAATCCAAACCACTGCAAATATGCTTGGTATTCAATAAGGTACGATTTTCTTTATTATATTAAACTGTACAAGATGGGAGCTAAATAATAAATACATTATCAATTTCAATTCAGTCATTTTTCATCAGTATCATCATAGTGATGATACATTCATTTAATAAATGTTTTAGTTGATAATATAATCTGATATAAAACCCCAAAGTTGTTTAATCCATATCTCCTAAAATAAGTCTCTATGAGTAAAACCTTATGTCCTAACATGATAAAATGAGACATCATTATTATCGCACTTCAACATATAATTACTCATATATTATGTTTTCAGTACTATGCTTTATGCTTTTCTCCTAGGGTCACCATTTACACCACACCCAGTAAAACAGGACAACTGATCACTTTGTTGTTTTTTCACAGACTATGTGAATGAGTAGTTCTGTAGATTTTAAATGAATATACATGGGCTGTGTATTTTGCCTATGACATCATTTGTCTGCTGAGTCCATCATCAACTCTGGTTCAGCTCTAATTTCTGTGCTGTTAATTAATTAAGCCTACAGCAAATATTCCATGGAAGAACTCTACTGCAACTCAACAGAAACAAGCAGTGTAATATGATGCCGAATATTGTTTTAAGAATTTCTTTTAACTTTTAGTAGTTTAATATATTCCAGACCAGAGACAGCAATTATTTAGACATGTTCTATCATCTCTCCTTTGCACATGACTTATCCTTGGAAGTTGTGGTGCAAAACTTATTCCATGTGTTAGAGCCCTATACTTATGATTAATTAGGGGGCACAAAGATTGGGGTAAACAATGGTGGCATCAGAGCTGGCTGGCTCTATCCCTATATTTGTGTGTTTCCATGTGGACGTGTGAGTATGTACATGTGCTTGTACAAGAACGGACTTAACTTCTGTGTCTGGTGGACAGGCAGGAGACTTACTTGAAGTATGGATAACACTCTCTCCTGCAACTAATCAAAAGTGTTATTCTTTACATATATGGGCTATTATATTCACTTATTTATCCATTTATTCAATAAACATATTTTAATACACTGTGTCTCTCTAGTTGGTTTAGTCTAATTTTCCTTTTCTTATGTGGATGTCTGGATACAGAGCTCCGGGGGCCTCAGGGAGTAGGATGTCCCTTGTTTATTATGGTCCTGGTGAAGAGCCTTGTGAGAAATGTCAGAACATGTTTATTTTCAGTGATTCGGATAAATTGTTAGGAAAGAAACCCAAGCCTGTTCAAGGAAAAAAAATTGCTAAAAAAGGAAAAGATGACAATAAAACCAAATAAAATGAAATAGAAACAAACAATGGAGATGTGAAGTAAAATTGATGCTATTTCCACGTACATTCCAGAGTCTGTGTTTGGAGAAGTGGTTCATATTTTAAAAAGTCAGATTAAAATAGCTACCTCTAGTGAAAGCTACTTAGAAATATATAATACACATCTATATATTCCAAGTTCAAGAGTGATGCATTTGCTTGACTAGGGCGGAGAAACAAATAATCATAAAAATGGAGGATATGTACAATGGAGTAAGAAGGAAAAGGGAAAGTATATTTCTAATCAGTCATTCAGAAGGAGATGGTAGAAAAAGAAAAGAAAAACAATTTTAGAAGATAAAACCTGAACATATTTCTGATCATCAGATACAGAAACTCCCCCAAGTTCCAAAGAGACTATAAGAAGAAACCCTCATTTAGACACACCATATAAAAAGTATAAAACAACAACAAACAAGCTGAGAGGCAGTATGCTTACATATATCAAATTACAATGTGACAAACAGTTGATTCTTAATGTCAACAGTGGACATCCGAAGACAATACCTAATGTCTTCCAATTGCTTTGAGACTGTAATTATGGCAAAGGCTTTATATATAATTAAGCAATCTTTTAAAAATGGCATGACAGCACTTTTCAAGTAAACAAAAGCTGAAGGATTTCAGCACAAACTTACAATCATTAAAGGAACTGCTTCAGAAAATAAGATAATAAACACAAAAGGAAGATATGAGATGCAAAAGAGAATAATGTGCAAAAAATGACAAGTATCTGGTTAAATCTAAAAAACATTGATCATGTACAACAATTGTATCTAATTTGGAGTATCACTTAATATACACTGTTGCAAAAAATAAGTTGTAAGTTAGAAGGTGGTTATTGGAATTACAGTATTCTGAGGCCATAATATTTTGGAAGAAGATAAACATACTGACTTGCATTAGATAGTGTTAAATGTTAAAGAAGATAAAAAGTAGGATAAATTGAAAATAGTAAATAAATGATCAAAATTAAATATAGTAATAACTGTAATACATGTAAATAAACCTAGACAATGAGAGAGTAAGAAGAAAAAACTTTGATTGAAATGTTTCGATATCAAAAAGCTGCTAAGAAATTTGGTACCAGTTGTGTCATCAGAGAATATACAGTTTAATAGAGTGTACAGGAGAGATTTGCAAGTGTGCTAAGAAAAGAAAATGACTATCTTTGTATCTAGAACGATCACATCAGACACACTGCTTTTACTACTGTAGGTGCTTTGGAGCAATTAGATGGCTAGAAAGTAGATAACACTCTGTTTAAAAATCTAAAGAACGCAAAACAGTGACCAAACAAACAGGACGGAGATTTAGGCTCAAAGAAATCTGGGTGATATGCAGAGTTCCAAAGCCTCCCTTTTTCCCAAATGTAGTTTCCTATTCTGTCACACTCGAACTTGGCTTTCATAGATTGTTGAAGTGAGAGCAGCAGGAACAAAGTTGTCAATGTGTCCAAACTGGGAAGTCTACTAAGGGGTCCCTCAGAAAATAGTTGTACCTACAAGGAACGCATTTCGGAGTCGGGGGACTCGGATCTGGCCCTGCGCCCAGGCACGGAAGCATATGCAAGTCCTCCTTTCCCTCGGACGAAGGAACGGCATCCTAGAACTCAAAGAATTCACATAGATACATTTTTATTGTATTTTTCCATTATAATGTATCCCCTTTGCATGCCCTCCACCCCCAAAACACTTCTCTGCTGTCCAGGTCTGTTAGTCCCTCTTCCTTTTTGCTCAATCCCTCCACCCTGTAATCGCTCCCTGAGAGCTGTCAGCCTGCTCTCTATCTATGAGTCTGTCTCTATTCTGCGTGTTAGTTGTTTGTTCATTAGATTCCACATATGAGTGAAGATACAGTTTTAAGTCGGCAGACAGAAAACGTTCAAAGATAATCAAATATATAAGGTTACAAGGCCCCAAAGTGAGATTTTGCAGAAACAACCTGCACAAAGAGGCATGCAAAAAAAATTTCTTTAAAAAAATTGAGACAATGTAATTGTCCAATGGAAAATTAGCAAAAATAGCAAGCTACAAAAATATACATAATTACATTTAAAGATAAAACAGAAAAAAAATGCATACTACTTTACAATACATATATCTGTAGTAAAATGTTAAAGAAACAGATGGGAATGATAAACACCAAATGGAAAATAGTGGTGCCTCTGAGGAAGAATCAGGAGAAGAAGCACCAAAGTACTTGCTGTGGGGTGAGGCGGGGCTGTGTGTTGCATTACTCATTTCCCCAATACATTATGTTTCTTTTGTATGTTTAATTGTGCACATGAAAAGAGAACCATGAGTTAATAAATAACTGAATAAAATTCACCTGGAAAGTATCTTTAATTTTTGGAAATATTAATTGTAATACACATAGAATAAAACTTGAATCTAATTACTAACTACACTGCTTATTTTAACAGACATAAACTTTGACCTTTGTTTTCAAATACATGATGATGGTAGAATTCTGGGATATTGAAGCTTAATATAATTTTGTGTTGTATATTACTTATTTTCATTATCATATATCAATATATAGAAAACTTAAATTTTTATGTTCATCCTAGCAGTTAGTATAAAACAGATGTTATTGTTATAGTAAAAGAGGAGAGTCAATGATGCATTTAAACTTGAGATTAATTTTTTTAAATAAAAAAAATAAAGTGATGAACACCCTGTACTCTAAGATCAAATCTGATATCCAAACATATAAAAAATAGCTTCAAGTTTTGATAGGGAGACACGATTTGAAAATTTTAGCTCTCAGTAACAGTTAATAAGCTTAGTAATGAATGCATGTAAAAGGCTATTGTTAAAGAACTGAAGGTGTGACCCACTCTGACTCCAGGAGACCACAAGCATTTCAAACTTTGTGCCCCAGAGAGACTTCAAGCAATCCAGGTAAGATCTGAACCATTGTTTTTCAAGGAGAGACACTCCTCTGCCCAACACCCACACCCAAGACACAGGACACAAGACACAGATGAAAAATCACCCAGGACACAGATGCCCAGGATACAGGTAAAGAATCACCAGTCAACAGATGAAAGGATGCTAGAACAATTACTGGACTGCAGCTTTTACCTGGTTAACCTTTTTCCTGAGTCCCAAATTCCTTACCAACACCTTTTCCTTCCTTATAAAAAAAGGCTGGCTTGAAATGAAATGTAAGAGACCCTTTCAGGGTGCATAACCCACTGTCTCTTCAGATCCACAGCCATTGGAATAGAGCACACATGAAAATTCAATCCCTGTCTCTGTGAATCGGTTCTGATGGTGACAGGCAGGACATGCAGCGGGAATACTGACTCTTCTGGGTTCCGTTTCACATCAGATCACATAAAGAACACAGAACACATACTGTGTATAGTTAACTGTTAAATACTTTGATGATACTTGTCTGATTTGTTCCCCAGCTGAACTTAGACTGTAGAATATTGCACATGGGAGAGAACATATTGTTTCTTACCTAATTTTTTTAAGTTTAATAAGTTTTAGAAAGATATCTTGGTCAACTTTTAATTTTAAGGATTGTTTTACTCTCACCTCTAAAAGTAAGATTCAAATAGTTCCATACATTTGGCAAAGGTCAGAATTGATTTCAGGTAAGTTTTAGCAGGAAAATTTTCAGGTATTTTTTTTCAACAATACATTTTGATATTTGATATGCATAATCACTGTTACTGTTACACTCTCTTATAATGACTTAAGAAAATGATATAAATTATATTAAGTTACTACATTGACTAAATTACTGTTTGTATGTTACTTATGTTGAAAGAAAACCATTTCTCTTATTTTAATTGGGTTTGCTTTAATAAGTACATTGTGGGTGTGATACTTACTGTAAGGTACTTTCTGTTTATGCACAGTAAGGACATGATGTACTGATTTTTACTGAAACTTGAGGGGTAAGCAAAAAACATGTTTTCAAATATAACTGAGGACTAATTAGATGGAAAGAATTCCAAAGAGATTTATCTCCTGAGGTGATTATTTACATTTCAAACTAGGCTGAATACTGGGGACTTGAAGACATTCTGGGTTGTAAATATGGACACAATGGACTGATTTATCATTCCCCTGATTTATTTATATTCCATGGAGGTAGAGTGAGAAGTTAGGATACTTCCCATTATATTTCCAAAGAGACTCTTTCTAGAATAATACAGGATGTAAATAGGTGTTCCGATTAATTTTGTTCCGAGTTCCTGTCAATACAGACTTTGTATGTGCTGCGTGGCATTTGCTTCCTCCTGTGTTACCTCACGGGTAAGAACTGGGGAACCAGGAGCAGGTAGTTACTATTTGTTTTAAATAAAACACAATAATTTACTCTGCTCTAGCAACTTATAAAACTATTTGGGATACTATTAATATAGGTTTAAAAATCTCAATAGTGGGTGAATTTAAATAATAATTCACATATAAGTTAGCTAATTTTAAAAAATTAGGTTCATTAGTATATTCACATGTTGAGTCATGACCCTTAATTTCTTGAGCTGTAAGAATTTTGCTAATGAGTTACCTATAAACGTGTTCTAATTTGGCAAACTATTAAATAGGTTTGCATATTCTTTTTTTTTTCAGCTTAGTTCAAATACCATGGACAGTTATATATTCTTTATTATTACAGGACTTAGAACTTTTCGTGCTGTAGCACGCAGTGTGACTTAAGGAAGAAGGCACGGAGTGACGAAAGTGTTGAGTGTTTGTGTTTCCTGACCATAGCTGCCTCTAAAACCACTTTTCCCATGAGTACTTTTGTTAATATGTCCTCAATATAAAAATGATATTTGGAAATTATCTTATTTTATTTACTCTATTGGCTAAGTTAATGCTTTTCAAGGTAAAATTTCAGTTACTATGGTTAATACCACCAACAAGGTAGATATAAGCATTTAAAAATATTTATAATTTACTTAATTTTCCAATGTCTTTTTTCCTGAGAAGTCAAAACCACCCCTCTTGTGTATGTGCTTGACAATAGAGCATCAAACTATGAGAGGGAAAAACTAATAGACTGCAAAAAGAAAGAAATGAATCTACTATCATAGTTGATGACATTAATATCTCTTTATTGAAAATGAACAGATCTAATCATAAGGGCATCTTTGAATGCTATCTTTTAAATTAGCCCAATACAACTGGCATCTGTAGACTACTTCATTCAATAGTTGAAGAAATAATGGCTGAAAATATATTTGCATAAGACAGACCCCCACAGATTCAAGGATATAGGATTCAGCAACACCATCTATCAAGAAGGGTTCTAGTTGGGATTTGGACAACAGTTCACAAAAAAACAGCAGACTGTATGTCATTTCCAAGTGCACACAGACATATGACAAGACATACCATACTGTGGGCAATAAAATAAACCTCAAAACAAGTAAAATAATTGAAATTATGCAGAGATATCTCTGACTACAGTGGAATGCACTTAGAAATTAATAAAACAACTTAAAAGAAAAAACATGTCAAAATATTTGGAAACTAAAACGCACACTTCTAAATATCAATGGGCCAAAAAAAGAAACTTTAAGGAAAAACATTTTAAATACATTGAACTGAATGACAAAGGTGATGGTTTTTGTTACTATTGTTTTCTCCCTCTTAGCCAACCCCCCCACTGCTCCAAACCGTGTAGTGAGTCTGACAGAACCCCACATGCTGCGACTTGAGCATGTGGTACTCTCCAGAAACAGGTACCTGCATTATGCCAGCTGTCATAGCAACGCCAAGGCTACCATTGTTTCCAGCTGGCCTGGGAAAGATCCAGCTGTGTGGCTTAGGAGGATCACAAGGGATATTTAAGAGAGAGCAACTTTTTATTCATACTTAGAAAAGTATCTTATTAAATATCTTTTTTCATTCAGAGAGTTTAAGAGAAGTATTTTTAATGAAACTTATTTCAGTAATTTTTAAAGTATTCTGTTTATGACATTTTAAGCAAGTTTTAATACTGAAATCAGTTTTAAAAATAATGGGAATATGTATATACATTCTCTTTGCATACATACATACATATATATATAATATATGGCATATATCTGTTTTTGCTTGTTTTGCCAATGAGTGACTTGAAATGGTTGAACAGGAACATTTTATATTTTGTATTTGAAACTTCACATTTGATTAGTACTAAGGAGAATGTTGCAGATTGAATATTTACATCCCACCAAATTCCTATATTGAAATCTAATCCCTAATATGATGGTCTTTGAAGATGGGGACTTTGGGAGATAATTAGGTGATAAAGGTGGAGCTCTCATGAGTTAAGTTCGCACCCTTATAAGAAGAGGGCAGGGAGCCCTTCCACCCTGTGAAGGTACAATAAATAGGCAGTCTGCGACACGAAGGAAGGCTCTCCTCAGAACACAGCCATACTGGCATCCTGCATGCCCAGCATGCTGTGTGATCTTGCATGCCCAGTCTTCAGAACTGTGAGAAATAAACTTCTTTTGTAAAGAAGCCACTCAGTTTATGATATTCCATCGAGGCAGCCTGAAATGGCAATAGATGGCAAATTTTGCACTTGGCAAAAAAAAATTAAAAATTGTCTTGAAAAAATAAATATTTGAATTTAGAGGAATAAAAATTTCATGTTAAACTTGAATTATCATTCATTTGTAAAACTGTACAAAATAACAAAGCTTTGAATGAAAATGTAACTGATTAATTTTTTAAAATATACAAATAAGTTCAAATTTTTTGAAGTTACCTTAGATTTCCAAATTGATAATCATTCTTTTAATTGAATATGTTAAGATCCTATATAAGAATTATGTTTTAAAGATAAAAGCTAAATAAAATATAATTTATGTTTCAAAAAAGTCAATAAAATATTTGAAGTAAAGGTAATTTTTGGCCATGGTGACCTATGCACACTTGAAAAAAATTCAAAGTTGCATCTGTAATTTCACCATGCATGCATAAGAATTTTAATAGCTAAACAAAAAAGGTTTTTGCTGTCTAATATAAAGCTTGTTTTTGTAAAATGAGAAAAAAAGCAACACTATCATTAAAGTAACAAGATCATTGTACTGAAAGGGAAATAAAATATATTAGAATAAAATATCAAATTACAGTATTTTTGGTAAGTACAATAAGCCCATTATTCAATAACAAAATATATCATATATGCTATAATAAAACATTATGTTTTACCTCTGTATTTCATATGTACATCAATGCTTCCTACAATTGCACTGATATTTGGGAAAGCCACTGCTCATTGCTTCTTTATATTTAGCTTATGAAAATTCTGTGATCTGTGTCTCAAATGGAATTATTTGTATTTTTATCTATCAAGAAATTTTGTAGCTATTTTTAAATCTATATGTGTGATTTTGCAATCACTCTGTAAAATGTCATTTTTTAATTTTAATCCAGTTCTATTTTGGTGAATGTGACCAAGATATTTATGTGCAAAAAATATTCTCTGGAGACAGGTTTCCACTTTTCTAACTGTAAGCATTTCTATTTTACAGAAGTCCTACCCTATTTGTCAGCTTTAGAGGATCAAATGCTTACTTTTTGCTAAATATTTGATATTTGTTGATCTAAGACATAAAACAATAGATATTGAAGCTTTTCTGATTTCAGACATACATAGAAATGCACGTGCAAACTGTGTTTGAATTGATTTAGGAAGTTTATTACTGCATTGGTAATTTCTCTCTGCTCAATAAAAAACGGGGGGAATGGCAAGCTGTTCACAGAATAGTTCTGTGTAGACAGAGTGCAAATTTGTAACACTGATTACATAGTAAGTCAATAGAAAGAACTGCAAAGATGTTTCAAATTTTTTTTATTTTTCTTCCAAAATCATTGTTGCGGCATTCCAAAGTAGTAATGTAACTAGGAAGCTTGGGGTTCAGCCGTTTGCCACCATATACTGGCATTACATGAAGATTTATGGGGCAGGAAAGAGGTTTTTATTAACAGGGTACCCAATTTAAGGGGGTTTGGAGCATTCCTGCCCCGAGCCAACCTCATCTGCAAAGCACAGGAATTTCCTTGTTCTTATGACTACAGCCCAAACCCATGCTCAGAAGTTCCCCATTATTGTTTATCGGTGGCCAAGGTTGTTAGTGGAATGAGAATGAGTCTCCTTCTCTCCAGCTCCAGACTCTCCCCACTCCACCTCGCCAGAGTCACCATCTCCTCGCAGCAGCTTTCTCTCTCTCCTGAGGTCTGGTGTGCACTGCCAGATCACTCCAGAAAGTCCTGCAGGGGAAACTCTATCTGTGGAGCACTGGTACCAGAGGCTGCCTGCATCCCTGGGGCCAAGGAATGTGCCCAGCTTATGCCTCCATGTGCTACTCCCAGCCTCCATGCATTGTACTCAGGGTGGGAATCCTAGGACTAGGACCCCATGAGACACACATCCCAGGGCGGACTTGGCTTCTGGGAATTTGCTTCTGACCATGCAAGACCTAAACTCCGAGCATTCCTGCCCTCCTGCCCGTGCAAGGCAGAGCAAGCGAGGAAGGCTTCCGCTTTAAAGTCCCCTCCCAGAATCGTGTCTAGTTTTTCAACTAATGTGAGCTAACGTCCACCATGTTTGTCTTTGGTGTTCTTCCAGTCACTATTTTGGGTAAGAAGGCAAGGTTTCCAGTCACACATAGCAGCATCAGGTCTCAAACCAGGGCAGGGCATCTGGCCCCTGCTGAGGCTTGCTGATCTCCACCATACACAGTTTTGATCTTTTCAGCTCTGCACAGCCTCTGTACACACTGTCTCCTCCTGGGTCAGGGGTGTGTTGTTTACTTTCCGTGGGAATATGGAAGCAAGCCCCAGCCCCAATCCCAGGCTGCCTTTGGCACGTCCCAACCCCTCTCAGGGGACCTTCTGGGGAGTGCAGCTCTGCCTCTCTTCCCCTTCTGCTCAGTTGTGGGAGCAACACTTGCGGGCTTGTTTACAGATGCCTGGAAGCAACCTCCTCCTGCTTTCCCTCCTTTCTGAGAAGGCAGGCTTTCTGGGGGCTGGTATTTCAGTCTGCCACCTCGCAGTTCTTCCCACCCCCTGCTTTCTCCTAGGGTTGGGGGGAAGCCTCTCATGTCATATTGGGGTTACCCCTTTGATCCCCAGTGATTTGCCTGACCACCCTGTTACAGTAAGATGTAACATTGTTAACAAGTCTAATGTATTCATTCCGTCCACTCTTTCATCCAACATTGAGTGTAGAATATGAACCTGTATAGGCAATATAAAGAAGAAAGAAATGTACCTCTCATTAAAGAAAGCACATTTAAGAATGGGATTCAAAATGTTTACAATAATTTAAGTACTTTACATGTTTTAAATGCTTAAAATTTTAAAATGTTTTCAGTACTATAATACTGGAAAGGCTGTAAGGAGGTATTGTTACAACTGACAGATCATCAACACTCAGGGGCTGGGTCTGTTTCTTGGATACTCATCTGTGCTACATCTATTCATAGCAGGGGCATCCCTATACCCATTTTCTCTGTTTAATTATTTAAAAAGAAGTTAAGAGCCATGGGTGTCTTACACAAAGTACATCAAACATGCCAATAAATAGATAGATAGATATTTATGTTATATGTAAATAATACTATTTATCATATATTCCCAAATTAGCTAGCCAAAGGTAAAAAAAGGGGACACAATAATTATTTTTTATAAATAGCTATATAATGATGTATGTAGGCATAGTTCCTTATCTCTTAATGTTTCCACATAAACATTTTAATCAAACATTCTTTCTTATTAAGCATTTTACTTATTTTGGAAAATATAAATCATGTCATGTACAAATGGCACTTAGATTGATTCTTATGTTTCAAATACTTGATTTCTTGAGTTTTAATTAAGCGGGTTCTAGTCTTTTCCATTTTTGTATTAGAAAACACCATTTTCATTTTTTCAGTTCATCAAAAATATTATGAAATTAGAGCTTCACAGAATTTAGTGGGATATGTATGCAAAGGAGAAAATGAAATTATAATCTTTCTCAATAAATAAGATGAATAATAGCTGTCCAAAATGTTAGACAACTTCTTAGACACTGAAAAATAGATTACTTTAAAATAGATTATTCAACTTGTTAAAATAGTGAAGCATAGATTAGCTAATATGGACAAAGCCATTAATTACAGTAACTCATCCATTTATATAGTTTTAAATAAAATATGTATTTTGTGATAAAGTATTACTGAAACACCATTTTATTATTGATCTGTCTCAATCATTATGTTAAATACAAAAATGATATTTTGCACCTTTAATAATTTTATGAGGGTTAATATTATGTATCAACATATAGAAAATTAATATTATGTGCCAACCACTTTCTGAATATTATGTTGTATGATTTTATATAAATATTATCTGGAAGAAAACTAACTGTGGTAGTAATTATTAATCATAATCGAAGCACAAAAGTGAGGTTTAGAAAGGCCATTTTCTCACATGCATTTCAGCAAACTACATTATATCATGGCATTGCAACTGTGGGAATAATATTTCTTTATGGAAACTACATGAATATACAAGAGAAAGTTGGAGCCAAAAGAATATCTAATTTAAAAGTGCAGGATTGCAAAAATTTACTGATGCATTTGGAATAGTTCCCAATTGATTCCAGTGTTTCATTTGAAATCTTATTTATGTAAAAATGGCTATCTCATACTGTGATCACCATAAAAGCTTTTTCTTAATGTATTTTGAAACTTTAGAAAGAAAGAATGGTCCAGGTGAAGATTCCTTATATTAAAAGTGACAGGTGAAAAACAAGATTATGTCTTACTCTTTGGGATTTATAGAATTATATACGTAATTCATGAACAGCCTTAAATATTCTTTTTACTCTCTCTGGATTCATTGTAAGAGAGTCAAATAATGTATTTGATTACAGCCATATTGAAAACCCCATTTTGTGTAACATCTTTGTGAACATTATGCTACTCCATCATTATCAATGTAACTCATGTTTTGAGTTGTCTTTCCCAGAGTAGATGGAACTTCATCAACTAATGTTTGAACGGAACCTTCCTGGAGGCTAACAGTGAAGCAGGATTAGCAGTGCTATCTCTGGCCAAGGCTATGCTCTTACAATGTTAAATGGCTCATGTGGGGATAAAATGTTCAGTTTTAACTTCAAAAGGATCATGTACCAAGTAACTGAGTCCCTGATACACAGAACAGCAAATTAAAGTTTTGGGAATTTGGTGGAAACAAACTTTGTGTGATATAAGACTAATTTAAAAAAATCCAGGCACCTTTGTACAACACTTTTTACAATAAGAGTGTTGAAATAACCTGAAAATGTACCCTAACTATACAATTCTAATAGGAAACTTTGCACTTGCTCTTTGTTTTATGTTTAGGAAGCATTCAGTTTTATAGCGTTCCTAATTCTCAGAGAAAAGCAGCCCTAATCCAAGGTAAACACTTTCTTGATTAACTTCCTTAAATAAAACTCAAGAACAAAGGTTAACTCTGACAATTAGTTGGCCTGGCAGAAAAAGAAGGTTAAAAGTCCTAGAGATAGTTGTTTTACTTTTTTTGGTAAGGTAAACACATCAATTATATCTTTGGAATGGAGGGACTTGATATCATAACAGCACATCTACTAGCTTGGTCTCTCCACCTTTTCTTTATGTTGTCCCCATGAGCAAATGTCATGAGATTCTGGTGCTTCTTGTGGCCCTGGTGAAAAGGATCTCCCCATAACACAAACAGCTATTGTTTAGGCCTTGTCTCTGTTTTCTTTAGCACTGATTTTTTTAAGAGTTGAGCATACTAGTAATGTGAACTTGGAAAAATTACTTACTTTTAATGACACTTGTTTTTTTTCACCTGTGAAGACTTGATGATATTTAACCAATAAAATTCTTATGAGAATGCATTAACAAAGCATCTGTTAAAGAACAAATCAAGGACATTTCTCCACCGTCCACTTTATATGCTTGATATATCATTATTTATTCTTCAAGTTTAAGTTGTAAATCCTTACATGACCGACTTTTAAGTAGAATTAATTAAATTACGGTCTGTACTCTACAACCTTATCATATTGTTACAGAACACAACAAGGGGGGCCTGGGATGATATACTATTATTGAAAGAGGGCCCCGGGTCCGTTATGTCCGCCGCCAGAGGAAAGACGTCTCTCAATGCCAGAGATTTGTGAAAAGGAAAGGAAACGTTTATTTAATGCTATACAGACTTAAAGTAGTGACCTAATGTCTTTACCAAAATCCCAAAGTCCCTAAAAACACCCACAAACACACAGTCCTTCCTTCCTTCCTTCCCCCTTTGCCCAGTCCAGAGTACCATATCTCAAGAAAGGAAATAGAAGTCCATGGCTTAGGCAGTCCTCTGGTTCTTCCCAGTTAGTACTCGATCTCAACTGGGAGACCTCCCTGGGTTCCCAGCACCCTCAGCTGAGTCACCGGGATCTCTGCTAAAACCAGATGGTGGTTCCCCCTTCTAAAGCTGCATGGTTCTCTTCCATTGGCTGCATATGGCTCTCCTTCTCAGGGCTGCACATGGCTCTCCTCCTAAAGGAGCATGGTTCTCCTCCCCAATGGCCGCCAAATCTGGGTTTTAAATCCCCGCGCCAATCTTCTTCTGCAGCCCCATTTCCGACTCCTCCCACACTCAGCTTCACATGCCGGAACTCGTATCCTTCCAGCTTCACTGGGCTGCCATCATGAGTCTGGGCAGGCGTGGCCCCATGTCCTGGAGCCAATCCTCTCTGAGCTCCCACGCAGGCGCTGTAACGCAGGGGACCCGCCCCCCCCCCCAGTTACATCTGGGTGGGGAAGTTACTTCCATTCCCCTGGCTTAGAGCTGATCACAGCTACTTAACATATCTATGCAACCAGTCAAAGGCTATAGATATGCCAAATGACCACGCCAGAGCTTAGCTGCAAGGCTTTTGCTATGCTAAACAGCTCTCAATGGCCCTGCTCCATTTGTCCCTTCCCCCAACCCACACCCTGGGCGGGGGATGGAGACATCTTAAAATCTCCTGGACACCTTAAGTTCTGGACCCCATTTCAAATGCCTATTTGGGGCCCCCCCTCTTGGCTGCACCCTGTAACAATATCACTAGAAAAGATCATGTTCAATTTAATCACTATTCTTTGAAGTTAATACCTAGGTTAACCTTTGCGAATGGTTTTAAGGGATATCCAGACATTGCTAAACATGTCATCACAAAGCAATATGAAATCTGATAACTGACCAATTCTTCCTTCGGATGCATTCGTCCCTCTGTGCAGAAATTCCTTTTCCTCAGAGTTCAGCAACAATAATGCTAGAGAATAATCAGTAGAGACATGTAAACAGGTTTTCCTCACCCTTGATTAGAAGGTATGTGTATAAAATTCAAGTTTACAGTTTATATAGAATCTCCTTTGGGGGAAAGATGGGTTGTGGGTGCTGTGATTATTGGATGTAGTGTTGAAATGCTAAACAATATTAAGTGAATAAAATATAATTTAGTGTTAAAGAATTAGACAAGGCTTAAGGTCCTCTACCTTTGGTAGAAGAAATAGGATAATAAATTGTGTCTCAGCACTGTGCTTATTGCATCATGTTTTTTACCTAGTTTTAGAAAAAAAAGTAAGATTGGAGGAGAATAGAGTCATCTTAAAACAGGTGGTAACTAAAACCAAAATTTTAAATAAATTATATAAGAATTTAGAATGTAGGGAAAACCAGATAATTAAAAGATAATATCGAAAGGTAACCCTGGGCTAAGAAATGAAATGATCCCAAATGTTTTATGACTTAAATCTGAACTTCTAAATACTGATTAGCTGGCAGCTCTAGAGAACTTGAGCTATGTCTTTTCATCTATTTCTTCAGTATCTGTTATGTATTGCCACCAAAAACCATGTTTACTAAATGAAAATATGCTTAATTATACAGAAATCACTCAAGCATTTGTTTGTTTAATGGTATTTTTGATACTCTGCTAGTGACAAAGAAGAACAATGTGTAGTCTGTGCTAAATAAATTGTGCAGGGCTATTTTCCTGATGTTTTATATAAGCAGATAATTAAAAAACACTTTCCAAGCTGTAATATACAATATTTTTTTCCAAAAAGTGAAATAAAATGATAGAAATTCTACTATTCTGGGTAATTAAAAATACCTTTCTTAATCAAATTTGTGTTTTGCTTTGAAACTTGTTGTTTTTGATTTGATACAAAACCCCTAAGTAAAAATTTATTTAAGTGTACATTTGTAAATGTAATGTAATATAAGTAGAAAGCTATAATATAGTATTTAAGTCTTTCCTGTTATGATTATATTAGCATTTAAATAGCAAGTTACTTTAGACACATTATTCTTTTGGAATAAGATGCCGGATTATAGTTGTGCATGGTGTTTCATCAGGATGCAATCACTTTGTTAATAATTAGAGGAAACCCAGATTTCTGAATTTTGAAATCACTGGTAATTGATCACTCCAAATGAGAACACTGCTGTTATGACTAATGAATGAATTGTTAATGTTTATAATAGATGATATTTTGTACTGATAGAGAAATGAGTATGTATGATGATTTATCATCTGGTTCTCAACAGGATACTGAAAAAAGCAGATGATTATATCTTAATTGCATATTTCCTTTTTACATGCTTTAATAAAGTTTCAAAGCATAAAAGAAGATTAAAATTCAGTTATAAAGGTATACTATATGATGAAAATTTTCCATTTCAAAGAGAAATTAATTTAAATGATCTTTAAAATTCTGGCTGAATGTGCCTGCGAAATAACAAGTAGTTAATTAAAGAGAACCTCACTTCTGTTTCTCTGAGAATATCCTCTAGGATGCTGTTGTATACTTCTCATCAATAGAAACAGTGATCTCAGGATGCTCTTAACTTATATTGTACAAAGACAACTTGTGACTATGAAGTAAACACATAAAGCTCAAAAATGCATGTATATGTCATGGATTCTTTGCCTTATTACACAAGTATTCTATCAGTGTTTAAGTTATTTGGATACCTTTGACCATAATGACCACACTATAGACCACCATAAAAAGCAGACATATAGAAAATGCTTTTCAATGAAAGTTTCTATGTTTATCTCCCCTTCTCTCTCACTCACACAAAAAAAAATACACAACATTTGCATTTGACTTTCTTGCCTCCAGGTACTATACCCATTACCAAACTGAAAAACATTTTCATCAGATTTCCTACCCATTAATTTTCTTTCTTTTTAAAGATTTTATTTAATTATTTTTGGAGAGAAGGGAAGGGAGAGAGAAACATCAATGTGTGGTTGCCTCTCGTGTCCCCTACTGGGGACATGACCTGCAACCCAGGCATGTACCCTGACTGGGAATGGAACCAGTGACTCTTTGGTTCACAGGCCTGAGCTCAATCCACTGAGCTACACCAGCCAGGGCCCTACCCATTAATTTTCATATCAAAATATCAGTATTAGATAACTCCAAATCATAACTAATTACCTTCTGGCAACCTATCCCTACTTACTTCTTGTTCCCAGTTGTACAACCTCCAAAAAGAACACTGAGAAATAAATTAAAATCTTCAAGTAATTTTTTATTTGTAAATTGAATTTTGCTTCATCTAACAGGAGAAACATGGTTTTACTTTATTGTATAACTATTTTTGTTTCCATAAAAAAAATAGTACTATGCACCTAGAAGTCAAAATCCCTAGTTTTAGACCCATCTCAAAAGTATTTTCCTATTTTTATTTTTCCCATTTGCTATTTAGCAAAAAAAAAAGAAAATATAAATGTCTTTCTTCATTCTATTTCCACTAATAACAAATATTAACATTTAATGAGCCACTAAAATAATCCATATTTACAAAAGAAAAGATTGGGACAAAAGGAGCAGTAATAAAAATAATGTAGTCATTAAAAGCTTCACATCTATGTTTGTATTTTTAATAATATCAGAGTATTTTTGAGGCTTTCTTCATCTTAAGGTTCTAATAGGAATTTAACCTCACAATCCGAAGATATTTCATTCCCAGAGTCACGGTACATATTTTCATGTTGATTAATAAAAAAATTATTGTTACCACCAGGAATTACTGGAAACTTCAAAATTCTCCTTGTTTTTTTAATGTTTTTATATCTCTCAGAGAATTATAATTTAGGTGTAAAGGAAAGAATCAATTTTCCTATGTGTCACCACCAAGAGTTTTCCCTCTGGGAAACAGAGAAGACCTTCACAAGTGAGAATACCAAAAATAGTGTTGAATAGCTTACAAAACTTTACAAATATTTCTTTGAAATGTTAGCTAGTAGAATTTGCGTGGTTTGTGTATGTGTGAATGTTCTATAAGGTGCTACAAAATTATTTTTAGTGGCAGCTCATGGAAATACTACCTACAAAAGTGTTGGGAACCACCCTGACTGGTATCAGAAGCTGAAACCCCCGCCTAGGCTAAGGCTAAGGGAACACCCTTGGAACCGTAAGCCAGCAAGGAGACAGAAGCTTATCTCCCTGGCAGGAATGCTGCTTCTGCTGCTTTATTCATAACTGAACCCCAAAAAGCTTGGTTGGTTAGCCAAAGATGGGTAAGATTCCCCAAGGGGGGAACGACCTAAGATAGGCACGATCACTTTGGGAGGCCCCCCAAAAGAAGGACTTGGGGGGCTGCAGCAAAAGTGGGTGATGGACCCTCGCTCCTTGGCTTTGACACAGCCTGAGTCCTCATCGTCTGGGAGAAAATCTCCTTATCTCTTGGTTGCCTTGGTTCCCTTGCTCCACCTAAGCCTGAAACAATGACAGGGTGGTGCAACTCTGTGCTGAAAAGGGCGGATTCCCCGGGTTATCAGGCCTAACAAAGAATATGTAAATTACTGTGAAACCTTCTTTGTTTAGAATGCTCTCAGTTGAATGAGAGGGGTCCAAGGAAGAAATTAGTTTGTTCCTCAAAGTTTTACAGCTCTTTTACCCCGACTCAAAATAGACCAGTAGAGTTCCTTGTTTTCTATAGTTCCTTACTTCCCCCTGATGAGTACTGTACTTTACCTGAATTATTATGCAAAATGAGCCCAATAAAAGCAGGTATGGATGGTAAATCGGCGCGCTCCCCACTAGAAGGGGTGGCCATTTCGTCCCTACTTCCTCACAGAAACTAGTCTTGTCTCTGTGCGTGTTTTTCGTCGAGCCATCCGCAGCGTTCCGTGATCACTGCTGGCCGGTGACCCACGCATCACAAAAGTATAGCTATAGTATCATTACAGCTATACATAGAATTTTAACTAAGACCTTAAAGTTCTTCAGCATATCAATATACATAATAATAATAATAATAATAATTACTAGCAAGTATTTAGTGCTACCATTGTTTTGAGGGGTTGTCATGTATTATAATTGTATATTAAAGATACAAACATTGAAATTAAAAGAGGATAAGAAAATAATCTAAGTCACACATTAATAAGGGAAAAATAAGATATATGCCATGAATTTTCTCCAATGCCCAACTCTTAATCATGGGCTATTTCCAAAAGTCTTGCCCAAAATAAATCCCACAAAAGAGACAATTTTGAGTATGCAGAAAAGAAAAAATAATTTTTTTCTGTGTCAGGTTTTGAGCTCAATTCTCTTTCCAAAGGATTTTTGTTGAGCTTCATATTGTTTGGTAGGCCTAACATAAATTTTAAGTCAACAAAGGGAGAAACAGATAGATTCTTTTAAATGCATTTACACTTCAAAGTTTTTAGTTCAATAGTGATTCTACTATGGTTTAGCTTAGGCATTGAGTCGTGATTATTCTCTGTGATCCAACAGTTTGGTTTCAAGGAGACTAAAGTTCACCTCATGCAGTTAAGAAATATAAATAAACAGGAATATTCTGAGGTAAATTTGATACTCTAATACTTCATGTATAGATAGTTCAAAAATACTCAGGGTTTGTAAATGCATGCTAAAACTATATGTAGGAATATATTCATATAAAAATGTCTGAAACTTCAGTCTTAAAAATTACTATTTTTTCTGACTTCTTCCTCCACAAAACCTACAGAAAAAAGTACAGTCAACTGTATCAGCAAGTGTTTACACTGTGTAAATCAGTAAGAAAAATTAATTAGAAAATTACAAGGGTCATATTTTATTTTATTCTAATCATGTTCCACAGAGTTGATTGACAAAAGCACTGTTTGTCTGGCAAAGTGCGTAGTAATTTTCCACATTATTACTTAGTACCTTAAACAAGTCCACCTGAAACCTTTGGGACTTGGCAGTGATTTATGAAAAACAAAGAATTACCAAGTACTTTCTGAAGGACAAAGTTATGTAATATAAAAGTATAAATATAGCAAATAAGAAGAAGATGTAAAAATTAGCAAGGACAAATAACTAACATCCAGCCAGCCCATGTGGTTAAAAATAAGCATTTTAAGAAAATGAGATTCAGCAAAGATATTCAAAGTCAATGTGTGGTAAAATGCAGAGGACAAAAAAATAATCAAAATATTCAATGGGGGGGGACTACTTGGAAGGCACGAATGCCAAGGATACATGGAACGATGGTACACAGGAGCTTAAATGAGGGAAAGAGATGCACTGTAACAGAGATTGTCTAAAATGGATAAACGCCCACTACAGCAGTGAGCTTCATGCTTACCTCTTCCCCTGTCCAAACACAGGCAGACCCACTGTGCCTGCCCTGCCACCTGCAACCTGCCTGGATGAGGAAATGATCCCATCAGTCTAGCTTTCATGATTCTGAGATTTAACCAAATGGTCTCAGCAGGAGTTCAGAATAATATTCTGCTGTGTTCTACTCCACACCATTAGCATGTGGTTCAAACCTATTTGCATTTCATTTTCTCCTTTCACCCAACTTCTTTAAATTGCATTTTTCTTTGTTCTATTTTCCTTTGTTTGACTTTATTTGAATATTGATGTGTCTGTGCTACACTTTGATTATCTTCACATTACTACTTATTCTATCCATGCTTAGCTATATCTTATTTAAAGCTTCATATATCTTTCCCTAAGAAAACTTTATATCATGGCTTTTAACAAAAGTAGCTAGAGAGATAAAGATAAACTGTTATTTTATAATTTGTTTATATTATTGAAAATAACAAACATAAAAAAGAATACTTCAATAGACAACAATGGATCTGTAATCCAGATTCAACAGTTATCAAATTATGTTTCATTTTTACCTTTACTTGTTCCTTATTTGAACCACCTATACAGAAGCAAGTCCCCTACCCAACCTCTATCCAATCAGTGTTAAAATTTATCCAATTGTCTTATGAATTTTTAAACAACTTGCTTACATGTCAATGAGTCATCACATAATGCCCAATTAATTTATACACCTCTTATGTTGGTTACATGTTATTATATTCTATTTTGTAACTAACTTTATATTCCATTTTGTAACTAACTTTAGACAGCTGGATCAGAATTTAAAAGTTATAGTATTTTAAATGGCTAGTGTTGAACACTTTTCTTCCAAATATTTTACTGTTTGGACAAAGTTCAGGTTAGTTTTTAAAATCAAAATCATATTTCCTTAGTCTATTGTCAATTATATGATTGAAGTACTAATTCTCCTCAGAGATAAACATGAAAATGACTTCCTAGCCTCCAGTGTTGCAAAAATAAAACAGAGTTAATGATAGATAGAATAAAATGATACTATTGAGGAATCTTTAGAAATTGCTCTCATGAATCCTTGTGTCTTTGAAGACCATTTTTGTGGTTGTTGTTGATGTTGTTGTTATTGTTTTTTAACAACCATGTTTGATTATTTCAGAGAGTAGCCAACTAATGGTTCAGTATCAATAGGAAGTTAGTTACTTTTAATTTTTCTATTCTAAGTACAGAACTTTTATTTTCCATTAATAAAATGTGGAGAAAGGTCATATTCTATTGAAAAAACACTTTATAATTTCATCTGATAATAAACCATGTTTTTTGTTAGGAAATGTTCAGTGACCCTATTTCTATTATATTATAATTTAAATACAGTTGAAGAAGTAGGAAAGGGATGATAGGAATCTAAAGAACTGATTTCGATATCATGCAGCTACTTTTTTTGCTATAATATTTTGTGTGATTTTCTTGAATATTGAATATCTGTCCCATCAGTTTTATAGTTGGTAAAACAATATTCACATTCGTTAAACTACTTAAAATTATCTGTCTATACTTGTAACACTCACAAAACACTAAGTATTACAAACAAATGTTTTAGGAATCATTATTCTGGGGAATATAACAAATCTAATGGGATCCCCAGGTCTAGCACCCTGCTACTGAACATAGCATTTACTGAATCCCTAACATGTGTTGGGTATGTTACTGTCTTTAACATATGTGCATGTATTTATGTGTGCATAATTTGATTTTAAGAATAAAACTATAATGTTAAAACTTTGAGCTTCATTCTACAAATATGAAAAACAATCACACAAAAAGGTTTAGTAACTTTTTATTCATTTTCCACATGGCCACAGGAAATACATGGAAAAGAAAATGCCAACTTTTATTTTGCTGGCCTTATTCACAGTGGTTTAATAGAGAATTTGGAGTTTTAAGAAATCATTATCTTTTGAGGTATACTGCACCGACTGGGGTTCTGTTGTACTTATGGTCATAGAGATATAAACTGATGTAAGACACCTGCTTCCATTATGGTAGAGTACCCAAGACATTAAAAACTTTTTTAAAATTGACAAAAAAATAAAGCATTATTCTCAGGATTATAACAAAGCAAAGAAACACTACAGCGTTGATAGAACATGTATTCAGTAAATGCATTTCAAATGGTTTTCACTCTAAACCTGGGAGTAATTTCCCACTTGCGACACACACATTCAGAGTCTAATGAGAGTATGTTGCTTCTTTGAAGTGGAAGTGACAGAAATCTGAGTTCAGGGCAGCTGAATCACTTGGTGTTTGCGGAGCATGGCTATGAAAAATTGGAGCAGTGTAGAGGGGATCTCCACAGCTCCAAACATTGCCATGGGTTCCTGTCTGAGGACTAGACTATGTACATACAGGAGTATGTGCATGTGGATTATCATAGAGTGGTTACGATGGTATCGCCATTATATAACAAAAGTACTAAAAATCAAGCAGTGTATGGGAAAGAACGGAACTCCAGTTCATCCACAGTGTGGGCCATTAATACCCTCAGAATCCTGCTGAGACACAAGAAATGTCTCACATTAAAATTAAAACCACACTACTCTTCATACTCTAGACTCACCTTACCAAATATTAAACAGACCAAAAGACATGTAGGAGATAGAGCTTGGTGGGGGGGGGAGGGGGGCTGGAGGGGCGGGCTTGTGAAACATCTTGGATCTTTCCTAAAGTGTAAAATCAAGCCTACGAAAGTTCAAGGCATCCACTCATCTACTGATGGGCACTTAAACTTTTTCCAAATCTTGGATATTGTAAGTAACCCACAAGGAAATTAGGGATGCTTATATTCTTTCAAGTTACTGTTTTGGGTTTCTTCAGATAAATAAAGCTGTGGTGCATTTATACAATGTAATACCATGCAGCAGTAAGAAAGAAGAAACTCTTACAACAGCATGGATGGATTTAGGGAATATTAAGCTAAGTTAATTAAGCCAGTCAGTGAAAGACAAATGCCACATGATTTCACCTGTATGTGGAATCTAATGAACAAAATAAACTAACAGACAAAATAGTAACAGAAGCTTAGATACATAAAACAGACTGACAGCCAATGGAAAGGAAGGGAGAGATAGGAAGAAAGACAGTGAACAGATTGACCAAAGAACATTTATGTACAACTCATAGACGTGGAAAAATATAGAGATCAATTTAGGGAGGGGATTGGGTGGGGCTGAGTGATGGAGAAAGGGAGAAAAAAGAGGAACAACTATAATAGAATAAATATTAAAAATAATTAAATTTTACAAAATTCCAGGTAATCACTGAACAATTCAACAACTAACTAGAAAGAATCCATATTTTAGAAGACAATAATAAACTCCTAATCTCTATAAAAACTCATGAACAATGTCTGGTACACAAAAATTATTCAACAGGCAAATAAATAAAGAAACAGATTTTACAGAGTGAAAAACTAAAGAAAAGCCCTGGCTGCTGTGGCTCAGCAGATTGAGCACCAGCCTGCAATGAAAGGGTCCTGCTTCAATTCCCAGTCAGGGCACATGCCTGCGTTGTGGGCCCGGTCCCCAGTAGGGGACATGTGAGAGACAACCACATATTGATGCTTCTCTCTCTCTCTCCCCCCACCCTTTTCCCTCTTTCTAAAAAAATAAATACATAAAATCTTTAAAAAAAGGAAAACATTATCAGTAGAAACCAATCAACTCTTGAGATGGTTCAAATGTTGACTGTACCCAGAAGATGTGAAGGTAGCTATTACATTCAAAGAACTAAAAATATGTGTTCACCAGAATTAAGAAAGATAAATTAAAAGTCAAAATGTTCTAACCTAAGACAGTACACTGCCAAAGGAAAGTGGAAATGAATTGGGGCCTTTTGGAAATCTTGAGCTATTTATACTACAATTCTTGTCCTCCTTGTGATTTATCAAGTGTTGGTGTGAAATCATACACATATGAACAGATTTAAACCAAGAAGCATACACAACTTCCATAAGGAGCCATTACAAAAAGTGCCCAGCTAATGCTGAAACAGTGAAACCAATCTTGTTAGAATAGTAGAATTGATGTAAAGTTAAAAAACCAGAGGATAGAAAAGTTAACCTCCATTTTCTTATTTTTCCCATGCTACACATTGTTCTATTTTTCAAATAAAAATGGTTTTAGGACAAAAAAGTGTTCAGATAAATAAAGAATAATGTGATTATAATAAGGGAACAGATAAGAAATGAAAGTAGAGAAAAAATCCTGGGAAAATAGAAGGCAGTAGGGAAAAAGGAAGGCCAAATACGAGATGAATTGACTCCATAAAAGGAGCCATTGGTATGATTCTACAGGAGCTGAACAGTGCTGTTGAAGACAGGGTGTGGCAGTCATCACTCATTCACAGGGTCACCAAGGGCTGGGGCTGACTCAAAGGCACATAAACTACATAAGTGGAAAACAACAAGCAAATAAATGATATAAATATCTTAGGACTAAAGTTACAATAACTAAAATGAAAAATTCACTGATTTGACTTAATAATAGATTGAAAATGTCAGAAAAGTCAGTAAACTTGATGAGAAATCAACCAAAAATGTTTATTATACATATCAGAAAAAAAAAGTGTTTAAATGCACAGAATAAGAGATATCTCTAGGAAAATAAAAATGATACAATTTCAGAAGGAGAAAATACTAAGAATAGGGGAAGCAATTTTTGAAGACATGATAAGAGAAAATTTCCAGCCCTGGCTGGTGTGGTTCAGTGGATTGAGCACTGGCCTGTGAACCAGAAGGTCACCAGTTCAATTCGAGTCAGGGCACATGCCTGGGTTGTGGGCCAGGTTCCCCTTGGGGGCACATGAGAGGCAACCACACACTGATGTTTCTTTCCCTCTATTTCTCCCTCCCTTCCCCTCTTTAAAAATAAATAAATAAAATATTTACAAAAAAATGAAGAGAAAATTTCCCAAAATCAATGAAAAACATTGACTTATAGATTTAAGAAGCCAGTACCCCTAAGTTGAAAACAAAATAAAACATAACACCTAGGCACATTATAGCCAAATTGCTGAAATGCTATTATAAAGAGCAAATATTGAAAAATATCAGAGAAAGATACAGTAAATTGAGAAGATAAAAATAGTATGTCTTTTGGAGGAAGTGTAAAAATCTAATAAATACCAGAACATAAATCAAGGAAATTTGGAGGAGCCACTCAGTAGAGAAATTAAGAAAGACAAAAGTTGATTTCTAGGGCAAATTAATAAAATTGTCAATCCTATAGTAAGATTGTCTAGAAAAAAAGAAAGAACATAAGTTACAAATATCAGGATAAAATATTTTATAACATTAAAAATCAATCAGAGACTAAATACAATGAGGTAACATTAAGAAAAATTCATACCAATAATGTTGACAACATAGATAGTATTTAATATAATTTTTCAAAACTTAGTCAGATGGAATCAGATTCCATTTCCCAAACTGCAGTTGATGAGATGTTTCTAAATATATACTGTAATGCAAAGGATATATGCTAGACAGGGAAAGAGAGAGAAAGGAGAATGTATTCAAAGGACATAAAGTATTTGATTTTGGAACTTCTTTTAATCAAGAACATGTGGTATTAATTTGAAAAATGACATACAAATTAATGGAAAAGTACAGAGAGTAGAGCAGTAGAAAATAAAACACACATATATCATTTAATTTTCCACAACTAAAATTCATTGGAGAAATAATTTTCTCTTCAGCAAACCATTTAAAAAATGTATTAAATAATAGATCTTGTTTTTATTTCAGCATGTACCAACATCTGTTCATAAATAAAATACTAAATCTAAAGTCCCCAAATTTCTAAAAATGCACAGGATATCTTCACAACAAAACAATTATTTTGCATACAGAGCACAGCATATAAAAAACACACTCATCTTTAAAAGGCTATATTGTGAAATGTTGTGGTAAAATTAGACTATTAAGAATTTTGCTTTTCAGAATATAATTTTGAAGAAAATTAAAAGGCAAGCAGCTCAGAGAAGGTGTTTGCAGAAAAAAAATACCTATCAAAGAGCTTGTGTCCAGAATATATGACTAGCTCTCACAACTCAGTAATAAGAGGGCAAACAACCAAGAAAGGGTGCTCATAAATGAGAACAAATAGCTCATAAAGGATATGTAGAAATGACAAAAACATATATGAAAACAATGCCAGCATCAATACTCACCAAATACATAGAATATAAAACAACAGAATATTACTTAAGAATAAAAACCAACAAACTACTGATATAGAGGACATGGAAGGCTCTCAAAAAGTTTATGCTGATAAAAAGAAGATTCTACACTGGAAACAAAATGCCCATACTGTATTATACCATATACATATCATAGATTTTAAGAAGTAGCAAAAATAAACATACAATGATGAAAATGAGACTAAGGACTTCTAGAGTGCAGTTGAAGAAAAAGTTGATAGCAAATAGAACTTTCCAAGGTTAAAAAAAATGTTCTACATCTTGATAAATGTTGTATTCACATTTATCAAAACTCGAGCCACACACACTTATAATGTATGTTTAATTGTATGTAAATATACACTCAAGAAAGATGAAAATATAGAGATGACTTGAGAACAGAAGTGATAATCATGAATAACATGATATAGTACTACGCATTTAACATAAGCATTCACCTTTAAATTGCCATTAATATCCACCACAACCATGAGTAATAGGTACTGACTGTCATTACAGATGATGAAATTGGAATCAATAAAGGTTCATTTGCTTCAAGACCCTCACATTGTCGCAGAACCCACACATAGTACCAGCATGTGTCAAAATTACTTTTCTAAAGTACTCACAGCTAAAAATGTTTAGGATGTGTATGTTGCATTGTGCACAAATTGTTTCATAGCCCTTTAAACCATTGTACTGAACTGATAACTATGTGTTTGTCTATGTAGTTATCCTGTGATCATTTCTTTTTCCAGGGTAAATAATGACAAAATGGATATTTGAAAATATGAAAAGCATTGGAGTTGGAGAGAGGTTTGATTATGATAATGACAGTTGAATAAATTAGAGAAGTTGAAGGTGAAGTGTGTTCGGTAGAAAAACACCTTAAAGAGCCTTAACTATTGATATGGTTACTTCTGGCTTGGGAAATGGCATGTATATTTCAAAACTGAGAATGTATTGTATTTAATGTGCCCTCCATATGACTATGCTGTGAAATTGCACTTTACTATTAAATAATGGAAATGCATATTAACATCCTGGCTTGCTCAAATGTCATCATCAAACTCCAGTTCAGCTCAGAGAGCATGTCCAACAGGCAAAAATTAAAGAATTGAGAAGAGTCAATATTCTGTGCACTGAGGTGGTAGCCCACACATTCACCATTGAACTGCATTTTCTTCAAGTACGGCAACAGTTTTATAGTAATAGAAGTTTGATCCTGGACAAAATCAAACCATTTTGTCACATTTTCTTTTCACCTCCAAATCCAAGACTGTAACCAAGACTCAATACCAGATTAAGTTGCCTGAAAAAAACATCTTCTTAGTCAACAGAAACCGATGTGATATATTCTCAGAATTATCATAATGTTTTGTTTATTTATTTTCTCTATTTATTTAACATAAGTCCTTAGTAAGAAACAAAGCAGCATTCACATGCAATTTCTTGGTCTTTAAAGCCTATTCTTTTTCTGCTAAAACAAAAGTGAAACACCTGGGATCCCTTACAAGTCCTCAAGTGAATTTATTTTAAAGAAAGTACCTAGTTCTTAAAGAGCAAAGGCTACATTTTTGCTAGTATTTATAATTGATGGAGGATGTGGTAAAAGGTAAAATACCACAAGTATCAATGATTTAAGACTGTGAAAAAAAAGAGAATCAAATGTTTCTGGTCGGTCATGTGTAGAGGAGTGTTATTAATATTGCACATTCAAATCAAGGACTATCTGTAGAGCATTTTTATGTCACCAAGATTTCAGAAACACCTCTAGTTATAGCAGAAATAAATGAGCCATAGTAGATCACAGAGCTCATTCTATGCCACAGTCACTTGTTTTCCTGGGAGCAGATGTATGAATGATCTTAACCAGAAGGCCAGAAGAATACTCCATTTCGGAATTCATGACAGTTATTACAATTTCAAAGACAGAAAAAAAACAGATACCAATAACAGATGGTCTAAAAGTTACTGTGTACATTTTATGTACAATTGCACTAAACACAAAAGTATAATTGAAATGGCAGGCAGGAGAAAATAGAGTACTAAATCTGAGATAATTTTAAATGAATTTCTTGTTTCAGAGTTCCATTTACTTGGACAAAAATGTGAATACAGTGCATTATAAATTGATCATTTTCATGTGATATATTTCATTTTGTAAACTATTTTGTTACCCCACAGGTTACCAATTTTATCTTGAATCATATAAATTTCATTATGTTTTGTATATTTTATCACTATTATAAACTTTAGTTCTAAGCCTCTAAATAGCAAATTGAATACCTGATAATATTTTAAATGGCACTTAAAAATTCATTCTTCTTAATTCAGAATCACAATTGGTATGTTTGACTACTGAATTTAAGTGATCTGTATGTAGTAAAAAAACCAATATACCTCCAGTACACCTGATACACAGCTGGTAAGCCTGCAATAAGGATTTTCTCAAAAGCGCCACGTTCCTCATCTTCCCTGAAGCAAACTAGGGGTTTATGCTTCACTGGCTGTTCTGGGACCCTCTGACTGTCAGACAGCCAAGCTCACAACCAAAGCCTTTGCTTTAGAAAAGTACGTAGATCTCTTTGTTCCTAGCATAAGGCTTTGACATTGCCTAGTACCACAATCAGAAATGTCTTTTAATAGTATTTTTTATTTAAAGCTATGCATGAGCAGCTATTTCTCTGTAAAGGAAGTAAACTAGAAAGGGTCTTAGGGGAGGGAAGTGAGGTAAGAATCTAGAATGAATGATTAAGCTAGACTGCCAAAAATATTTAGGAGTCTGATGGTGAATAGATCAACACCTCTATAGAGAAAAGTATACTAAAAACTCTTCAATGGAAAATGATATAAATTTCTGGAACACCAATTTTCTACCTTCTAGGCTCATTATTTTGTTTTTTTTTCTGTATTTTTTCTATTTATCATCTTTCTTTGGATTAATCTCTCTATATATGTATACACACATGTATGTGTGCATATACATACGTACATATGTGTGCATTTACATATTTATACACATTACATATACAAATAGATACACATATTCAATCCTTCACCAGAACTCATCAAGATTACTAAAGTTCATACAAAGTTCATAGCAGTGTAGCATTAAACTATTACTAGCAGTAACTTGATTTCTTTGTCTTTCTGGATGCAAATAAAATTTATTATATATTCCCTACTTTTTAATTTAGAATATGTACATAAAACACACACAAATGAGCAGTGGAAACACATGTTTCTGTCATCACACATCCTAAATATTTAATTCATTCTTTAAAACTTCATTGACTATGACATTACATATTAAAGTGAATCATGATCATCAAAATGCTATGTTATGTAAAAATTTATATTTTAGATTGCAAAGTAATTGAAATAAATTATAGCTTTTTTATAAAATACTGTATGTTATTTAGTGTTCAACTTTTGTATCTTTTTATTTCTAGGTACTAATTTTTCTAATAATAATGCTTAAAGTTGAATTTATATCATTTAATTACGTTCTATCTTATTTCACATTCATATTTAAATTCTGTAGTAACACATTGAGAGTTTCAGAACATACTATTTCAGATATTAATAAAATATAAAAATAAATAAATGCATATTCAAGTAATTATTAGAAAAATATGATATATACCTATGATTATATATGGAATTAAAAATACACAAATGGCTTGACAAGCCTGCTGCTTCTTTCATTTGATTATCATTCACTCAAGGTAATATATATGTAACACAACTCTTCTCTCTCATAGTTAGAAAATGCACAGTAATTCTATTTGGTCCATTTTCCTTCCGATTAAATAATGACTGGCTTACTGGCTTTAACCTTCTCATTGATGGAGGAACACACCTTTAATTATATACTGAAATACTTTACATTTCAGATGCCTACATTTGAGCAAACACTGAACTGACATCTTAAATATTTCTTGTTAGAAAATAACTAATGTCTAGCTAGTCCATGCCTTTTCTTTAAAAAGGACACATTGCCATTATCAGACTAAATTAGGAGAAATAAAATAATTAAAATAAATAGACTTTTAAAGTACTAAGGATTTCCCTTTAACCGAAGAGCATGTTTTCTATATTTCTTGTACAATGTTCTTTTAGCTCAGTATTGCTGTTTTTCTGGAAGTGTCATTGGCTCCCACTGCTCCAGCCTTCAGTGAGACTGGGTTTCAGAGAGCAGCTCTCTAAGTGTTGGCAGCCTTTCCAGCAAACTGCGTAAGTATTTCTCAAACCAACTCCCTGTTGGTAAAAGGGTAAAGACAGAACAGATGAATACGAGTAGAATGTGGCCAACTTGGCTCTCCAGTCCATCTCGGTCAGGATTTCCCAGGCTTCAGTCAGGACGCTGAAAGCAATCTTTGTCAGGGTCCCATGTCCCCTTACCTCCAAGGCGATAATATCCAAAGTATAATGCATGAGTTTTCATATTCATAGACTGTAAACTTGATTTCAGAGACTTTTGTTTTTTGCTTCCTGAAATAAATTATTTGACTAGTATACCCATAGATACCTTATGGTCTTATTTAGTAAAATTAAAAAAACACAACTTTACACAGATGTTTTGCTAGAGAATTACTCTTATGTTTTATCATCCAGTAGGAATTGTACTGGGATTAATTCTGTTGACCTTTTAAATTAACTTTCTGTACTTTTTAAGGTCAGTGTGATAGCCTGTCTCTCTCATTGGAGTACTTGTTATATCTGAGAACATGTTACATGTCCCTTTCTCATCTGAGCACTTGTCTCTCTCACTGAGTATTTGTTACATTTCCAACAACCCAAATATACACAGTTTAACAGTTCTCTGAATCTGTGTCATCCTTACATTTGGAGGTAATGACTTTACATCGTATCTCCTCAGGTTATTTTAGAGCATGAATTCCGACTGAAGGAGATATCACCACCCTAAAGACAAAGGTTGGTGTAGAGGGTAGAAATAATCTCACTCTTTTATGTATAAAGCACATATATGTATAGTACATATCAGATGTACAATATAACTGTGACATTAAATTTTCTTAGGGGTTTGGTTAAAAATCTAAAACTTTCTCTTAAACAGTAATAAAGAAAAAATTCAGAAATGTTGATTTATCATAACTACTTATGCACAATATTGCTTTTTATGTTCTCATTTCTGTCATTTGATAGGCTCATGGACTTGTCAGTCATCTGGATCATGCCTACATCGCATACTTACTATTCAAAAGATCACCATCATTTCTTTGCCCTAAAACATTATCAAAACTGTAGTTGATTCAACTAGTTTTATTTTTAGGTTTAAGAATGATGCGTTTCTTATGATGAATTAATCAGGTTTATTTCCTCTGAACAATTAACTGAGTTCATTGAAAATATAAGAACGGTCATGTAGTCACAGAGGCTGAGAAGCTGGGGAAAATCACATGGAAGTTTAAAAAGTGAAATGTCAAGTCAGAAGGGCTGGGGTGGCAAGAAAGAGAGGTAAACCATAAAAGACAGAAGTTACCATGAAAAGCTTCATGTTTGAAGGCAAAATAAAGAAAAAAAACTTAATTATTTAAGAATCCAGAAAGAGAAGTTCATGGGGCTAAAACAAAATGTCCTTAATTTGAACTATTATTAGAGACTAAAAATATTAACATGTTACTAAGTCCTTAAAATATTACTAACCCATAATTTTTTTCATTATCATCATTGATTCAAGTAGAATAATGGTTCTTATAATAAAAATCCTGGGACAAAACAGGCCAAAGACTTTTGGCATTGAAATTATGAATCTTCAGTTTATCTAAATTGGGAATGTTGGAAAAACCTTTGATATTATATTGAGTTTTTTTTCTTTTTGAAAACATTCAAGAAGCACAAAGGACAGTGAGGCAGATGCTCAGGCAGCTGTGCATTAGCATGCCGGCCAGTCCCAGGTGGAGCACAGCATCATGGACCAAGAGGCAATCAGTCTTTTTTCAATAAATCGCTGTTATACAGGGTTGTTCTTAAATTATACCATTGGGAAAACAAGCCTTATACAGTGAGGAAAAAGGCCATATGACAATTTCTATAGCACAACCTGAGACTCATTTTTGACATATAATTTATTTTTTCCTGACATGATGATTTTTGGACAATTTCCAGTAACCATGGAACATGTGCATTCAATAGAGAAAAGACAGCTGCTAGGATATCCATTTTCATTGTCCCTTCAGAATCAAAAAGAAATCATCAGCCATCATTTAGTATGTAAAGGACAGAAACATATGTATACTTTCAAAAAAAATCAGCAGGATTCAATAAAGTTGTGTTCTCTTTACTATTGTTCTTGCTAAGTTTTTCTAGGTTGTGGTTATAAATGTTTCACAGGATTTCTCCAACTACTTTCCTTCTTTCCCCATCTCAATCAGTTCTGCAAGGACTTCCACAGTTCATTTTCTAAATCTAGTCTCCTCCAAAACTTGTAGTAGAACCCACTTCATACATTGTTCATTAAAAGTCTTCACTGATACTCACCATCCTTAGTATGATTTGTATCTATCTATCTAGGTTTTTCTGGCACTTTTTTCTAATATAAAATTTTGCTCAGTCCTGGCTGGTGTGGCTCAGTGGATTGAGTGCCAGCATGCTAACCAAAGTGTCAGTGGTTCGATTCCCAGTCTGGGGTACATGCCTGGGTTGCAGGTCATGTCCCCAGTAGGGGGCGTGGGAAAGGCAACCAAACATTGATATTTCTCTTCCTCTCTTTCTCTCTCCCTTCCCCTCTCTAAAGGATAAACAAATAAAATTATTTTTAAAATTGCTCAAAGTAAATAATTTAATATTTCTGAGCATATGTCACATAGTTTATTTAATATTTCCATTTATTCTGCTCAGACTCATTTCTCAGCATTCTCAAAGGTCTCCTCTATACTGTTTTTTTCTGACCTAACCACCCCATTCTCACACTATCAGCTAGAACCTCTTCTTCCTGTGGCATATGCACAGTGTCAACAGACATAAGCAAGTGACTTATAACTATTGGTTTAATTCCCTACCTATACCTAACTAAGTTTACTCTAACTTGCCTTACTCTACCACTTATTTTTTAAAAATATATATATTTATCAACTTACTTGTAAAATGTTAATCATTTTAGAGTAAGTCATAGAGTATGACAGTTTAAAAAAATATTGTAGTCTACATTGCCTAAGAGAACCTGGTATATAGGGAGAGTATAACTATAAATTGAATTGAATTGGAAAGTCATTGGATACACATGTAAGGGGTATATGCTACTTTTCACCTGCAGCATCACTTCCCTGTGGTTGGTAATGAAGTAACAAGGTCATTCAGATTTTGATAAATTTTAGGAGCTATTGATGCTCCAAGTATATGAAAAATCCAAATGTTAAAAAAGGTATTTTCTGTATGAGCTCTTTGGAGTTTTTATAAATTATATACTGACATGATTTTAGCAACAATGGAATTCACATAGTTCTATTTCACATGCAATAAGAAACAAAGGTAAGGTTTACACAGGGGGATCAGAATACCCTGGGATGGGGTCTACATGGAGCTAGTCACAGAAGCTGCTGCTGGAGGGGCGCAGGGAGAGAGTGCCGGTGATCTAAAGGAGTAACAGGGGATCTGGAAGAAATGGCAGTCCAAGTAGTAAAGAGGTTTCAGACAGAAATGTCAGAATACACAAAGGTATAATATGGTAGCAATTCTCTAAATATGCTTTCTACACTGTGTAAAAGAAACCTGAATCAAACTGCTTTTAAAAGTTAAAAAAGTTTTAAAAGAGGTAGGGTGGGCCTCACTTTTTTTTTAGATTTTTGCTAATTTATTTTATATCTTACACAATTTTAAATTATAATTTACACTTAATATTATTGTGTATTATCTTGATGTGTACAGCACTTTGTTTATAAAATTTGGTACTTTACAAGGAGTTTCCCCTGTTTCAAATGTCTTTTTTTTTGTTTTATTCCTGTAATTTTATGAATAATACATGCATGGCTAATGAAAAGGCATCAGGAACTTGACTGACTTATCCTAGCTACCCTGTGGAAAAACTATTTTCTATTTTATCTAACTCAACTAATAATGCCTGTCCATAAGCAGGTTAAAATGTCATCAAATTTCTTGATTCAGCAGCTCAGATATGTCATCAGGAACGGTACATCCTTCCACTGCTTTGCTCTTCCATCCAGCACGATGATTTCAGACTAAGACTAGTTCACTGCATGGTCAAAAGAGTTATTTATCAGAAATAATCACTCTTTTTACAAAATTATTTTTAATATAAGCTCTACTTGCTTATGATTTTTTTTTCCTTTCTAGAATGATTTTGACCACACAATTACTGTGCCTGTTTCCCTTCTAGTTACTTGCTCCTAGACACAGTGTTGAGGTCATTACAAGCCTTTGGTCTAGTGGCTCAGAGGGCTGAGTAGGTGTGTACCAGCAGCAGTTGGGGTCAAGAAAACTGAAAACCAGAAGGATTCTGATGTTTCTCCATGTTTGAAACTGACAGCTGTATCAATGTACTACTCACACTCAGTGACATGGGCACTGTACACATTTGCTCATTTCCAGGACATGCTTTTGAAGGTGAGAGCTTAACCTAAAGGAAACATCCATTGGTTCCTAGTACATCATCAAACAATTCATCTTTGCTGTTGCATCACTTGCTTATCAGTTGACTTACAGTGTACCCTTTCTCATAACTTTGAGTTAGAAAACACAGTTTCACAGCAGTTCTATTAAAAATTCTGTTTCCCTGAGAAATACGCAAACTGCTATTTATAAGTTTCCCTTCATCATTATAAACTCAAGGTTGATAAAGTACCAAGTCCAGATGAAAGAATTTATTTGAATTGTTTTTCTAGTGTTTTTTTATTTCCATGGTTTAACATAAAATTTGATTTTAATTGGACTGTGTTAACATGTTATGGTTTACATTTTCAATATATTACTACAATTAAAGTGAGAAATATGTTTATATTCATGTGGCATTTAAAATGTATTCATCAGTTTATTTTCTTCTAAGGCAAAGAATACACTATTCAAGTAACACCATTTACCACTCAAAATATTTCTGTTCTTTCTCTGTCCTCAATCACTTGACCTTTGTTTCCAAATCAATTAGTTTCTTGCATTTATTCAGAGGTTTCATTGGTCCCAATGATGTTATTTACAAATTGGTTAAGGTAGAGATTTAGATTTTAAAATAAAATAAAAACATAAAATCACCTGGAAAGTAAGAATACCAAATGAAATACACATTCTGGAAGATACTCAATATGAATTATTGACTAGCATTTCAAAATAATTAAACTAAAATCAATGTTTATCATTGAAATAAAATGAAAAATGATAATGCTAAATAATTACAAACTTAATATAAGTTTATATGTACTTATACTTAGGTTTAATATATATCTAATATATATATTTATGATAATGCAATATCATTACAAATTTCAGGTTATACTACTTATTAGTCCTTGGTATAGTATAACAGATAGTAATTTCATAAACACACGTGGGTGTAAGGTCATTAGGAACTACATCCCCATGCAGGGGTTCCACACAACATAGCATCAGGCCCCTCAATCCCAGTCCAAGTCTATTTCCTCCACTCTAAATGTGACAGGAGAGTAAAGGAGAAATTCCAGAGCCCAACTTCAGAATCCTTGTATGACTTTGTTAAATATCCTCTTTGTTTGTTAGGCTTTTTTACTTGTTTAGTTGACCTGTAAAATATATTATCTCTGTGGGGTTTTTGTTTTGTTATTTTGTTTTTATTATTATTATTTTTTTTTTACCTATAGGAATTATTGGAATTTGTTAAATAGTATCTGAGATGTAAGCAAAGGTATGAAGCTTACAGGAAGGTACAGGAGGTACAGGAAAAACATATAGCTTTTTATTTATAGTTTCCAGTGCTCAAAATATATCACCACCCAGCTTACAGTGGTGTCAAATATCTTATGTTTAATGTATAGTATTTACAGTTTAGGTTTTAAGTCTACTCCTCAAATATAAATTTATGGAGATAATTTTAGGCTATTATTTAAAAATTTTAATACTCTGATGAAATATATTTTCAGATTTCCTTCAAATTAAATGTCTAAATTCCAAGGAACATGGCTACCACATTAATAATGACAAGAGCTATGCAGTAGGAAGAAAAAGAGAGAGAGAGATTTTGATATTTTGATAAAGATAATAAAGCTGGTTGTATGTCATCCTCATTAGTAATAGTTATGAATAAAACAACAGCCCAATTAATACTTATTAGTAATAGTTCATGCAAATTAATATGTAAATATTGTACTAATAAATATGCTTAAAGTTTTAACAAGTGGCATGAAGCTTATAGCAAATTCTATACCTGAAGGGGATGTAGTCATAGCATGTTATAAAGTTTTAGTGCTTCTAATGCATGAGGTCCTTGAAGAGGCAGATCACCAGACTAAGGTCAACTGAGAGAAGCACGTTAGAAGGAGAGGAATCCTCCCCAAATTTTTTTTCTGTTCTTGCCAACAGGAAGCTATGATAATCTAGACATTTCTAATACTACAACAAAACAAAAAATAAAGTTCAGAAAGAGTTAAACCTCACCTAATGTGTATATTTCCTCCCTTATCAGAAGTGCTTGAGGGGCATGCAGTCAGGACTCCTGGTGTGCAAGGGAAAGAAAGTTGAAATGCCTAAGATGTTGAAAATGGTCAACTCGTAAATCAGGTGGAACGGCTCTTGATGATAAATAGACGCAATGATGTAAATGCTGTTATTTTCTTGCTTTTAGGTCAAATACATCTCAAAACTGTCAGCATCATTGTCTCTGACCAACTTCTCCAAAGATTGAAACTCTGGCCCTAGCCATCTTTGGTCTCAATCCTATGACAATTTGACACTTCTGTAACCATAAGCATATTAGTCTGATTAACTGGTTTGAACTGTGAACATATTCCTAGAACAGGACCGTCGAAGGAAATGTAGTACTAGGATTGGCCTCATCATTAACCGTTCATGTGGCCAGGAGATGGAGTGATATGCTTCCCAGCATCGACTACAATTGTATAGTATGTTTAAATAAAGATAATTATGAAAAGAAGCTATTGAGGAAGACAACAGAAGAGATATCCACTATAAATATGAATACTTCATTTTGAGAATTAGACAATAATAAGGAAAACAAATTATTACCAAATTACTACCTTCCAACAACTTATATTGCAATAAATTGCTATCATAAAATGAGATTCTCATTAAGGAAGTTCCAATTAATGCCTGATTCTGAAGAAATCATGAATTAATCTTTTAAAATTAAAGAGCATTTATTTATGTTAACTGTTTTATATAAGTATTATAAATTATATTTTCACATGGATTGCTACCCTTTATTATATAATCATTATTTTTAAAAAAAATGTTCATTGCTTTATGTGTTTGTTCTCCTATTCCAACTAAATTAAAGGATCCGATTTAAAATTAGATTGCCTGAACCCTGAATCACAGCTCCGTAATTAAATAAAAAACTTAGCTTTCTACTCACCAATTTTTCATCTTCCTAGCCACCACATATTGTACCTCCAAAGAAAGCTAATATTGATTAATTGAGTCAAAGGGCAGAGTTGAGATGCTCAAACCTGACAAACACGACTAACTTTAAAATATGATATTTTAACATCTTCTTTACACATTTTAAAATTATACTCAAAAGGGTGGTAAGCAGTTGTATACTCATCTCACAACAGCAGGTCTATTTTTTAAATGATACTGTGAGATAGATTTATTTGCATGAAAAGATGTTCCACTGAAAGCCGATTATAACAAGAAGGCTGAGCTCTGCTTGTGGAAAGATGGAGCTGGTACACTTTTCCTACTCCTTCTCTTAAGTAAAACTGAACCCCTGGAAATGATATATGAAGTAAGCATAAGGGGACTGTAAAAGTTAGAGAGAAGGGAAAATTTGACCTCTTCTCCCAATCTCCCAACAGCCCTCCCATCTGGCAGCCATCAGTCGTTCAGGACAGAATTTCTTGTCATTTTTATGTAAATATAAAAAGCCCAAAGATGATTAGTGATGTGGAGCATCATTTCCTGTAATTGCTAGCCATGTGTTTCTTGTTTGGGAAAATGTCTATTCAAGTCCTTTGCCCATTTTGTAATCATATTTTGTTTTTTGTTTTTGTTTTTTTCCTCCAATTCTATGTGTTCATTATATATTTTGGATCTTAGCCCATTATCAGATAGATGGCTTGCAAATATTTTGTCCCATTTAAAAGGTCACTTTTTTATTTTCCTGGTCATTTCTTTTGCTGTGTATTAGCTTTTTAATTTGATATAATCTCATTTACTTATAATGTTGTTGCTTGTATTTTTGACTTTATATCCAAAATTCTTTATCAACATTAAAGTCAAGGAGCTTTTTCTCTGTTTTCTTCTAGTAGTTTTACAGTGTCAGTTACTACGATTAAACATTTAAGCCACTAAGTTAATTTTCCTGCGTGGTATACCACAGAGGTCCAATTTCATTCTTCTGCATGTGGTTATCCAGCTTTCCCAACTCCGTTTTCTGAAAAGACTATGTTTCCCCATTGCACCTTCTTGACTCCCTTGCCGTACATTAGTTCACTGCATATGAGTGGGTTTCTTTCTTGGCTCACTATTCTGTCCCATTGGCCTGTTTTTCTATTTTTAAATTAGTACCATACTATTTTGATTAGTATAGTTTTGTAATAAAATTTTTAAATCAAGGATTGTGAGACTTTCAGCTTTGTTCTTTCTCAGAATTGTTTAGTTACTTGGGGTCTTTCGTGGTTCCATACAAATTTTTGAGATTTATTTTACTATTTCACTGAAAATATCATAAGCATATTGAAAAGAATTGAATTGAATTTATTGATAGCTTTGAGTAGTATGAATATTTTGACAATATTAATTATCTCAATCCATGAACATAAGATAACTTTTCATTTATTTTTTTCTTAATTTTTTTTCTACCAATTGGTTAAAGTGATTGCTAAGTACTTTTTTGATGTTATTGTAACAGGGATTTTTTAAATTTCTTTTTCAGATAGTTTTTTGTTAGTATATAGAAATACAACTCATTTTTGTATTTTGATTTTGTATCCTCAGCAGGTTTGTTATTAATTCCTGTATTATTCTAGATTTTTTCTACTTATATAAAATCCTATACTGTAAAGCAGAAAATCAAAAGCAAATTTCTAAAGTTCTCAAATTTTGGCCTATTATCTGTTAGGGAGCAAATTATACAAAACTGTTGAAGTAAAACAGAAATATAAATCCAGTAAGAAACTGAATATCTAAGTTATAGTCTATTTATATATTTATTTATTTATTTTAATTTTTATTTATTGACTTTAGAGGAAATGGGGGAGAGAGAGAAACATATATTTGTTGTTCCACTTACAGATGCATTCATTGGTTGATGATTATATGTGCCCTGACCAGGAATCGAGCCCACAACCATGGCGTACAGGGATGATACTCTAACCAACTGAGCTACCTTTCCTGGGCCAAGCTATATTCTATATCAGAAACGAATCATTGTCATGCAATTTTTCCATGTATTCTTTAATTATTTCAGTTAATAGGGAAGGAAAAAAATAGGAAAAATAACATTTAAGTCAATGTTTAAGAATAATTTTGCTCAGTGGATTGAGCTCGGGCTGGGAACCAAAGTGTCCCACATTCGATTCCCAGCCAGGGTACATGCCTGGGTTGCAGGCCATAATCCCCAGCAACCACACATTGATGTTTCTCTCTCGCTCTCTGTATCTCCCTCCCTTCCCTCTCTAAAAAAATAAATAAATAAAAATTTTAAAAAAGAATAATTTTGAATTTACAAATATTGTTGCTTCTATGATATAGGAAGATATAATTTTTAAAATATCACTATCATGCTCATCAAATCTAGACTCCTAGTCACACGATTACCTCTGCTATCCATGATAAATAATTTATGAAGGGTGCGAAAGAAAGAATAGTGAAAACTATGAAAATCACTGTGCATAAATGTAATCTAAATACATCTGGATTTCACCTAAATATTTTAAGACAACACAGTTCCCCCCAAAATAAAATTATAATCACTTTCATAATTTGTAACTATAAGTAATATAAGGCCATTAATTTGAAATTATAGTCAAAATAGTTAGATCAGATTATTATTAACATCTCATTTGATTAGGTCAATTAGTTCCATAGGTAAGCCAGAGGCTCTGAAGTTTTCAGAACAGTATGATGAAATCCCACCCACCTATAGAAATCAAATAGCCATATCAGGAGACAATAGATAATATTCAGTTAAAGGTGCGTGTTGGTCCATGAGGATTTGATTCCTGTGCTCATTTTCTTAGTCATCCAATGTATATAATTATACTGATTTTATTGTGAAATATTGACATTCCTCTCCCCAGAACTTTACCAATACAGCCTCTTAGGGCAACTGTTAATGGTTCATCTTTGTTTGCCAGTACCATTCTCTTTAAGATTCTGTGTTGCATACTTTTTTGTACAATTGTTCTAAAAACATGAAAGTTTTTGAATCTTAATTAAGTCTTTCAGTTTGATGTTTCTCCATTATTCCAAAACACAGGCAAACTTCAGATAATAAAATTAAACTTAAAATAGGCATTTAAAAATATATATAATTATATGATAGGATTTAAAATTGTAATTTTTAAATTGTGCTTTCACTCTATTTGATAATCAAGGCTTCTTCATAAAGTACAAATCTAAAGTCTTGTGCACATTGTCATTTGTGAGTTCCAATAAGTTCATAGCTTGATTATAGTAATTTCTTTCCCTTTTTAAGGAGAATAAATTAAGTTTTAAGTTCTTTGCCCTTAGGCATAATCTAGAGGAACTGATATGAATATACACACATTATACTAAAAAGGCCTCAAAAACTTTTCTACATCAAATAAACATATGCAGGTGAATAATGTTCCCCTACTACATTAATAACCAAATATGCATGCTAGAGGATTTTGTTAACTGATGATAACAACCTGATGTATTTATAGTACAAATATGCATTGCATTCAGTGAGATTGTCAAGCCTCAAGATCATAACAAAAAACCCACTTTAAGAAATATTCTAGTACTAATCCCATTGGTAGTCAAATTACCTAAGAGAAAAAAAATAACTCTGGGTGGTGAATAATGCTTTTCTAATAAAACTTTAAAATATTTTAGCAAAAAATATATATCCATGCATCTATAACTACATCCCATTTATTTATTAATGTTAACAGTTAGTTCTCATTTATTTTCATGAGAAATAATAACACATATGCAAAAGACAGTGGTCCTGGGGAACCAAAGTAAAATGAAAAACCATGAAAAATAATCTCGATAAAATTAAAATACCTACCAAAAAATAAACTGAATGGAACATGCTTATGATTTAGAAGTCATGGCTGATAAAGGTGTTAGTGATAGCAGTTCAGAGTGGGTGAAGGTGGAAAACATCTTGGTGGGCTGGCCTCCTGAAACATGATTCAACCATCTATTCTGAGAAAACTGATTCTTAAGAGATTTCTCCAAGGAAAGCTAAATTTTCTGCAGAATAATATAATAAACTAAGACAATTTTCCTCTGTTCCTACAGAATATCATAAAAGATCATTTTGATTCTCTGTTTTAAAGCAAGAATATATTGTCTTTGAAAGTAAATTATATTTTTTCTCAAATATGCCCCTGCAATATAGTAATATAATCTCATGCTTTTATTATTGCAGAAATAAGACACTTTTAGAGATTTGGCAAAGCAGTTAAAATGTTAGTAAGAAAAACCTCACTCAAATTCAGGAGAAAACACTGAGTTTTTTGAATTAACAAACAGCCATCATCAATGTACTCTTTGATATTTATTCACCATTCTTAGAGTTGATGTTTCTCTGTTATAATCTCATCATCCTGTCCACACACACAAACAAAATAACACATAAACTATGAAATTGGATTTAACAAATAGAATGAATATATAGAACAATGAGAATCACTGTGTTTATAGAGTTTATGACTTTGAAAATAGGAATCCAAATTAATCTAATAAAAAATCTTTAAAAAGTCCTCTTAAAGAATACCTACTCAAAGATCCAGAACAGTGCTTTACTCAAAAGACTGCTCTTAATGGTTGATGAGTGCAGACTATAGTTCTAAAAATCACAAGATGCCTCACTAATCTATGTATTTGATGATAGGTTTAGAACCTAGAAAATGACATTAAAATACATTTTTATCCCCACTAATTTTACCTATACTAAATTTCAAATTATCAAAAATTTTTACAATGTTTGTCTTATTTTGACTAAGAGTAGGATATTTGCAGAAGATACTTTCTTATTACTATTTAATAAAACTATATTATTAAATTTAACACAGTGAGCTCCTTAGTGTGGGCTGGGGGACATAGACAATTGAACTGTAAGAGTATGGAAGACAAACAGACACGGCCTCTTTGCGGGAACAGGGTGAATGTAGGGAGGATATGGACTACGGTGCATCTCTTAGCAGAAAAGCCCAGGTAGCTAGATCATTTTAGAGGAGAAGACTGGTGAATCGATGCCTCATGAACACCAGAAAAAGCTGCACTGTGAGAGTTTCATAAAGAAAAGTGAAGCTTACAATTAGATATTTAACAGCTAGCCTTGATTTCTCTAGGCTTTTTCTCTCTTTTTTTTTGGTGGAATTATGGTCTGTGGAAATGATCTGCCTGTCTCTTTTTCACTCACATGTGCCCCTGCAGCCAGGCTGCTGCTTCTGTTCCGGACACTCAGAATACGGACCAGTTGTTTCATTTGTTTTTGTTTTTTTATTGTCGCCCCCTCGAACCATCATCCTTATGTTGTTGTGGTTGTTGTTGTCATAAACCAGATTCACCTTTTTTGATAACTTTCTTTTGTTTATTTTATGGACTGTTTTGGTATAAACCGACCTCTCTCAAAAATACTTTCAGATTTCATTAAATATGCTAAAACTTGATTACATCTTTTTGAAATAATGAACAAATATTTTATGATTGGCCATTAACATATTCAAATGTTCCATGGGCCTTTCCATTTGGGAGAAGAAATTAATAAAATTATAAATAAATAACTTTAATGGAAAGCTTGCATTTTACACTTAATACTTTAAAATGCTCAAGTTTCATCATATTTGTTTTAAGTGTATAGTCTGTAAACACATGTTACTTACATTAATCTTCTATTAAAAAATTCCTTTGAACTTAGATTCATATGTAAAAGCAGATGTATAATATTTGTTCTATCTGTGATATGAATATCACAAGAAAATATGCATAAATTATAACATTTGAGAAAAATGAAAACATTTTTTAAACATAGCATAGAAAATATAGAGAATATACACACATAAATACACTGATTTTTAATGTATAGTATTTTTGGAAGAGGCATGGTCAGTGGATAAATCAGTCATACCTAACTATATCTCATTAGTGTGTCCTGTCACAGCATAAATTTTTTATTAATGGAACACTTCCAGACAATTACATCATATTGTAAATATGTGCTTTGGTTGTGTAGAAGTCAAAATGCTACATTCAAAATCAAATTGAAATGCCTCAGTATTCCCAAAATCATTTTACTGCAAGCTGAGAATGACTAAAATGTTTATAAAATGATTTACACATATTTCTGTTGTTGGAGAAAAGTTGAATTTAAACCTCTTGAGATTTCCCAACTCAAATTTATTTATTCTAATGTTTAAGATACAGCTAATATTTTATTTGGCATATCAATTGAGATCAGAAGTTCTAATACATATACTAAGTATAAGATAGTAAAAGAAAAATATTGAATGGCATTTACATTCATTTAACTCTTTCTAAAATTTTCTTTGACATGAGAAACTATTTCTTCTAAGTAAAATATTCCATATCACCTTCTCTATTTATTAAATTGTTATTAATTAGTTCACTTACAGAGGACTTGGCTCTGATTAGTACATGTTCCTGATTTTTTGGTAAACTCAACTCAGCAGGTTGTAGAAGAAGGAATATTTTGGTTGTAAATAGTGAAGGTCACAAATCTACTATCCTATTCCTTCAGCAAAGAAAGGAAAAAGCATTTGGATTTTTTTGCAGCTGTCTGGCAATTACATGAATGTCTTTCATATTAATGTGTTTCTCTTACTTCTAGCATTCCTCAGAGAACCTTATGCCAGAGGTCAGTTTCTCTGTTTCTGTGATGAAATATCATCTTGTTAAATGTTGAGTAAAACTACGTCTTTCTGCCTTTTCTTTTTTGCTGCAACTGGAATGAAAACTGCATCATATACCTTGCTAAAACATAAAGAGATTCACTAAGATAGGGCAATTAATTTCTGCAGTCAGTTATAATTATAAAATCTAGCACTAAAACAGTATTTTATAACAAATTAAAAATATAACAAATACATCTTGGCTAGTGTGGCTCAGTGGACTGACCACTGGCTTGCGAACAAAAGGGTCACTGGTTCGATTCCCAGTCAGGGCACATACCTGGGTTGTAGCCCAGGTCTTCAGTAGGGGGCACTTAAAAGGCAAACACACACTCATGGTTCTCTCCCTCTCTTTCTCCCTCCCTTCCCTTTTTTCTAAAAATAACTAAAATCTTAAAAAAATAAAACAAGATAGAAGCTGCATACATTTCCACTAACACAGACCACATACTTGATTGATTTTATTTTTCACTATTTATCTGGATATTTAATGAGATAAAAACAGACTGTTTTCCTTTTTTTTTTAATGCTTAAAAATACCTATGTCATCATGCATATTTAGTCCCTTATTTATAAACTAAGCATTGTCATTCAAAATTGACCAAAGATCAAATCCTAATTGATGGTCTCAAGAGCTGGTTTACTATGCTTGTAGGGGGCAATTATAATAATAATATCACCAAGAATTCATTGACTTATAATTGATGAGTACATGTTTGCCTAATCTGTAATCTTCAAAACAACCCAGTGAAAAAATAATGGTTTAATTTATAGGTGAAGAAATTGAGAATCTAGGAATGTAAGTAATTTGCCTAAATTAACAAGTTTTAGCAATAGGGAATAAACCTGGTGCATGAACTCAAAGTATTTGCACTCTCTCCCAACCCTCCTGACTCCCCATCATTGCAGACATCATGCCCACATACTGTGCTTACTAAAAGGTAGAACGTGAGACGTGAAAATATGTGCACATAGTAACATATATTAAGAGCTGCATTACATTTTAATAAATTCCAAATTATATCGATGTGCAAAAATTTGACAAAAGGGACTTATGTGAGTCTACAGATACTGCAAGTCTACCGTATCGTACTTCTACACCACACTGGTGGCAAGCATTTAAACTTTAATACAGTGAGGTGACCACCTGAGAAAGGGAGCAGAATTTGGACAGTTAAAGGGTAAAATATCTCTTGGTTAGATGTTCCAGCCAATACTTGAATGCACTTTCATTCACAAAAATAAGGAAGGCAGGCCAACTGTTCAGCTGCACTTATGGAACTCATAAATAGACTGAAAACTGATGATTTCTCGAATGAAAATCTCCGGGATGTAAATTACAGAAGGGAGAATTAAAAACTCATCCATTTCTCCTTAAAAGTATTATGAGAGGGGTCACTCGAAAGAAGTGAAAAAACAAACATAGATATTAATTGACAATTGAGCTTCTGTGTATAGGTGAGAGTAAAGCAGAGCATTTTGATAAATTGTAATCGAAACTTTATGTACAGGATAATCTACTTATCTGTTATAACCCATAAAGCTGATTTGAAAGCCATGGTAGTCATCGTCTGTGGACATTGCACTGCTTTAATTAAAACATCAATGGACTATTTAATAAAAAAGTTCAAAGTCTGAAACAAAATATTAACTCACTTTTGGGGAAAAGCCATGATATGCATGATATTTTTCAAAGAAAATATACACTTAAAGCTATAAAGAGAAAAAAATGTTTAGAAGGAGAAATTAACAGAGACCTGAACCAAAGAAATGAAGATAAAATGAAGGAAAATAATAGAATGCATACAAAATTTTAACCTGGGAGAACCAACAATAAAAACAAGTGTGCTTGTAATCTGTAAAATCATTAAAGCCTTAAGTAGAATTCAGAGGTATCTGTCCCTGCAATAATAAGGGAAAAGATCCTTTTAAGTCTTAAAAAAATTGGTGACAAACAAAAGGAAAGGTGATTTTAGTATATAGTAAAGTACTTACTAAGATCAAATAGGAATTTACAAATGCATATTGAGAAGGTATTTCATAGTTTATTTGAGGGATAATTGATGACCTTCAGAAGACAACAGGTAATTGTACCCAAAATTATCATTTAACTTAAGGTATGTGAAAATACAATGAAAAATGGGCCTTGCTAAGTTAACTAATTGGTATATAATTATGCAAAAGTAATCTAAACATCAATAGACTAAATGTTTACCATAGTTACTAATTTGGGGACATCCTAAAAGTTTTCCAAAGATGGAGAGCCATTTTTATTTAAATCACCATTCCTCCATCATTATTATCAAACATTAAAGTGTGACAAACTTATTCTGGAAGAAACAGTGAGTTGAGTCTACAAATTATTCAAAGTCAGGTGAGTTTTTCTTGAGTAGAGATAATAAAGTTTATTTTTAATTCTATTTAGCAATTTATTTCATTTTACTGCCTACAAAAAACCCTCATAAAGTATGTATTTGTTAAAGTATGTATTTTAATATCAGTTTATAGGCTTTTCTGCTTAGCTCTAGATTTTTCAATGCATATGCTATATTTAAACTTTGAAGTAATATTACCTGATTTTCAATATTATTTATAGCAATAGAGAGTACTGATTTTTTTAAACAGTTAAGAGAAGAGACAATGTAAATACAATAATTTCCATATGCAAAAAGGCAATATATCAATTACACAAAGATAGTCATAAAATCATTTGATTTTAATAATACTACACATACATTTTAAAGTTCATCTTTTATAGATTGCATACATTTGGAGAATACTATAAAACTGAACACTTACCCAAGTGTTTGTAGGCATTTTGCCATACAAAATCAAAATCAGAAACAGTCATACATCTAATACCCCTGCACTTTTTTAATGCTGTGTAAAAATCATCAATTATTTGTTAGTAATCTCTGGCATAAAAACCAGTACAATAATAATTTCTCAGAGTTCTAAGATAAGAAAAGTTTTGTTATTGCTGGTGCACTACTATGTTTTGTTTCATTGGGCAAGGAGAGCTAAGGAATTCATATTGTTCTACTTTTAGCTGTTGTCGCTATTGAACTCTGAATTTGTTTACAACTGCAGTTGCTTCTCTTATCCTTTGTATTTGATAATTATAAAAATAACTCTACCAGCTTTATCACTTTTTTTTGCTTCCTACTATTAAACAGAATATAAGAATAATTTAAGTCAGTAACAGGTTTTTTCCAAATTTGTCATGTGAATAATATTGTTTTAAGTATCAGGTAACCATGAAAGCCCAAAATGAAATAGGTTTTTAATGAGAGTCTACATTATTTATGGTATAACTCAAGATCTTTGAACAGATATCCCAAAATATAGCAACTTAAAAAACTTGTTTCTTTCTCACATGGGAGTCCAGACATAAATAATCCAAGACTGGCAAGCTGTGTGGTCATTAATGAATCTGGGTTTCTGACATCTTGTGAAACCACTATTGCTTTGGTTGTGACCCTGCATGATTAAAACTGGTTTCCCTCTACATGTATATGTGACCGCAAAAAGAAGAAAAAAATAGAAATCCCTGGAAAAACATTATCCTTTTTAAGTAGACATCTTAGAAATTGCAGACAATATTTCTGATTACTTCTCATTGTTCTGAATTTAACCATGTTACAATTGATAGCTATGAGAAAAGCTGATTAATGGAAAGAACCAGCCATGTGCCTAGCTAAAAATGTTTGATATTTTTATTTCCATATGGAGGAAGGAGATGGGTATTCGAGTAAAATTATCATGTCAGCCATAGCTTCACAGCTTGATGTATTTCCAATTTACCATCTGGCTTCTGTGTGTAATAAGAAAGTGACAGTACATTGCAGTAGAGATCTTTAGTTTTATAAATAGACAGGCATGGTGATTTTCCAGTCCCACTGATTATTAGCTGTAAAGAGTTGTCAAGTTACTTAATGGTTTTCAGTTGTATACTTTCATCCAGGAAATTTAGATAAAACATCTAACACAGAGATCTATTAACTCAGTTTGTTAATTTGGTAACTTGTAATAGGGTATAAGTCAAAACAAATGACAGCAGTTAATATTATTAGAGCCAAATCTATAAATTTCTCCTTATTGAAATTTTATATTCTTTGTGCATTAGTTATGCTAATGTCTTTTTAAAAGATTTTATTTATTTTTTGAGAGAGAGGAAGGAAGGGAGGAAGTGAGGGAGAGAAACATCAATGTGTGGTTGCCTCTCATGCGCCCTTTACTGGAGACCTGACCTGGCCTGCAACTCAAGCATATGCCTGGACTGGATATCTAACCTGCAACCCATTGGTTCTCAGGCTGGCACTCAATTCACTGAGCCACACCAACTGGGGCTAGTGATGATAATATCTTAATTAACATGTGTTCTTCTGGATTTTTTTCTCTAAAGAACTTCTACACACAAACACACCAGGTAAGCCTCTATGTGATATTAAGGATGACCAAAAGAACTACTGTTCAAATAAAAGATATAAGCTAAGAAATGTTCCATTACAATTAAATATGCAGGAACTGATATTACAATTTAAACACTAAGTGTACAAGTCTGTCATGATAATTTTACTCAAATACCCATCTCTTTCTTATATGGAAATAAAAATGCCAAACAGTTGTAGCTAGGCACATGGCTGGTCTTTTCATTAATCAGCTTTTCTTGTAGGTGTCAGTTGTAACATGGTTAAATTCAGAATGATGAGAAGTAATCAAAGATGATGTATGCAATTTCTGAGATGTCTACTTAAAAGAGGTAATGTTTTTCCAGAGCTCCATTTTTTTTCTTCTTTTTTGTGGCTATATATAATTTAGAAAGTCAAAGCCACTTGGAAAACAGTGCTTTCAAGTGAAATCCTTTTTTTTCACGCTAATATTTGTTTTGATTCAAATAATATGTATAGAGGCAGCTGAAAGAAAAATATAAGAGTGGCAGTCACCTGCAAAAATATATATTTAAATAATTTTCTCATTATGTATCTGTTAATTACTATGGTGACAATCTGTTCAAGCATTAAGGAGAAAATAGTGTCTTGCTTTTCTATTATTTAAGTAACAAAATTTTGAAATTTTTGTTAGCAAAATCATGTTTACAATTTTGTTTAGAAATTTGTTGACATTTATGTTTTTATACGCAAATTTTTGTTTTGCCAGCTCTTCAAGTTATAGTTTAGTTTTTAAATCAAAACTATTTTTCAATTTGATTATAATTGCCCCCAAAATTGAGTATAAAGTGATCTAATAACCAACTATTTCCCCATTGTATTCATGTATTAGAAATTACTTTTAAATGTACAAGTCATTTATTTATTACTATATTTATGAATGTATATTTATGTAAATTATGCAATTAATATGAACATTCAATTTTTTTCACACTGTGGCATGGTTTATTTAGGTGGAAATAGAACCTGTCCCCATGTTTCCAATTTCCTGTTTCACTCGGTCCAGCTATGGAAAAAGTCCAGTTGTGTCCTCAGCAAGGCCAGAGCAAAAGGCAATGTTTAGAGTTTTCTGCTTCATACTAAGGCTTAGTATTTTGGAGCCCATGTAGTCTGCTGTAACTCCAGTAGCTTGCTAGACCCACATGGTTGAGTGCTCCCAAATGAGAGAGAATGCAGGAATGCACAGGCAAGTGCAGGTCAAATAGAGAGGGAGAAAGAGAGATAGAGTTTCCTTGTTCCCCTGGGATTATATTAGCTTGGGTTTGGGATGGACAAAGTGCTTTTTCAAAAGAACCAATCAACTTCCCAAGTATTTGCAGGCTTTTGACAGGCTTGCCCACTAGTTAGACTGACAGGCCACTTTGGTCAAGCACCTTTCCTTGTGTCCCTCGCACAACAATCTGGTACTGGGGAAGGGGAGAAGAGAGGAGTGTTAATCCCCTTGGTGGAGCAAAGCTCTGATCCCCTGGAGTGGGAAGCCGTACCTTCCTAGTACAGCAAACAGCTGCATGCTCCCCTGGTTTATTAAGCTGAATGTCTAATTCCCTTTGTGACCCTTTCCTTTATTAATAATTAAATGAATACTGATGGTAACATCCCCCCCCCCGAATATTTTGAGCTTTGTAATCTTGCAAAAGTAAATGGATGAAGGTCTCATCTTCTTTAGCTACAACTTGTTGACAAAGGATATGGTCATTCAAGTTTTGATTAAAGGTCTACTCTAGAAGGGTTCTCTGCCTGACTAGGAAAGACTTGGGAAAGAGAGAACCCAAAACACTCACTTTGGGCTGCCCTTGACCACCTTTGAAAACAGGAAATGGAATCTCAGGCTAATTTGTAAACTTCCTAAAATCTGAAGGACAACCCCATGCCAAATATTGGAATACATAGTAAGTCAACACATTTAAGAAAATCTTCCTTCAGGTTATTGGCTGATCATTATGAAACTATGAAAGCAAAAGCTCATTAATATGATAGACATCTGTGAAACTGAACATATCAAACAGAGTTTAAAGGACACAAGTTACTAAATTACTACAAAAATTAAAAATATTAAAAAATATAAAATATTACAACAATAAATTTGGCTAATATACAAAATCAACAAATTCATTGAAAGAGACAAACTACTGAAGTTCAAACAAGAATATAAAGGTAACACAAATAACCCTATATCTATTAAAACATTAAATTTGTAGGCAAAATCTTCATATACAAAAAACTACAGGCCCTGGCTGGTGTGGCTTAGTGGACTGAGTACGGCCTGTGAATCCAGTATGTTCTGGATTATCAAGAACTAAAGATGTCAGGGAAGTAAACTACTTTGACATAGTTACACACAGCTTCATATGTCTGACTATAAACAACCAAGTTCTTTATAGGAAAAGCCAACCAATAATAAAAAAAATGCTGAATTTAAAATAGTTAACTGAAAAGAAAATAAAGGTAAAACTTTTTAATCAAAAAAATTAATAATAAGATTCTCCAACAGTCTCTCAATTTTTACATTTGATTATATTTTTAAACCACCTTTAAACCATTTTTAAAAGCATTCACCTATCAGAAAATCTTCCAAGTTCCAACTTTGTACTAAACACTGGTGATGCTACAATACTTAAACCAAATTTCTTATGTTTCAGAAATAATACATATGCAGATTAATGTTGACAAAATTCCAACCCCAGCCCAAAAATACTACATAAATTATACACAGATAGTTACTGGAGATAGATAATAAATAAGTAGAGATTTTCTTGAATCCCACCCATAGACACTCTAAATCAGTTGGCCTGAACTTACTATGGCACATACTATCTTAAAACAATTTCTGCATATGTGTGAATAGTTTTAGACATGAATTTTGATATAACATTGTACTCCTTCCAAAAAGAGATTATAAGTTTTAAAATGAGCTTTATAGAAAACAATTCCAAAATTATATAAGACACATGTAAACAGAAACATTAGTGAATGTTTGTTGTAGGAGGACCAAGCTTAAAAATAAAACCTGTCATGCTGTGGGCTCATTAACTAACCCACAGAATTCATTTGCAATGCTCCAAAGGATAGAGTTTCCGTTGAGCTAAGACACTTGAAGATTTTTACAAACTACTGCTTTGAGCTGGAAATATAAATGCGTTTGCCATCTGAAAAAAATGAGGTTTATATTATATGTCATTTGTTGGTTTTGTCTTCTACTTTTATGGATAGTCCTTAGACATTGTTTTTCTACAAACTGGGCTGTGGTGATTAGTCCCCCTCAAGACTTATGGTAGTATCTGGGCAAGTGTTCACATCAGGAGTGCTTGCACTCCTTCACATTTGCAACCCTAGGAGAAGGGATGAAGGCCTGATTAGATGTATGGATGAGCCATTTTCTTGCAATCCACTACTCTGCTTCTCAGCAAATATGAACCCAATTGGAAATCTGTAGATCATCTTACCAGCTTCCACTAAGCAAAAGCCCAGCTGTCAGGTGACTGAATCTTCTAAGCTCCAAAGTGTCCATGATGAGAAAGAGGAAGTAAAAATTCCTCTTTTTTACCATTAAGATCTCAGTTTGTTCACAATTTTTAAGAACCATATTTTAGTTTACTGTCAAAATTTATATGAAACAAAGAGTATACTAAGTAATAAATCCGTAAAAAGCTGATGGAGCCCTGGCTGGCATGGCTCACAGTAGATCAAGTGTCAACCTGTGAACCAAAGGGTCACTGGTTCGATTTCCAGTCAGGGCACGTGCCTGGGTTTTCGGGCCAGGTCCCCAGGTGGGGGTATGTGAGAGGCAATTACTCAATGTATCTCTTATTCCCCCTTCCTTCCTCTTTTTCTAAATAAATAAATAACATCTTTTTTAAAAAAGGCCTATGGAAATAATAGAAATAAAGTTGTCCTTCCTTTAATATAGAAGTGGATGAAAATAAACTGAAATATTTAAAATCTTCCCATAGATTCTGATGTATAAGCTCATCTTGCATAGGTGGGCAGAGTTTGGCAGTGGTACTCACTAACTTGCATATTTTTAAGCTGAAACATTATATCCTAGAATAAATATTAATATTTAAATCACTTCTCTATATAAATATATTAAATACATAATACACATATAATATGTAATAAATACATATAAGTACATCAATTCTTATGGTTTGTAATAGTTTCTGCATCACCAGAAGTCAGATATCAAAATGAACAACATAGCATTTCAGAAGAGAAATAGTCTCTGGGAATGGACAATTAAAAGGTGGCCATGTCTTTTAGATTAAAGCTATTATATTCCCACAGCATTTTGTATACTAAATAACTCCCTATAACTGTTATTTACATATACATATTGAAAGAGGGGAAATAAATGTGGAGAAAGTATTCCAAGAGAGCCTTGAGAATAATATAAATTATGAATGTAATTTGAACTACCTACCATATACTCATTTTAGGTAATATTCATAGTTCTATCTTTCTGAAAATTGACTTATTTTTTGTGTTCATTGATGAGCATGTTAATTTATTTATTTTAAAACAATGATAAGTAAAATTTAATGATAAAAACAAAGTGTACATTATCATCAGTGTAATGCTTCTGATAAAGCTGATTGCAAACCTCATTCACTGTCTCCAAACACTCATAGGAGAGTTGGCAACCACTTATTTTATCTTTCAAATACATTTTTATTTTCAGTTGGACTTTGTTTACTTTGTGGTGAATAGATAGAAATATAAACATGTTTAAGATTAGTTCAAATGTATTTGACAATACATTATGATTCACAATAAATGTGAATTTTCCATAGACACATGCTTTTCATACAGATTTGAAGAGATATTAAGGCTTCATTCAACATAAGAGCCACTCTAAGAATGAATGCATCATGATTTCATAGACTTAAATCAATGCTTTTCCATTACTTACAATTTTTTATTATTGTTCTTCAAGTACAGTTGTCTCCATTTCCCCACCACCACTCTCTCCCATACCACCTACCCCCAACCCCCACCCTCAATCCTACCCTGCTTAGGCTTTGGCCATAGGTCCTTTATGCATGTTCCTTGATGACCCTTACCCTTCTTTACCTCATTATCCACTCTCTCCTCCCCTCTGGTTACTCTCAGTTTGTTCTTTATTTCAGTGTCTCTGATTATATTTTACTTGCTTGTTTGTTGTGTTGTTTAGGTTTCCCTTACAGGTGAGGTTATATGGTATTTGTCTTTCACCACCTGGCTTATTTCACTTAGCATAATTCTCTCCAGTTCCATCCCTGCTGTCGTGAAGGGTAGCAGTTCCTTTTTTTCTTTCTGCTGTATAGTATTCTATTGTGTAAATTTACCAGTTTTTTGATCCACTCCTTTACTGATGGGCACTTAGGCTGTTTCCAGCACTTGGCTATTGTATATTGTGCTGCTGTGAACATTGAGGTGTGTAGGGTTTTTTGAACTGGTGTTTCAGGGTCCTTAGGGTATAATCCCAGCAGTAGAATTGCCAGGTCAAAAGTCAGTTCCATTTTTAGTTTTCTGAGGAAATTCCATACTGTTTTCCACACTGGCTGCACCAGTCTGCATTCCAAACAACAGTGTGCGAAGGTTCCTTTGCTCCAGCTTCACTTTTTACATGCCCTGTATTTGTATACTTCAAGGTTTTCTTTAAACCTCAGCACAGGTTATGTAGCTACAGAGTGAACTCAAGAGGGTACATAAATATGCCTATCTACTTTGAGCTTGAAATCACAGATGGAAATCTATTTTCCACTTTGCCTATCTTCTTTGGTCTCATACTTTATCTTCAGAAAAGTTTGTTTATGTGATAAGAACTCTTTTTTAATATAAAAAATAAAATTACTCTCAATTTCATTACTCTCAAATACTCTCAAATTCACTTGGCCTATAGCATAATGCATCTCTGAATTAACACTCATTTTTGAAACTTAAATGATTTAACTTATTGCTACACTAGCTCTTTATTTCATGGACTATAAAATTCACAAAATATTGAGCTTCATGGGCTATGAAATAAAAGTCTATAAAAGTGTCTTAGAATGTGTAATTATCTGCTAGATTGGGCATTTTTACCAAACCCATAATAAAATACATTCAGAGTTTTCTGTTAGAATCATTTGCTATCTAAAAACAGGGAAACTAATTGGAAAATAGATAAGGGCATCATCATATGCAAATAAAATGAATGAATGACAATTAATAGGATCACATCCTTCTACAATTATTCAATTCAATTAGGTTTCCTTAAACCACCTTTATACTTGCTGAAAATCCCAGAAAATGAGTAAACAGGTTTAATTACAGAAAATAAAATAAAATCACTATTACCAAAGGTCTAAATCTCATATTTGACAGTTTTAGTGCTTATTTTACTCCCTCTACAAAATCAACTGAGAAATTGCTTGGAGTATTTAAATGTATCTTTCAGTGAACTACATGACTCTTTCTCTCTCTCTTCTCTCTTTTTTCTTTATTGGATTAGAGATTTACAATTACAATTACCTCAAAGGGGAAAAAAGTCATTTTATTATATCCTGACTTACTTCTGGCCACCTAGACATACAATTTTAACTTTGGCTACTATTCAATTTTAATCATTTGGACTAAACTGGTGATGCAGTTCTTATGTAGTGCCTTAAAGTCATCAGATTCATAAAACATTTTATTTCCTATATCCCGTTCATGTGCATTTTGAAAATGCCCTGTCAACTGGGTGTTTCCCTGAGGAAATAGTAGCTGAAAGTTTACCTTCTTTTATCTATTTCAATAAACTGTCTATGTTTATCTTCATTTCACTTCAATATTTCTACTGAAATCTGCTTGTGGTTTAAAAGATATTTTTCTAAACTTTCTACTTCATATCTGTCATTGTTAATTTTGTATAATATCTTGATATTCTTGTGTTAATATGTATTGTAAAAACATTAATAAAAGAGATATATTTCACTCTGCATTATTTTCTTGATAATTGTACTTTCTTTAAGTATAATTTCTGCAGTAGGACAATAGTTACTTGTTTTATATTATGTGATTCCCCTCTTGAATAATAGAACTGCTGATAATTTTCCTAAATACATAGAAATGATAAAGACTAGCTCCCACCACTCTGTGTTTTGTATGGTTTCCTGACTAATTCTTACCTAATATTCCGTGTCAGGTTCTTGGACACTTTCTTCAAAAACTGTTCTTTGTGTGCTTTGCCACTTTTCTTCTTTTTCCAACTGTTCAGTCAAGCAGTCAAGCAGCTCTTGAGCAGCAGTGTAGCTCCTACGCTGACTTGCTGCCCTTCCATGAATTAGTTGGCAGAGAAACAATGAGTCCAAATGGATTTAAGCCTCTTGTCAGGACACAGTGGGCAGCATATGCTTCATTCTAAGATCGGTCCCTTGTTCCACCCCCAAGTCCATGAGAGTGATGTGGATCAGACCCAGGTAGATGCTATGCACACAGTTTTATCTCACAGCTGAGGGACACTCAGCTTACAGAAACTCTTAATCTTACAAGGGACTCACTGGCAATCTTGCCCAACATTCACCTATGAGGAAGACATTACCAAATTATCCTGAATGTAAGCAAATCTCCCTTGCAAAAAGAAGTACTTTCCTACCCCAGAATGTCTCTGGTGTGGGAGATACACTCCATGAGGATTCCTGCTTGTACCACCATTCTTAAATTGGCATTTTGCCTCAAAACATGTGCAGAAATGCCAGACCATGGAGAATTATCACCCAGTGTCATCTTTTCAAATATGAATGTGAGGACACCATGAAGTTCACATTAGATGCATGATGAATGATGTATTAGAACAAGCCTGGGTCCCTGAGATTCTTATGGAACTGAGTAACCATATAAGTTCTGGCTACTTATCTCCTAACTGTTACCTGAGAACACAATTTCTGCTGTGTTAAAGTCATTTTCATTTTGAGTACTTTTACGCATAGTAGAACCTAACCTTTACAATGCTGTTTTTTATTTATTCTTTAAAGATACGTCAAAATAACATAACCAGTGGATTTACAAAATGTAGAAAAGTACAAAAGAAAAAGAAAAAGTAACCATAACTCATAAACTAGAAATAATAGCAAAATTAAAAATTCAATCTAATCAGTGCTTCAGATGATAGTACAATGGCATATTTACTCATGAATATTTGTCTACATTTCTTATTATACTGTCCACAAAATTGTTGAGATAAAATAACTATGTTAAAATATTAATTAAGACTTGAATGAGAATGTCAAAATTTTTCCTGAAATAAATCCCATACATACTTACTAAGAGTATATGAGAGTAACTTCTTCAACATATGTTCTAAATTTTTAAATTAAATTACTAGTGAATTTGAACATCTTCATATGTTTAACAACTACTTGTATACTTTTCTGCACATTGATATCTTAGTTCTATAGACAGTGTGTATCTTGGGATGTGTTGCTCAGTCCATTTGCTTTTTCCCTTTGCAGTTAGTTGGGCTGATGTTATGTACCTTCACCCAGTGGAATGAGGGTAGAACTGATTTAAGTAATCCCCAGGCTGAACTGCAATTAGTCTTCCATTATCTTCCCTCTTCCAAATAGATTATGCTTTTGGATACTATATTTTCAAATCTATGCATTACTGAAACTTACATATCATTATGCTTCATTAGGTGATGAGCATAAATCATTGACTTTAGGTTCATTCTCAGAAAAGCATGTCTCTAACTCCTGCATGACAGAGATTGCTTGCCATTCAAAAATATCACTGTCAGTATCAGGGCACTCCACCTCTGCCCATTAGCAATGTACTTCTTTTTTTAATATTTTATTTATTCAATCATTCATTCATTCATTCATTCATTTTTAGAGAGAGCGGAAGGGAAGGAGAAAGAGAAGATGAGAAACATAAATGTGTGTTTGCCTCTTATGCATCCCCTACTGGGGACCTGGCTTACAACCCAGACATGTGCCCTGACTGGTAGCAGGCCCATGCTCAATCCACTAAACTACACCAGCCAGGCAGCAATGTTCCTCTTTAGTTTACTCATAGATGCATTCAGTCTATTGATTCACAGAAAGAAACACCTCTTACTGCCAATGCTGCTAATGTTGCAGATGCCTTAGGTGATAATGCAACATCATGAGTAGATTCTTATTCCTTTGGCTTTCAAAATCCTAAAACCTTGAGGCCAGAAACTATTACACCTTCAACCCATTATTCAAGGATCCCTCTGGGTCATTCTGCTTGATTCTCTCTTTCCAATAAATCTTTTTCTGCTTTGCTGTTATAATATCCTTTAATTTTCTACCTATATATATTTTTTACTTTGGACAGAATTATTCATTGAGATCAGTGTGAGAAACTAACCTCATGTTCGGTTCTATCTCCTCTTCCAATAATAATTATTCTTATGATAAGATATAACTATTTGATAGTATGTGTATAATTTATTAATAAATGTTTTAAAGTATGCTTAATAATTTATTGTTTATAATAATTAATACACTTCATATTTTAAGTTTTAGATTTTTCCCTCTGTTGCTTTAAAATATTTGTCTTATATCCAGTTATTTTTTTCCTTTTCTAAGTCCAATTTGAGTTTGAAGTTATATTCTGTTTTTCACTCTGAAGATGTTGACAGTTTCTTGTGGGAGCTAAGAACAAAGTTGTCACTTCAGAATGAACCAAAAGAATTTATAGGGTCATTCTTTCAAATCTTCAGAAGATTCAAGGCATTTCTATTTTGCTTTAAAATGTATAAATGAGAACACAAGTTCAGGGAAGTCTTATTAATCTATCTATCACTGCAAATGAGTCTAGATAGGATAGGCTGATCATATAAATGTGAATAATGGTAATATTCTGACACCAGCTTTTAGGGGATACTCATTAGGTGTGACAAACAGGACTCTAACTTGGCTACTGGGTTCCACAATATTAGGATAATCTTCAAACTGAAATATAGATACTGTCTTTTCCAACTAGAACAGTTTGCATAACATGTTGTATGTGAAATGTGATGTAAGGATTAAAGAAATTGTGTTTGTAAAGCACTTCAAATTCAGTTGAAATATTACTTTAGAAATGACAACTAGTATTATTTTTATACTATTACATTTTATTACTTTGAAAACATCACAGTGGTGCTTATATTCAAACACATAATTTTCAAAAAATAATTTTGATTACTAATACTTGTGAATAGTAATCTAATTTCCATTTATGGTTGAAAAAATTTAAAATCAACATCAATATCACAGTTACATTTCTTAACAATAATTAAGAATTAAGGATTATATGATGATTATTATACTTTGTGGTAGAAAATCAGAGTGTCCATTATTTTTAAATTTAATTCTTGCTGTGATTAAAGATCCACTAGTAGAAAATGAGGTGTTTAGTGATTTAATTCTTGAGTGATAACACACTCATTTTACTCCAGAGATTAAGTTAGCAAATTGGGGATAGAGTCTACTAGATACTATTGTATTTCCAAGATTAGCACACCTCTCTGTAGTATAAGTTTAGAAGCTCTGCATGCAGAGATCATTAATTTTACAGACTGTCTTGTCCAATAATTGTAGTTGTTAAATTATGCCAATGTAGTCTTGGGCATTTTGCTAGTTACTTGGTTAATATACAAGTTTCATTTTAAATCTTAGATAACAACCATCTATTTTATGGAAAAATTTAAAATAACACTTATGTATGTTTCTAAAGTGATGTGTAAACCGACCCTTGAACTATTGTAATTTACTTTTTTATTCATCTCACTTTTCTCAATAAATATGAATCATTCTTAAAATCTACCTATGAGTAGATTTTAACAGGATTATATAAAGATACAAGTTTGATGTTTTGTGATATTTCATCAAAATTGAATTCAACATCTATGTATTCAAGAGTATTTAAATATGTGGGCTTACTATGGCTTTTGTGTTTAGTGTCTGATATTTGCATAAGATTTATCTATGGAAATACTTTCCTTTTTTGAGTGTCTTGGGGTGCATCACCTGACATGGTTCATGTTCATGGGCTATGCATTTTAGCATACCGTATAAACTTCAACATGAGAGCTACGAGAGAGAACAATTATATTAGTTTCAGTTATTATTTTGACTCTGAATTTTTTCTTTCCATGTTCCTATAAAAGATGATTAGAAACTTAAAATCATTTTTACCATTTTGGAGCAAGCCAGTGTGGTAACACACCTTATAAACTAAAAAAGTTTTTACACAACAAAGGAAATCATCAACAAAATAAAAAGAAAACCCACAGAATGGGAGAACATATTTGCTAATACATCTCATAAGAGCTTAATATTCAAATTTTATAAAGAACTTACAAAGCTCAATACATACACACACAAAAAGACCCCAAACAACCCAATTAAATAATGAGCAAAAGACCTAAATAGGCACTTCTCTAAGAAGGACATACAGGTGACCTCTAGACATTTGAAAACATGCTCATCATCACTAATCATCAGAGGCTTGCAAATTAAGGCCACATGGCTATCATTAATAAGTCAATAAGCAAGAAGTGCTGGCACAGATGTGGAGAAAGAGGAATCCTTTTGCATTGTTGGTGGGAATCCAGATTGGTGCAGTTACTGTAGAAAGCAGCATGGAAATACCCTAAAAATTTAAAAATGGATCTGTTTTTTTGATGATCCCACTTTTAGGAATATATCAGAAGGAACCAAAAACATTAATTCAAAACAACATAAGTTCATTGCAGCATTACCTTCAATTGCCAAGATATGGAAGCAGCCCAACTGTCCATCAATAGATGAGTGGATAAAACAAGTATGGGACATTTACACAATGGCATACTACTCAGTCATAAAAAAAGAATAAAAACTTACCACTTGCAACAGTACAGATGGACCTAGATAACATTATGCTAAATGAAATAAGCCATCCAGAGAAAGTCAAATACCATATGATTTCACTCAAATGTGGAATCTAAGGAAAAAACTGAACTAAGAAGCAAAATAGAGACAAACTCATGGATAGAGAACAGGATGACAGCTGGGGTCAGAGGGAGATTAGGGGGTGGAAGGATTGAGTAAAAAGAAAAAAAGGGCTCATGGACATAGACAACAGTGCGGTGATTGCTTGGGGGTGGGGTATAAAGGGACTAAATGAACTAAAAGTTCATCAAACAAACATAGAGTTATATGATCCAGCAATTTCCCTACTAGGCTTATACCCAACAGGGCTGGCAGCATTTGTCCACACAAAACTTCTCTGCAACTGTTCATAGTAGCATCATTCATAATAGCAAAAAGAAAAAAAAAACAGCCAGTATCCCTCAATGAACAAATGGATAAACAAAATATAGTAATGCAATGGGTCATAATGCCTCTTTTTGGAGGGAGACCTCAGAGAGCAGTTACTGTCTGCAATTTTTCTTTTGAAGAAAGGAAGAAGCTAGAGAGACAAGAAATACACAAAGCCTCTTAAAGCCTCAAATTGAAACTATGATAATGCTATTTTCATCCATATTCCAATAGTTAAAGGGCCAAGCCCCCAAATAACTGGAACAGGGATACTGTCTCCACTTAATTTATTGGTAGCCACTGCAAAGCCATGTGGCAAAAGGTGTAGATGTATAGCTCTATTAAAGGAAGGAAGAAGAGGTGTGAATAAGAATTCAACTGGACACATTACAAATTACGATTCTAACTCTGGGTCATCTCCAAGGTCTTTTTTCTGGAGTTTAATATTATCCCCTCCCATAGGCTACAGCGAAGATATGAAAGTGACCATGCCTCACCAGTGCAGTTCAGGGTGAAGCACTCAGAAATGTCAGAGCTGTAGGACAGAGGGAAGCTAGGTCCCAATGTTGGCTCTTCAAGCATAGTATAGATTTCTGATTTGTTACTGAGAAATAATTTACTGCTAAATTACTAAAGTCTCTATATTTGGGAAACTCTTAGAGTATAATAAATTGAATTAATAGAATTAACATAACTTTAAAGTGGCTAATCTTATTAGAAGCAACAGGAACAAGTTGAGTGATTATCAGGTTTGTAGTAAAAACCAGAATATATCAGACATAACTGACTGTATCCGTAGATGCAGACGTATTTTTCATCCCTGAGTATACAGCAATACAAATTAAACCTTCTGGATAATTAATTGCAAGTATAATGAATATTGTCAAAGTCAGAGATTAGAGTATGATAAGGGAGAACTAAGTAGTCTGCAGAGTCCAGAAATGTCTCTCTGAAGAGGTGATGTTAAAATGGATGAATGATAAAGGCAGGATGATAATTGCCTAGGTAAAAGGGTTGAGAGTGAAAGTTGTTTCAAACACAGAGAAAAACAAGTTGTTTAATGACTCAGAAAACAAGAAAGAACATTGCATACTGAGGAAATAAAATACACCCTAATGGCTGGAGTTGAAAGGACAAGGGGAGAAAATTGGCAGATAAGGACAGATTTTAGCTGCTCAGATTAAAGATACAGAATTGTAACACAACTTCCAACACAGTTTCAAGCTGGATGTGATACCCGTTTCTAAGCATACATAGGATTCAGAACACAGATAATTAGATTTTGCTGGTAAGGACAATAATTTTAGGTTGGGGTGTGTTGGAATTGCCATTCCTTTAAGATATTTAAATGGGAATTTTCAGGGAATTGATGTCCGGATCCAGGGATTCAGGTGAGGTCTGAGCAGATCATAGCTGTTTTGTAGGCACTGGGGTACAGATAACTTAAGAATAAAAATACAGTTGATCACTTTTCATGGGTTCTGTATTTTTAAATTCACAAATTCGCTACAACTTGTTTTTATCTCCCGAATCAATACCCACTGGTGTTTTCCTGGACATGTCATAGCTGCAATAACGTCGAGGGGCCTAATTCCGGCTGAGATGGCACGGGGACACCCTGTCTTCCTGTTTCAGCTCTCATACTGTAAACAAGTGTACTTTTGTGGCCTGTTTTGTGGCCTACCTTTTACATTTCTGTGTTTTTTGATGGTGACTTTGTTGCTTAAAATGTAAAAGAGGGTAAATGGTGATGGCAGTGACTTGATTTTGGGTGGCAAAAACAGTACAATATACAGATAAAGCAATATAGAATTGTACACCTGAAACATATAATTTTATTAAGCAATGTCACTCAATAAATTCCATAACATTAAAAAATAAATAAACAATTAAAATGGCCCACACATATAAGGCTGAAGTGCTGGCTAGTGTTTTTACTGGCTAGGAAATGTGATCAGTCTTGCTAAGAAAATGTGTGTTAAATGAGCTTTGTTCAGGCAAGGCTTACAGGACTGCTAGTTATGAATCCGAAGTTAATGGAACAAAATTATGTATTAAAAGGTGTCTTTAAAAAGAAAAAACATAAAGAACAAGGTTATGCATTGATCAGTTGACAAAAATGCTAGAACAAGAGGCTTAGATATGTGACCCTGAATATTCCCCAATGATGACGGTTCAGAGTCGGCAGCAGTGCCATGGTGCCTGGTTACCACAAATAATAGGTATTAATTGTGAATAAAGTGTAGTTTATTTTATTTCCATGGATACCCTCAAAGACCTAGGAGTCTCAAGAATAGATTATCTTCGCCCTAGCTGGGTGGCACACACCTAAAGACTACAGGTTTGATCCCATGTAAAGGCACATACCTAAGATGTGGGTTCAACCCTCCACGAGGTGCTCACAGGAGGCAACCAATTTTGTGGTTTCTCTCACATCGATGTTTCTCGCATCTCTCTCTCTCTCTCCTGTCCTCTCTCTCTCTAAAACAGCATTTTAAAGAGAAACAATATTTTATAAGCAGGGACTTTATAGATGTGTTTTACTTAGTTCAAAATATGGTATATTTTAATATATATTGTAAAACAATGGAAATATATATTGAGCGTTCTAAAAATAGCATTTTTCCTAAATAACCTTTAATCATTTGTGTATGTGATTTTTAAATTAGTAAAGGAAAACATACAATATATTGAAATAAACATGAAAAATACAATTTAATAATGAAGCATTGTGATAGTGGCTGACAAGAGTAGACATGCAAATGTAATAAGTGTATTTACACTTTATTACACTAATAATCACACATTATTAGGACTTTTATTCATTATCTGACATGTGTAAATGTTCTTTATTTTAGACTAAAATTATATTCATTTAAATATTGAAGAACCTAAGGAACATTAGTTGCTCTGATTTGTCTCATAGTTAATTCATTAGTGCTTTATGAAGTACAGTTTTATTGCCCATTTTCAACCAGTACTTCATATATTGAAATGTAAAGCAAATAGGCTAATATTTAAAACAAAACATTTCTATGATTTTTTAATTTAGTATTAATAGATGAAAGCTTATAAAATTAATTATAGAAAAAAGTTAATTTGTTTAAAATAAAAACATTAATATGGGTAAAATGATGTCTAAAATGCTAAATTTAAGGGACAAAAGATAACCAACATTCCAAGATAGCACCTTACATGAAAGGCCCTGAAATTTCCTTTTTTCTTCTTTTTCCATCTCTTTTCCTCCTTTCCCTTCTCTCTACAAAATAAATACTCTTAACAAACATGTAAATGTTTTAATTCTGGATTACTACTAAGTTTTAATTCAATGCTTTAGGTTTTAGTTATACTTTTTAAAAATTTTTAACTATTACCCAAGGTGTATATGCACATAATATAGTCAGTGAATTATATAAGACTTAATACAAAAAACACCAATCTTCTGTTTCACCTTTCCACCTCCTTCTTCAAAGAGGAAACTAATTTTATTTATTTTATATGAAAAATTTGATGTTTTCTTCTGTCTCTGAGCAATGGTTAAATTTCAAATCTTGATTGTTTAGATTTGATCTTAACTTTGATTTACCCTGATAGAAAAATAGAGATTTAGCTTTTTACCCTTTTTCTTCTACTTATTAATCAATCGCTTCTATTTCATTAAGCACTGCTCAAGCTACAAATGCATAGAGGTATTCTCAAACTCATTTTTCCTCCTTATGTGGAAAAGAAAGTGAGCCTACTTCACTACACCCCACATGAGACCTGTGAAGAACAGGCTGCTGTGTTAGTGGTTAAAGGAGAATAATTCCTTTTAAAATCATTTTATGGAGAGCAAAAAAATTGGGGGGAAAGCATAATAAGAGCATTATTTAAAAAGCTATTAATTTAAATCAAAATGCCCTTTAAGGTAGCATTTTGATTTAAGTTAATATCTTTTTTAAAATGTAAGCTATATAGCTTATATTATAGATATAATCAGGGCAAGAATTGAGTTTCCTTTGGGAAAAGAGATCTTATGGTCCTACAATAGCCAGTGTATAAATTAGAAACTCAACACTTTATATACCTATAAGTAAGTTGAAGAATAAATAATTTAATTAATGTAAATTCAATGTGGTGTATTTGAGATTGTGTGTTTGTCACTAATTTGAAAAGTTATATGTGCCCCTATGTTCTTTGCATCATAATAAATAATAGGTGAGATATGGAAGCAATCCAAGTTCCCTCAGCAAACAAATGGATAAAGAATGTGGTACAAATATACAATGGGGTATTATCTGGCCATAAAAAGAATGAAATCTTGCCATTTGGGACAGCATGGATTAACCTGGAGGGTATTATGCTAAATGAAATCGCTCCTATGTAGAACAAAAAATAAAATAAAGTAAATGAAGAAATTAGACAGAAAGAAACTCATAAACACAGAAAACAAATTGATGGTCACCAGATGGGAGAGGCTTAGAAAGAGAAGTAGAAAAGGTGAAAGCATTTAATACGTTCAAATTTTTGGTTATAAAAATAGTCACAGGATCGAAAGTATAACATAAGGAATATAGTGAACACATTGTATTAACTACATATAGAGTCAGATGGATACTAGACTTACCAAGGTGATCACTTTCTATGGTATATAATTGTCTAATCCCTACATTGTACATCTAAAAGTAATTTAATATTGCATGTCAACTATAATTGGAAAATAAATTAATTTAAAAATATCAATGGTTAAAAATAAAAAGTGATGTGTTTGGTATTTGTTAATGATACTGTTATTCAGCAGCTAGATATTGTAAAATTTGAAATTTGATTAGCTACATTAGTTTGATTGTTTTAAAATTGTGTTCTCTTAAATTATTTATCTGTCCATAAGATTCATCAATTAATCATTTCCTCAATTCATTATTTTATTATCAATTCATCATTTATTTAATCTCATAATTCAGTATTGTTTAGTACTCTCTTCCTGACTCAGTTTATTTAATTTAGTTGGTGAATGAATTTTTAGTTGGCGAATGAATTTGCATTTAAGAAATTATATTACGAGGGTTGGGTGGGTGGGCTGGAATGGGAGTAGGGGGGAGAAAACTGTACTTGAACAATGATTAAAATAAAAAAAAAGAAATTATATTACAAATAAGACTTTTATGTTTTTATATTAACATTTTAAATTGGATTTATTGGGAATGACAGTGATTAATAAGATTATATAGGTTTCAAGTGTAAAGTTCTATAATACCTCATATGTTCATTGCATGGTGTGCCTACCACCCACACTCAAACCTTTTTTGTTACCATATATTTGTCCTCATTTACTCTTTATTATGCCCCCCTAACCTTCCATCTGGTGACCACCATACTGTTATCTGTGTCTATGACATTTTGTTTGTTTTGTTAGTTAATTTGTTGCTTTCAGTTTTATATCCTGCACATGAGTGAAATCATATGGTTCTTAACTTTTTCTGTGTTATTTATTTTGCTTAGCATGATATTCTTCCAAGAAAACATACAAATGGCAAGCAGATATAAAGATGTTCTAGCTATTAGAGAAATGCAAATCAAAACTACCATGGGGTACCATCTCAAACCTGTAAGAGTGCCCATGATTATCCCTGGCTGGCATAGCTCAGTGGATTGAGCACGGGCTGGGAACCAAAGTGTCCCAGGTTCGATTCCCAGCTAGGGTACATTCCTGGGTTGCAGGCCATAACCCCCAGCAACCGCACATTGATGTTTCTCTTCTCTCTCTCTCTCTCTCTCTCTCTCTCTCTCTCTCTCTCTCTCTCTCTCTCTCTCCCCCCCCTCCTTCCCTCCCTAAAAATAAATAAATAAAATCTTTAAAAAAAAAAAAAAAAAAAAAGAGTGCCCATGATCAGCAAGACAGGAATGACAGGTTTTGAAGATGCTGTGGAGAAAAAGGGGCCCTCATTCACAGCTGGTGAGGTTGTAAACAGTTACAGCCACTATACAAAACAGTATGAAATGTCCTCAAAAAATTAAAAATAGAGTTACCATGTGACACAGCAACCTCTCTCCTGGGTATCTACCTGAAAAAGTTGAAAATGTTTATTTGCAAAGATATATGTATCCGTATGTTCACTGCAGCATTATGCACAGTGGCCAAGACATGGGAACAACACAAATGTCTTTCAATAAATGACTGGATAAAGATGTGGTATACATATACAAGGAATGCCACTCAGCCATAAGAAAAAATGAAATACTGCCATTTGCAACAACATGGATGGGTCTCAAGACTTGTATCTTTTAAGTTTGAAAAGATAACATTTATTAAAAGCTTTAAGATAAAAATACAAACCTACAAGTGGTGTATTTTGACCCACATGTTTGACCACTCATAAATGTTCGGTATCTCTTTTCTATATATGTGCTGAACATTTTGGCCTGCCTTAAGGTCTAATTATAATATTTGTCATTCTTTGTCATTATTATTTATTAAAGATATCATGTACATTGGAAAAGGCTAGGGTTTATTTGTAAGGCCATTCTTGGGTGTGTTTCCATTAGTAATTGTCCTTTAAATGCCATTCCTGTAGTATGAATGCCTTGATACTAAAGACTAATATGCCAGACATCTTACACTCTTCACAATCAATAAAGTCTGCATTTCAGGTGTCAGGTCAGCAACTTTCTGTACAACATCCACTTTGATGTCTGGCACAGACAATCAAATCTTCCTTTAGTGGAATGACACAGTAGAACTTCTCCCAGCTTCTAAAAAATTTCCCAATTTATATTGCAAGATTCTCTTTAGCAAATGCCAGTTGAAAGAAAGATGAACTTCAGGCTTTATAACTATTCTTTTTGCTTTTCAATACTTTCTCTATTAAAGTACACTTTCAAAATATTTTCTTAAAGTATTTCCTTTAATTTAATATTCATAGGCTTAGCTTTCAAGTGAGCATTGTGCTTTAGGTAACTGTAAATAAGTAAAGAAAAATATGAAAAAAAAAGAAAATGTCAGCTTATAGACAGCTGGTGGATTGTTGCAACTACAGAATATTTTGAGGCCATGAAATTCAGATGAATACATGATAAAAGTTACTTGACTTATTTCACTTTGTTTTCTTTACTGCAGTAGCAATAATTATGTCCTTGTCACAGGCACTGCATTTATTTTCTTCTTTCTGCCATCTTGGAAATCTTGAGTCTGAATTTCATGAATAAAAATCAACCCGACAGTGTGGGACTCTCTCTTCTAAAGTTAGTTAAATATGTAGGATGCAATCTCCACTTTTTAACTCAAGTAGTTGGTTCCATGTTCAGGGACAGATATAACCATCAGAGGCTAGGATGTATAAATTACTGTCACAAGGAAAATCAGGAGAATATTAATTATTTTAAATAAACTAAGAGACAGATGGAGCCATTAAAACTTCAAGAAGTGGCCAAATGTTATTAATTCATATGGTATTCATTATATCTCTTCTGATCATCCAGATTCCTTTTGGTATTATTAAATGTGATGAGCAAGACTATAAAGTTTTCAATAAATTGACTTATGGAGAAATCTGCTTGTGATGTAATGAAGTAACTTAAGCAGCCAAGAGATGATACCTATAACTGAGTACAAAAATTATCTGTCACTGTACTTTAGGAAAAGATATATATTATCTCCCTGTGTATCAGATTCCACCACTAGGAATAAAAGAAACAATAGAAATTCTAACCAGATAATGGAAAGGGGGTTATTTCCTTTTTCTCCTTCTAGTTAGACATAGACAAAACTGTGGTTTTGAAAGTAATTGTTGTGCTATGTTGGTGTTCTGGTTTTAGAGAATAATACAAATTAGAGCAATTAGAAGGAAGTAACTTTTGGGTTTTGTGTAGTTTTCCAAGGAAATGAAAGTTCCAGACTTGATATAGCATTATTAATAGTGGAAATAAAATTATTACTGCCCTTACTATGATTCATTAAGTGTCTACTCTGTACAGGGTATGGTTTAAATCTTCCCAATAAATCTAAAGATAGATATTGCTACTGATTTTATGTTAAATAATTATGATCAGATGGCCAAGTAAAATTTTTAAGTGACTAACATGTAGAATACATAAGTTGCTGAATCATTGAATTCTGAACTTATAAACATGGAAAGTTTAGTGATAGCAATTTTCTCAATCCAACCATTGTCTTTGGCAGGGACAATTAATAGTGAAGACAAACTGTATGACCAAGTAGTGGTCACTCCTTGCCATTTCCTGGAAGCTTTCCCTTTAACTTTACATTCCCTTCTGACCATTTGGAAAACATTTGGCACTAGAAAAGGATCTTAAATGTCAATCTGTAAGGCTTCCCCACTAGTGTACAACAGACCAATATTGCTGACAATAGAATGGATATCGTGTTGTTATTTTCCCTGTTATTGAAAGGATTTTCTCATAGCTCTGGTATTTGAAAAAAGTGAGATTGGTTTTTACTTCAGATACATTAAGTCAAAGACTTGTAGGCAAAGTGAGAGAATATAAACAAACTTTTTATAACCGGCTTTGATTTGTCTTCAGTGATGCTGATGCTAATTCTAATGATTTACCTAATTTATGAAGTAGCAGATGTCCTGAGCCAGTAGGTGAACTATGTGGGGATTTTCCATGTAATTCCCTTCTGGTCATTTCCATTATGACGTATTTCTTTATTCTTTCAGAATGTAAGTTCAAAATGTCAAACCCCTTGAAAAATGAAAGACTGGCAAACACTTACACATATATACACACACACATATATAATGAGTGATCCAAATGTTTTACATGATATTTGGCAACAGTTTTCCATGTAATATTTCTATGTTTCCAAATATTAGAGTAAATGAAAATGTCTGGATATGTGTCATCAGTAAAAATGTTCATATTTCTCATTTTATATTTTACTGTTTTTACGGTAAATAAATACTGCTGTTATGTTTGCTTGTGAAATATTTACTCCATGGTCAGAACTGAATTTGCTTCCTTCCATTCTTCCTTTCTTATCTTTTATTCTTTCTTTTTTTTTTCCTTTCTCCTCTTCTCTTTTATTCCTTTGAGGATTTCATCCACTAAAATGGTATAAGGTCATTATACAAAATGTAAAGCATGGCAAGAAGGATACAGAAGTAAAATTGTCATGATTCTACTTAAGAATCACCTTTATTAAGAATGAAGAAGCAAGCTGCAGAAAGGGGATAGAAGCTGTCACACCTCAAGAGTGATTAAAATAAAGGCAAATAATATGTTGGGATACTTTTCTCAGTCTCTTTTTTCATTTCTCTCTGAACATCATTGCCCTCCATCTCATCTCCTGATCCAGCTGTATTCTGAACCACATGGCAATAAAATGTATATGGCAATAACTAGCATATAGTAAATGCTAACCATTCACAAAGCCTTGTTGTTAATCATTCATCTGTGGCTGAATCCTAACGCTCTGCCTATGAGGTAAATATAAATATGATCTGGATTTTGGGAGGCAGTGTATTATAGAAGTTAGACAGCAGATTGCACTGGCTCATACCCAATCCACGGAGCTTGCTAGCTGTGTTACCTATGCAATTGTGTGGCATCTCAGTACATAGTTTTCCTCCTCTGTAAAGGAGGTAATACTTTTTGCAAGTGTTGTTAGTGTTATATAAGATGTTTCCAAACAACAACAACAACAACAACAAAAAACATTTTAAATGTAGGATTATGGAACAGCCAATGCCTGTTTGAGCCAGGAATGGAATTTGAGAGTTTCACATCCAGGTGTGACGTCTACCTTACACTGCCATCCTGATTAAGGGCCATACATCCAGTAACCATAGACTCCAGTGAATGAACACAATACTTTGAGCTCTGGGAAAAACATTACAATGTCTATTTATTTATGTTTTCCTTAAAAATTAACAAAGACATTGAGCTTTGGCAATATTTAATATACGGCTTTGTCACCAGTGCCCTCACTGCCTCCAGTTATCACAGTTCACAGGAGTTTCTTAGTACGAGTTCCACAACAAGAAAGATCCTCACTCCTCTCTTTTGGACTTTGCAGTATGCCACATATATGTAACTGGGGACATGTGTTTAGGAATATTTTTACCAATTTTAACTAACTCTCACAAAATAGTCCTGAGGCTCAGATATATCTCCAATAAACCACAGGGTAAAAATAACAGCAAATATGCAAACACAGATCAATTTACTACTTCTCTTCATCCTAGTACAAGCTCTTCATTAGCTACATGACAGTGGCAAGAACCCTAGCTACACCTTGGATTTTGCAAATATTTTTAAAATAATCATTTGGAATATGGATTACTTACTAACATGAATTGAAGTACTACATTATTCACGGGGACTATAGCAACAAGGAAGCCAAAGCAAATTCCAGGATGTGGTCAATACAGCTAAATTGCTAAAATCAAGATCTTCAAATGCAGTAGAATTTTCACAGAAATTTAATGATGAATTGGGAGTAATGTTATAAATTATATCATGTAGAAGCACATTGAATATTTCATGGCAAAATAAAATAGTTAAACATACTATTTTCATTTTCTATAAAGGACTTTCAAATTTTGAGGGCTTTCTTTAGTGTTTGTTAACATATTTGTTAATCCTCTTATAATGTTCTCAGATGTGGCCCACTACATTATTCTTAGATAGAAAAAATATTTTACATAATTCCCCTAACACAAAAATAATATACTTTCATTATAACAACCTCAGAAATATAGAAAATGAGTAAAAAAGTTTTCATTATCTGAGCTTTTTAAAATTTATTGATAAAAGTGGTTATTAGTAGACCAGTATCTATAAAATATAAATTAAAAAACATGAAGCTAAACTGTTCTTTAAAGGCAAAACAGAACTTTTGACAATGAGAAAACTAAGAATTTTTAAAGAAACCCATGCAATGCAAAGTATATTTTTTAAAAATGGGTGATTTATAAAAAGTTCTTTTCTTTACTATTCCAACTCACTATCTGTAAACTTAGGAGTGTCTTTTTAATCCTAAGAAGATTTCCTTCCATCCTTATTTGATGTTTGTTTCTATTTCTGTCTGAATGTGGTTTGAGGACTTGGATAGATCTGAGTAAAATTGCTTTGCTTTACCATTCATACTTTTTCCTTCTTGTTTGGGAAATGTTTGAAGTTAGTTTTTCTTGTCACTAACAAAATCACCGCACTGTCCGTTCTCTTTATAGATGATAATATTGGCCATTCATGCCAGTTGCCTACAACTTCTTGTTTAAATTATCTTCACTTTTTTTTAAGTTTTTTAAAGATTTTATTTATTTATTTATTTAGAGAGGGAAGGGAGGGAGAAAGAAAGAGAGAGAGAAACATCAATGAGCAGTTGCTGGGGGTCATGGCCTGTGACCCAGGAATGTACCCTGACTGGGAATCGAACCTGCGACACTTTGGTTCACAGCCTGAGCTCAATCCACTGAGCTATACCAGCCAGGGCTTTATCTTCACTTTTTTAGCCAGTTTCCTTTTATCCTTTTCTCTCTCTTTTAATTTTTTATTCTATATTAATAGTCTTCTTTCTGGTATCTTATAAACCACATATAACATATTCTTTTTTAAATTACCAATTTCCTGTGGAAAATGTGTCAAAGTAGGACTAATTTCTTAATATTTAATACAAGACTTATCTCCTTTTAATGCTAAAAATATTTGAAATAAACCATAGGGTTATGTTGCCACTATCAATATCAGGAGAAGCAATAAGTTATTTTTGACTAAAAACACATTCTCCCCAATAAGGCATTATGTTCTTTTTTTGCAAGCTCTTTTTCATTGGGTATTGCTTCACAAGCTCCGTTGATAGGCAGAAACATTGGATAAATTTTTGCTGCAGGGCCATTACTTTTCAAATAAGGCTCTGCTGAATTATAATAGGATCTATTTTCCCCACTACTGGCTTTTTATAATGTGAAGGTAATGTATTTGTGGATAATTTGAAGTTTATTCTTCCATTAACAGAATTTGTGAATGAAATATTTAATACATACAGTAAATTTCCCATATTTTAAAAATTTCCTTCCCTAAATTTTCAGACAGGATTTCCTGCTCTCTGTTCATGATTCCTACTCCCATCAGAAATATTGTTTTGAGCCCATGTATATATTATATATATTTATATGGGCATAGGCCTGTGCATAAGGATTTAAGGAATGTGTCACCTGGTCATAAAACAGTACATAGTAGAAAGCACCAAGGGTGAATAAAATGACTCTGCTTTGTAGTAAAATGCAGTGTGGTGAATAGTGGGCTTGATTCTACTAATTTATCACATATAAGTGATAGTTTAAAAAAGCAGCTCTATATACAAAGCACTCTCATGGTAATAGTTTATGCAGGGACACCAAAAACAAACAAACAAACAAACAAATATTAACTATATAAATTAATTATTCAAAATTAAATGTTTTAAAAATTAAATATGTAAAATATTGAGATGTATTATGCTAAAATACTAACATAATTGATATCTATATTACATAGACTTCTATAATAAAAAGCATTGGAGATTTTTAGAAATTAAAAAATTACTGTCTATGTCAAAATTTGTATTTTCTGTCCTGTCTTATTTTTCCTCTTTAAATACACTCTGGCAAAAATGCCTATGTGTGAACCACAGATAGTCCCAGCTGCCAATCAGAAGAAGAAAACTTGGAAATATAAAACTTTAAGAAGGAAACACCTTTCTGTTCCACTGCATAATTTTTTTAGAATCTGACTTCTAATGTGTCAACAAAATTCCATGAGCATGATAAAGCAATCTCAAGAGAACTGCTAAAAACAGATAACAATGGTAAAGATACTATAAGCACACTGGAGTATTGTCTGCATTAATGCTACATTTGAGAATTATGAAGTATTTTATATATTCTGTGCATTGTTTTGCTACCTCAGTAATTTCATGGAGACATCTATTCACTATGCAGATTTCACCCTTCAAAACATGTTTATTTGATGGTGAACAGGGAAACAAAACAAAGCAGCTTATAACAGTAACAGCATTCTCATTGTTTGAGAAGAGTGTACCATCTAAAAATTATTAGCAGAAATAATTTAAAATATAACATCTGAAAAACTGATTTGTATACTTACCTTTTGTCTATGTTTTAAATTCACCTGTATATGAAATCAGTGTAAAGGAAACAAGATAAAAACAGTGAAATGATGATATGTTCACTTTTGTAACACTATCTAGTAGAAAATATAGAATTGTGAAATGTTGACTAACAACTGTATGTACACACGTGTGTATATATAAACATTGACTTCTTGTTATTGGACTTATTGAGGTGACATTGGTTAATATAATTATATAGATTTTAGGTGTACAGTTCTATAATATATCATCTGTATACTCTACTGTATGTTTACCACACAAAGCCTAATTTCCTTCTATCACTATCCCCCTTTATCTTTTTCTACCTCCCCTGACCCACCTTCCTCTCCTTGTAATTATCATGCTGTTGTCTGTGTCTATTTGATTCTTTTTTTTTGCTTACTTACTTTACCTTTTTTTCCTAGTCCCACAAACATTCTCCCTTCTGACAGCTGTCAGTGTCTTCCCTGAGTGTCTTCCTATTATGTTTTCTTAGTTTATTTTGTACATTAGATTTGACATAATAACTAAAATCAAATAGCTCTTGCCTTTCTCTGACCAGTTTACTTCACTTAGCATAATGCTTTCCAGGTACATACAAGCAGTAACATAGGACAATCTTCTTTTTTACAGCTGAGTAGTATTCCATTGTCTAAATGTACCACAGCTTTTATTCGCTCATCTACTGAAGGACAGTGGGGCTGTTTCAGATCTTGACTATTGTAAATAATGCCGCAATGAATATAACAATGCACATATTCATTTCAACTAGTGTTTCAGGTTTCTTCAGATAAATAAGATAAATACTGAGAAGTAGAATTCCAGGGTCAAAGGCAGTTCCATTTTTCAATTATTTAAAGAAACTCCATATTGTTTTCCACAGTGGCTGCACCAATCTGCACTTCCACCTACAGTTCACAAGGGTTCTCATTTTTCTGCACCCTTGCTGACACTTGTAGTTTATTGATTTATTGATGACAGCCATTCTGACAGATATCCCACTGTGTTTTTAATTTGCATTTCTCTGATATTGGTGGTAAGCATCTTTTCATACGTCTAGTAGCCATTTGTATGTCCTCTTTGGAGAAGTGTCTATTCAGGTCTTTTGCCCATTTTTTAGTTGAATTTTTTGTTTGTTTGTTCATTTATTTGTTTTGGTTTGAGATTTTATAAATGCCTTATGAACTTTGGATGTTAACCCCTTATCAGGTGTATCAGAGAATATGGCCTCCCATTCTGTGGGCTTTTTATTTTGTTGATATTTTCTTCTGCTATGTGAAAACTTTTTAGTCTGATGTAGTCTCATTTGTTTATTTTTTCTTTTCTCTCCCTTTTCTGAGGGGATGTATAAGATAAATACTGCTGTGAGGAATGTGCAAGATTTTACTGCCTATCTTTTCTAGGATTTTTATGGTTTTGAGTCTAACATTTAAGTTTATAATCCATTATGAGTTTATTCTTGTATATGGTATAAGGAGGTAATCTAATTTCATTTTTCTTCATGTATCTCTCTAATTTTCCCAAACCATTTATTTAATAAACTATTATATCTTTAGCCCATTGTATATGCATGCTTCCTTTGCCAAATATTAATTGACTATAAAGGGTGGGTTTATTTCTGGAGTTTCTATTCTGTTCCATTGACCTATGTGTCTGTTTTATGCCAGCACCATGCTGTTTTGATTACTGTGGACTTTTAGTAAAGTTTGATATTAGGAAGTGTGATTCCTCCACTTTTGTTCTTCTTTCTCAGGATGGTTATTGCTGTGTAGGGCCCTTTGTGGTTACATATAAATTTTTGAAATATTCATTCTTGTTCTATGATACATCACTGGTATCTTTTTTAAAAGATTGTATTTATTTATTTTTACAGAGAGGGGAAGGGAGGGAGAAAGAGAGGAAGAGAAACATCAATGTATGGTTGCCTCTCACACACCCCCTACTGTGGACCTGGCCTGCAACCCAGGCATGTGCCCTGACTGGGAACCAAACTGGCGACCCTTTGGTTAGCAGCCCGAGTTCAATCTACTGGACCACACCAGCCAAGCCACATCATTGAATCTTGACAAGAATTGCACTGAGTCTATAATTTGCTTTGGATAGTTTGGATATTTTAATTATATTAATTCTTCCTATTCATGAACACAGTATGTGCTTCCACTTATTTGTATCTTCTTCAATTTCCTTTCTCAGTGTCTTACAATTTTCCGTGTACATATGTTTTACCTTCTTGGTTAAAATTATTCCAAAATAATTTGTACTTTTTGAAGCAATTGTGAATGGGGTTGTTTTCTTAATTTCCCTTTCTGATAGTTCATTATTAACATATAAATGCAACTTATTTCTGAATATTAATTTTGTATCCTGCCATTTTATTGAATTCTTTAATTAGTTCCAGTAGTTTTTTTGGTGGATTTTTAGGGTTTTCTATGTACAACATCATGTCTTCTGTAATTAATGAGTTTTACATCCTCTTTTCCAATTTGCATGCCTTTCATTTCTTATTCTTGTGTGATCTCTGTGGCTAGGAATTCTAGTACCCTATTGAATAAAAGTGGTGAAAGCTGACATCCTTATCTTGTTCCCAACCTTAAGGGAAATTCTTTTAGTTTTTGCCCCCTGAGTAAGATGTTGACTCTGATTTTGTCACATGAGGCCTTTATTACTTTGAGGTATGTTTCTTCTGTCCCACTTTGCTGAGACTTTTTGTAATAAATGCATGCTGGATTTTATCAAATGCTTTTTCTGCACATATTGATAGGATCCTGTGATTTTAACCTTCACTGTGTTTATGAGGCATACCACATTTATTGATTTGCAGATATTGTCCCAGCCTATATCCCCGGGACAAACCTACATTACCAAGGCATATTTTATTTTAATGCATTGCTGGAGTCAGTTTGCTAATACTTTGTTGAGAATTTCCACATTTATGTTCTTCAGGGATACTGGCCTATAATTTCCTTTCTTTGTGTCTTTATCGGGTTTTGGAATTAGGACAATGCTGGCTTCATAAAATGAGCTTGGGAGTCACCCCTCCTTTTGACTATTTTTCAAGTAGTCTGAGAATGATAGGTGTTAGTTCTTTGAATGTTTGGTAAAATTATCCTGTGAAGCCATCTGGTCCAATAATTTTGTTTGTTTGAAATGTTTTGATTAGTGTTTCAGTTTCACTAGTTGTAATCTATCTATTCAGGTCTCTAATTTTTTAAATTCCATTTTGGATGATTGTATGTTTCTAGAAATGTATCCATTTCTTCCAGGTTGTCCAATTTCGGGGCATATAGTATACATATTATTTTCTTGCAATCTTTTATATTTCTGTGGTCTCAGTTGTTACTTCTATTTAATTTCTGATTTTATTTATTTGGGTTGTCTCATGATGAGTCTGGTCAAGGGTTTGTCAATCTTGTTTATCCTTTCAAAGAATGAGCTCTTGGTTTCATTAAGCTTTTATATTTTTTTAGATTCTATTTTATTTAGTTCTGCTCTGATTTTTTTACAATATTTCCTTGTACTCACTTTGAACTTTGTTTTTATTTTTCAAGTTCCTTTAAATGTAAAGTCAGATTATTTACTTTTAACTATTCTTGTTTCTCAAGATATGCCTATAATACTCTGCTCTTCAGACTGCTTTCACTGTGTGCCATAGATTTCAGGTTATTTTGTCCTCATTTTGATTCTTTTCATGGAATCTTTTGATTTCTTCCTTAATCTTATTTTTAACATATTCATTGTTTAGTGACATGTTATTTTGCTTCCATGTCTTTAGGGGTTTTTCATATCCTTGTGATCAGTTTTTAGTTTCATTATGGTCAGAGAAAAGACTTGACATTATTTAAATCTAATTTATTGAGACATATTTTATGTCCTAAGATGTGGTCTATGCTAGAAAATGTTTCATTTGCACTTAAAATGTTCTATTCCCAAAATAATACAGAGAATTTTGTATACCCTATTCCTAGTTTTTCTATTATTACTATTATTATTATTATTATATTACTTTAGTACATTTGTCATAATTAAGACATCTAAGGAGAATAACATCTCCCTCCTTAAGGGCATAACAGCTACATAAGTTTTTGTAATTTTTCTGCACAAGAGATTTTTCTCTTCTCCTTTATTTAGTTATTTTTTCAGTCACTAATTTATATCACTATAAACTCATGCTATTTATTCTGTTATTTGAAAGTTGTAAATCTAAAATTAAAAGTTTAATTAAAAAAAATAATAATGTATCTCTGCTGCTTTGGGGTAAAATGTTCTAAGGATATCAATTAAAACAATCTGATCTTGTTTGTCACTTAAGATCAGCACTTATCTGTTGACTATCCGTTAGGAAGACATATGCATTGTTGTTAAGAGGGTGTTAGCAATCCTCTTCTATGACTGTATTATTGTCAATACAGGCAATATGTCAGGCAAGATTTGATTTATATATTTAGGTGTTCCTATATGTGGCACATATCAATGTTTACAAATGTTATATCCTCTTGCTGGATTTCTTCTTTTATCATTAGGTAGTGCCCTTCTTTCTCCCTTATTATATCTTTTGTTTTAAAGTCTATTTTGTCAGATATAAGTATCACTACCTCTGCTTTTCTCATTTCTATTTGCATTAAAATATCTTTCTCCATTACTTTTAGTCTGTGTGTACCTTACATTTTGAGGTGGGTCTATTATAAATAGCATATGTATGCATTTTGTTTCCTTATCCATTTGTCTACTATTTTTTTAATTATTGTTTTTAGAGAGAGAGAGAGGAAGGGAGAGAGAAAGAAAAAATACACCAATTTGTTGTTCCACTTATTTATGCACTGGTTTCTTCTTGAATGTGCCCTGACCCAAGACTGAACCCACAACCTTGGTATATTGGGTGGAAGCTCTGAACCACCGAGCTACCTAGGCTGGGCCTACCTCTGTCTTTTGATTGCAACATTTAAGACATTTACATTTAAATTGACTATTGATAGTTATGTACTTATTACCATTTTATGCATTTAAATATGTACCTATGTTTTTTATCCCTTCTTTAAAAAGGCTCTTTAACATTTCTTGTAATAATGGTTTTGTGGTAACAAACTCTAACACTTTTTTTGGTCTTGGGAGCTCATTATTTCTCCTTCAGTTGCTTTTTAATCATCACCTGAGGATATGTTTATTGATTTTAAAGAGAAAGGAAGGGGAGGGGGAGAGAGAGAGAGAGATGTGAGAGAGAAACATGGGATTGCTCCCATACTCCCTGTGATGAGGGATTGAACCCACAACCAAGGTATATGCATTGACCTGGAATTGAAGCAGCAACCTTTTTGTTGTACAAGATGATGCTTTAATTAATTGTGCTACCCAGACAGGGTTAACCTTCAATTTTAAATTATAGTTTCACTGGGTAAGTTAATCTTTGTTTTAGGTCCTTGATTTTCACCACTGAGTATTTCCTATCAATCCCTTCTGGCCAAAAATATTTCTGTTGAGAAATTAGCTGATAGTCTAATTGGAGCTCCCCTATAGGTAACTGCCTGTCTTTTGCTATTTTTAAGATTCTCTCTTTGGCTTTAAACTTTGCTATTTTATTTAAGATGCCACTTGGTGTGGGTCTCTTTTGGGTTCATCTTTTTGGGGGACTCTGTGCATTTTGGATCTGTGTGTCACTTTGTTTCATCATTTTAGATACATTTTCAATTATAATTTCTTCAAATAGGTTCATGGTGCCTTGCTCTCTCTCTTCTCCTTCTGAAACCCCTATGGTGGTAATGTCGTTACACTTCGTGTTGTCCTAAAGGTCTTTGTAGATATTCAGATGAGATTATATGGGATTTGGGTGGGCCTTATAAGAGTGATAGGTCTTGTTATAAGAACAGGAATGCACACTGAGACACACACAGAGAAGAAGGTCATACAAAAATAGAGGCAGAGTTTAGAATGATATAGCTATAACCCAGGATTCTAGGAACACACCAAGTGTCAAGAAAACACAAAGGAGGATTTTTCTCTAGACCCTTCAGAGGAAATGTGGCACTACAACCAACCTGATTTCATATTTATTGCCTCAGTCCTTCTGTGGGTGAATTAATTTCTATTGTTTTAATCTGCCAAGTCTGTGGTAATTTGCTACTGCAGCCATAAGAAACTAAAACACTAGATATGATGCCTCCAATGTTTTTCTTTTTTTTTTGTAAATTTATGGCCCTTTTTTTTTTGCACAATGCTTTTCATCTTTTCTCTGATAATACTAGTCTGAATTTTATATGTCTGCTGTTTGGGTATTTTTGACTTTATTCTTAAATCTACAAATTTAAAATATATTTTAATTTATTTTCAATTTATTAATCAGCACTTAATGAGATGAGAACCTATATATCCAAGAATGTCTCTATATACTATTTTTACTGAATTATACTTATTTGAGTATAAAATTCTTTTTTGTTCTATTTAAAACAGTTTTACTTTATATTCCATTTCTAGCATCCATGGTTTTTCATAACAAGTTTAATTTGTATCTATTTTTTTAGTGTTCTTCCTGTTCTTCTGGTTGTCTTTCCCATGAAGTTGAATAAATTTACCAAGTTATGCCTTAATGTTAATTGTTCTCTATTTATTCTAAAACATTGTTTTAAAAAAAGTAAATTTTTTTCTTCTATAATTTTAATTAGTTTTTATTTCAAAAATACATTTTTGCATTTTAGTATATCTGTGCATACACAATATTTTCAGTTTGTCCTATTCTATTCTCAGGGCAAGTAATTATATGTAGCTGGATCTTCTTTACTATTCATAGCTCCCAATAATGTCCACTATAATGCAGATATTCTGTGGTGACTTTTCATCTATTGTATAGCAGATGACTGTGATTAATCATTTTAACAATGACTTATGCTTCTCTACTTTCCACTCTTGATCCTAGCTGGTCTTTCAAGTAAGACATTCATATAAAATCTATTAATCTACTTTCATATGTTTTTTAAATCTATTCTTTGTACTTCTTCTCTAGTGTGAAACTTGGTATATATCTGTCCAGATATTAGAGATTAAAATATTGACAGCCCTGGGTTCTGATGAAGATTATGGCCAAGGAGGGGATTTACAACACAATCCAATGACTTTCATGAGTAAAAGAGTTAATAGAGTTAAAAAAGACAAAAGTTAATACCACTAACACCATTTCTGGGGAGGCAACAAGATAATTTTGTCACTAATTAGAGTACATCTTGTTATTTTCTTGTTGCCTTCACCAAGCTTGTTCAAATTGTGTACCATTCTTTCTTAATCTCCTCTTTCAATTTAAAACAACTTCCCATGCTTTAATACATTTAAAAATGCCTCTTACTTTTTCAATCTGAAATACAATAATTTATTGATTATTTGAAAATAAATAGAAAACACTAATCTGGAATCTTGATTAGATATGAAGGACCCTTTGCAGATAGTTGGGATACTTCAGATACTGAGATAGTTCAGATAGGATGTTGTTACAATTACCCATGTGTGACAGTGACACTTTAAATTAGAGGGACAGCATCCAGGATAGAGAGAGATGATAGAATCACTGTGGTTGAGTGTGGAATCCTTTCATAAAGCAAATGGTTAAACTATTATCAAACATAATGTTCAGTCATTATTTTAGTTATTATTATATATAACAGCCTAATAAGAGCTAACACCTGACAATCTGCCTTTTAAAATGTTAAAATTGTTTTGTAAGATTGGAACAGCCTGTTTTGGAATTTCATATTGGTATTTTTGAAACCAGCACAATATTACAAAAATTAATTACCAAATCAATCGTGATAAATAAACTCCTGCTTTGTTTATACATCAGTTTAGAACTGCTTCTGTACTGAGCTTTTCTAACTGGTAATAAGAACCCCATTTTTCTTTGTGAATCTCAAGTTTATATATTTCTGATGGGATTGTCAATCATAGTACCCTACCACTTGATACAGTAGTAGACATCTGACCAAATAATACATAATTATTTTTAAACATTTTTCTGTTCCCAGAATTTGGTCTGATGATAAGCTCTTATAATATTTTACTCACAGAGACCATTAGGATGTTTTCCTTAAAATTTTAAACCAAATTCAAAGAAGGTTTTCCTTTTGAGTAATTCTTTAATTTTCTTACATTTCTGTTCTAGTGTTCCTCATTCCCTGAATGCTTATAAGAAATCCCCTAAACGAGGGGAAAATAAGGGAGAAAAAGTCAGAAATAAAGAAGGTAGTATTTTGAGACTGAAATAAGATGCTATGCTGATGACTTTGAAGATGGAAGAAGGTGTATGATACAAAGAATGCAAGGAATGCACCTGGAGAAGATGGAATTGTCAAGGGCATGAATTTATCCCTAGAGCCACCAGAGGGAGGGGGTTCTCTTAACACCTTAACTTTAGCCTGGTGCAACTGATTTCAGAGTTCCTGCCTCCAGAACCATAGGACTGCCAACTTGTATGATTCTAAACCATTGTATTTGTGATGATCCAATACAGAAACCATAAGAACTAACATGATATATAATTTAGTCTTGATATCAAAGTTATGCTAAATTTAATGACAAATTAGAATATTTCCCATCACTTGCTATACTTTTAAAACTTATTTTTAGTGACTTAAGAATTTTTTATTCCTTAATATTTTGTCCTATATCTTTCACATTTTATTGAAAAAAATGTTATATTTTCAATATTTCTACAAATGTACTTTTTAAAATATACTTTGATAAGGGCACCCCCATAGGTTCCAACTAAAAGAGCCAACTGGTCAACATGCCTGACTGTAATTATAGTGAAGACTCATTTATTAGTGAAAACAATAAAATGATTTTTTATAAGTTTGTGTGTATAAATTCTAAAGTGCAATTTCATAGAGCAAAAACAGATGAAGAGGTCAGGTAGTTACAAGCTAATGAGAAATAAATTGCTATAATCAGTGACCTAACATTGCCTGAAGGATTTCTTTCTACAGTAATGGATTCAGCTGGCAAAGGGTCTTAATGTTGCTGTCTGAAAGTCTTGTTTGGCATTTGTAATATTATTCTAAAGCTTGATTACATCACAGACAAGTTAATCCATTACAAACCACTTGCCTGAAGTGATTTGATTTTAGTGTTTCATGAGTAGTCAGCTGTATGGGACAAGAAGTATAATTGGCTTACTCTGGACCAGGACCAGTAGGATCACTCTTCATTCTTCTATAATCGTTTTTTGCACTGGTGTTTTGCACAACTCATACCACGGTTTCTGTTTTCCTAATTTTTATTTTCTTGGTTATTATTTTCTGCTTTAAGAAAAAAATGTTTATAGCTTAGAGGTCTACTAATTTAAACCGATTCTTGATGATTATTTATTGCTAATTTATTTCAAAACTTAATCAATAGTCACTAATACTAAATATTTTCTTTGGGCCTAAGTGTGATAAAAACTAATAATTTCTCTCTGAATTAAAGTTCAGTACTATCAAAATACTTAAATGAGCAGTTGTTACTGCAGCCATAAGAAATGATAATTTCATAGTAATAGTAACCATAAGTAGGAAATGTAAGTAGGAAATAGTTTACATCCCATATTCCCATCTTTCTTCGTATTAGACACAGGGTAGAAATGCAGTTCCTGATCTTCTTGAATGGGTCATATGACTGTATCTGTTTAACAAACAGGAGATGTGCTGATGAGCATCACTCTTGCAGTCCATCGCCCTGCCAGAGTGATAGCTGACCTTTCCGGTAGCGTGTTTTCTGTCAGCCTAGGTCTCTGAGAGGAGCGGTGGAGCAGAATCTCCAAATGATCTGCAGTCAACATGTAGCCTAAGAAGCAAGCATTCATTCTTATACTCCACAAAGATGTGAAATTGTTTATTACTGCAATCTATTAGAATATATATACTCTTTACATATACTTGTTTATGTACACACATAAACTTTAATAATTTCAAATGTAGGAATAGTCTTTTTCCTTGTACCTAATTTGAGATATAGTCTACTGATATTTTGTTGTCTTCTTCATGTAAAGTTAACTTACATGTTATTTCATGTAAATAACTTACATGTTATTATTTCACATAGAATAACTCTTAACGTTTTCCAGTTTAGTTCAAATCTCTTCTTGTAACTCATTATGTATATGGAAGCATAAAAGGATACACAATATAAAAAGACCATCAGGGAATTCACAAATCCAAACTCAGAGCAAAGCATGTGTTCATATATAAGCTATCTGAAAAATATGCTTGGCTTTTACAACCAGGAAGCTTCCCTGATATGTTTTAGTAAATGTTTCTACTGCTATTAATGTAAAGGCTTCTATAAAAGGCTCTTAAATTTTTTATGAAAATAATGTTCAAACTCATTTTGGAGGATAAAGAAAAAGAATGGGTAGGTAACACAGGATAGCAAATTATATGTGTATAGCAGAAATATTTAAATGAGTTCATTACCTTTGGAAAAATCAGCCTCACATATTTCAAAAAATAAGATACTGATGCATGATTAAAAAATGTGAAATAATGTAGAAATGCTAAGGATTTCCTGAAAGGTCAGTGACATGTAACATGTACATTGTGACATACTTGTATAGATGTTTAACATATAAAATAAGCACAGATGAGAATGGCCTATTTCATTACCTTTTAAAATATTTTAATGAGACATTCTCAGATTGTCTGAGAGAGATCAAAGGTAAATGAGAAAATTCTGACAATTATACTCATTTGTGGCATTTTAAGATAAAAATAATTTTTCACTCTCCCCTTTGTGCTAAAAAGGCAACAGCAATCATTTCTTTCTAATTCAAAATTTTGTTCTCCAAATTTTCTATCATTGTCTTTCCAGCAGAACACAAGTTCCATTACCAGAACCAGTAAGAAATTTCTAATTAAAAAGATTCATGTCATCTTTAACACCTACAATAGGTAGAAAATACATACTTTCAACACACACAACATATGCAGACTTTCAAATTAATGTTTTTTCCATTTATTTTTATTCTTTATCTAACATCATTTAAATATTTTATGTGGAAATGCCATCAAAATAAAAATAATTTATATATTAAAGTTTAATTGTTGATTTTTATCTAATATTTAAGACAACAATTTTTTCATATTTCCTTTTAACTAAAATGCTATATTTTCTTTTAAAAATTGACCTCTGTAATCATTGTTTTCTAAAAATTTTGGTTAGGTTGCTTAAACTTGTCTTATTTCTTAATTTTTCTACTGTTTATTAATCTAAACCACCATGTTGCTTTTCAGGGATTTATGAGCAATTATTTTCTAGTTACCTACTTCTTCATTCATGTTAGTCATTCTCTTCTGTAAAAAAAAATTTAAAAACTGGCAAAATTTCACACATTTTATTTACAAATTGAAAAATTCTTTTGTGTTTCATTCTATAAACTTCTGAAGATGTAGGCTAAGACCAGGACTGTATAAACAACAAATAAAAGGTGAACAATTAAGGAAATCGTATAGTTTATGCTGTCTAAAATGAAGTAATATTAAACTATATTTTTAAAGTTAAAATTTAAGACAATTAATAACACACATATTTAGGCAATGTTTCTTGCTGTCCTGTTCAAAACAGAGTTTAAATTTTTCACATACTCATAGACCCAACCAATTTAATATTGAGCTATTGGAAAACATTAGGTTAAACCTCAGTGCTATTTTCATATCAGCTCTCATTAAATTTTATTTTTTAATGAAAATATTGTAATTATATTTGTATGGACAGTGATTTTAAAAATAATGAGTCCTAATTATCTGAAGCCATAGCTAGCTAAAATGCAGAATGTATAATTAACAGTTTAGATTGTTATGAAATGAAGGACAAGTATATTTGTATCAACTTTTCTGTGGCGTGCTAAGTAAAACAAATCAGAATAAATAGCATGTTAGGAGTGATCCCTAAAATACAATGGTTTTAATAAAAATGGATCAGTTTTCCTGGCCAATGTTGCTCAGTTGGTTGGAGAATTGTCCCGTAAACTGAAAGGCCCTGAGTTTGAATCCCTGTTAGGACAGGTACCTAGGTTGCGGGGTCAGTCCCCAGTAGGGGCACATATGGGAGACAACAAATTGATGTTTCTCTCTCACATAGATGTTTCTCTCCCTCCCTCTCTCCCCCTTCCTTTCTCCCTAAAAGTAATGAAAAAATGTCCTTAAGTGAAGATCAAAAATTAAAAACAAAATTTATCAGGTGATATAAGTGTTAAGAAAGCTGAGTTTTAAAATACAGTTCTACTGACATAAATGTTTCTTAGAATAAATGCCAAAACTAGAGTAACAATCATATGTAGGTATGTGTAGTCAGCATATTGCAAAACCAATGTTAAAGCTATCTTTCATTATACAATATTAGTAACATATCACATCAGACCCTTAGTGTATGTGTCTTACTGTGTGTGCAAACCCACATAGACATTTATATGTGTATGTATGCAAATGCACATGCATGTATACAAACACATACCAGACAAGCACTTATTAGAAAAGAATGAAATAAAATAACCAGTACTTCAATACATCATACAATTTATATGCTTATGTCCAATTGTGTCTTCTGACAATTCTTCATAACCCAAAGGACATACACTTAACCGGAGTGTCTGAAATGTAAATGAAGTTCTGACAGCCTTAGATCAAAGAGGCTTAGAAAGGATAGAAAACATATTCAGTAATTCTCCAAGGAAGAAGTCAGACATATAAATAGCTAAAATAAAATATACCCATGTCACAAACTATGCTGAATGTGTCCTTAACAGGAGAATCCAAAGGCAGTAAATTGGTTAAAAAGCTTATATTTGGTTAATATGTTTAACATTATGATGTACCACTTAGTACCCACTGCAAATCTCCTTGATAATGTATAGACTGAAAGATACTATCATCAACAGGATTTTAACTCATTTGGCCCAGAAAAGAGGATAACTAAATGATTATTTGAATTAGTTACTGATTATTATTTGAGAAGGAACAAGTTAATAGTTATATTAGTGAAAAGCCCAAATTAGACATAGTTGACTAAAATTCATTAGAAAGCAATCACCTTAGAAATCTACTTTTGGAACCCTTTTTATTAAGAAAGGGATAAACAGGAAATCATGATTTAATTATCTACTTTTTAAAATTAGAATGTAATATATCCATTAAAAACAGAATAAAAGGCATAGTATCTTAAGTATATAAATATACAAAATAACATTGATTTCCCCAATTGCAGAAGAGTAATTGAAGATCTGTACATATTGCTGTGCACGTAACAGTTATTATTATGTAACAGTGACAACTGAGCTTTAGCCACTGTCGCCTTTCTAAACACCCATAATTTGTGTTGAAGGAAACAGATTTTTATCAACGACAAAGTTCCAACATTTCAGAAGTGGGGGAGGGGTGGCTAAGAGCACTCCAGCTCTGACCCCTTCTTTCCCAAGGCACCCAGAACATCTCCTGCTCCCCAAAAGACTACAAGTCAAAACCATGCTCCAGAGCTCCCCATTTCCTTATCTGTCTTTAAGTCAGTCATGCAAACCTGTCTTCCTCCTCCCTGCAATGTTCACCATCTTCTCCCAGTAATGCTCTCTTTCAGGATCTGGGATGCGCTGCTCTCAATTTTCATGTAGGAGTCCAGGAAACTGTGTGCAGTGCTACATTTGACCAGAGGCTAGAGCCAGGGAGGCACACACCCCAGTGTGGGACCCTGATTGTAAGAATGGGCTTCTGTCCATGTGGGCCCTGTGCCCCTGTTGGGCCTGGCATCTGTCTGGTCCCACCAGAGCTCCTGTCTGTGTGAAGATCAGGAACAGAGGCCCAGAATGTCCAAATGACAAAAGCCCAGAGAGTTTGCACCAAGAAACAAAGCAAGAGAGTGACTTCTGGCTACCAAACTCCTGTACCAAGAACATGAGTGAAAGAGCCAGAGAGTGCAAGTTTTTCTTACCCTTTTCTTTAAAAGGCCTTCCCCAAATCCCACCTGTGCAGGAAAGCAGTGCCAGTGTCAGCTTTTTCTGTGGTGTGTCAGTGTCTGCCATTTTTCTCAGCTCTCCAGTGTCTTTGACCCACTGTCGTCTGCCATCTTCAGTCAGGGCAAAAGTTTCTCACCCATGCACAGGTGCACAAGCATCTGTTAGTCTGGAGGTGGGGCATCCAGCCATACAACTCAGGCAGGCATTGTGTGAATTCCTCCTCCCCGCCCCCACCCCCACCCCCAACCCCCAACCCCCACCACCTAAAGCTTTATCAAGAGTAACTCTGCTGGTGCACCTCCTCACAGTCACATTTTCCTTGTTTACAGTTTTCCCCCAGGGGTGCAGCCTCCTTCCAAAGGGAGGGGTTGCTTTATTAAGCTTTTGCAGTGTCTTAAATGCTGCATCTTCTGCTCTGTCAGACCCCTTTTCCACCTTGGAGATGGTGTGGTAATTTTAATCTGCAGCCTCAGCAGCCTTCCAGCCACCCTTCAGAGATCAATGCTCCAACTTACCCCAGTGCATTTACACTATACTGTGGTTTAGTAAGTTTGCCATGGTAGTGTATTAAGTATACAATGACATTATGTCTAGAAAATGTATATGACTTATTTTAAAATTTTTTATTATTTTAATTATATTCTATTGATTATGCTCTTACAGTTGTGCCAGTATTTTCCATTTTGCCCCATTCCACCTAACAACCCTCACTCCCCCCAGCATTCCACATACCATTGTTCATGTCCATGGGTCATGCATATAGGTTTTTTGGCTACTCCATTTTATACACTATACTTTACATCCTGGTTACTATTCTGTGACTACCTATTTGTACTTCTTAATCTCCTCAACTCTTCATTCATTCTTCCCCACATACACCTCCCATCTGGAAACCATCACAACACTCTCTGTATTCATAATTCTGTCTCTATTCTCCTTGTTTGCTTAGGCTTTTTTTATTCAATTATTGATAGATATGTATTTATTGCCCTTTTATTGTTCATATATTTGATATTTTCCTTAAATAAGTCCTTCTAAAATTTTATACAACAATGGTTTGGTGGTAAAGAACTCCTTGAGTTCTAGTCTGGGAAGCTCTTTATCTGCCCTTTGATTCTAAATGATATATTTGCTGTGTAGAGCTATTTTGGGTATATGTCTCTGCTTTCAATGACTTTGAATATTTCTTGCCAATTTCTTTCTAGCCTGCAAAATTTCTTTTGAGAAATTAGTTGACAGTCTTATGGGAACTCCCTGTAGGTAACTAACTGCTATTCTATTGCTGCTTTTAAGATTCTCTCTTTATGTCTCAACTTTGGCATTTTAATTATAATGTGTCTTGGAGTGGGCCTCTTTTCATCCATCTGTTTGGAACTCTCTGTGTTTCCTGGACTTTCATCTATTTTCTTCACCAAGTAAGGGAAGTTTTCTTTTATTATTTTTTCAATTTTTTTTTTCAATTTCTCATTCTTTCGCATCTCCTTCTGACACCCTTATGACATGAATGTTGAAACTCTCGACATTGTTCCAAGGGCTCCTTATACTATCCTCATTTTTTGGGGATTCTTTTTTCTTTTTGTTGTTCTGGTTGGTTGTTTGGTAGTTTGGGGGGTTTTGTTTGTTTGTTTGTTTGTTTTTCACTTCTTTGTGTTTTAAATCATTGATTTGATTCTTGTCTTTATCCACTCTACTGTTGTTTCCCTGTAAACTATTCTTCATTTCAATTAGTGTATCCTTTGGTTCTCACTGGATCTTTTTTTATGTTAATGAGGTCCTTACTAAGTTCCTTGAGCACCCTTATAACCAGTGTTTTGAACTCTCTGATAGATTGCTTATTTTCCTTTCATTTAGCTCCTTTTCTGGAGTTTCGATGTGTCCTTTCATTTGGACCATGTTTCTTTGTCTCCTCATTTTGGCAGTATTTCTGTGTTTGTTTCTATATATTAAGTAGAGGTGCAATGACTCCATCTTGGTAGCATGATCTAATGTAAAAGGTGTGGCAGACTCTGACCAGCACAGTCTGCGTGTTGTGACTGACAACAAAAACAAATGCACAGGCTACAGCAATCCTTTGGAGAAAAAGGGGTGGTACAGTACTCTCTTAAGATGACAGTCCTGTGGCCACTTCTCTCAAGTGGAGAGTACCTTGGCCACTCTCTCAAGGGGAGAGTGCACTGATCCTTGCCTGGACAGGCTTTTATTGTTTTTCTCGGGTCTTACATCAAAGAAGGATTTACTATCTATTACATAGAATATCGTTGTCTATATTTTAGGTACAATCAAGGAAATTAAAATAACAAATGCAGAAGGGAAAGATGGCAAGCTGATTAGCTCTGTCCTTGGGAAAATTCACACAGGCTTCAGAAATTACCTTGAAGATAGACAATAAACATCTACTGTTTCAGACGAGGGTGAGGGAGTTTTAGCAAGAGTAAGCCATTACAGTCTCTATGTATTTTCTAGGCTTAATTCCCATAGGAAAACCCAGTTTGAGGGTCTGGCTCCTGCCCACCACATCGCTTCTGTAGGTTTTCCATACAGAGCTAAGTCACATTTGCCAGACCAAAACAAACCAGTCCCCTACAAACAGGAGTCCTGTAGGGTTCAGTGGCACAGTCTCCGCTATCACCCAAATTATGTACTTGAGGTGTGCCCTTTGTGTGGGCTAAGTAGACCCTCCTCTTGTAGCTGAGCCTTGATTTCTGTTGCAGGTCAAAGGGGGGGATTTAACCAGGCCAGTCAGCTTCAAGGACTGGCTGTGACCATGGACCACCAATTTCTACCTTTTATGGAGGATCAGCTGTGCAGGGGCAGGGTGGTGGTGCTCCAACATGGTATGTAGTTTTCCACTGGGTTCACAGGCTCTGGGGTTTCCCAGGTGGTATAAGCTTAGGTCAGCTCCCGTCTGTGTTCTGCCTGGGACCATCTTACATGAGCTCTAATACAATTTGACATGGCTGTTATTTGTCCTTGTGCTAAGCTTAGAGGTTCCTAGGTGAAGCCAAGCTGTGAATCTAGGCTGGTTTCTGCTAGTGCTGCATATGAGGCTACTTAGCAAGAGGCATGGGGGCTGGAAGTTCACTGAAGTTGTCTCTTGCTTATTTGAGAGGATTTAGGAAGTTGTGAAACATGAGCCTAGACCAGCCATTCACATGGAAAAGTCACTGTTAACAGCCTCAGTGAGCCCATAAGTTAGGTGGGAAGGAGTCTCAGGGGACCTGCAAGGTGAAACAAAGAGTGGTTGCCAGGTTGATGGAGTTTCAGATATGATACCTGCCTGCCAGCTCCGTGGCTCTGTGCAGGGTACTTCAAAAAAGAGATAATGGCCTCTGCCCACCTTTCTGTCTGTTAGAAAGCTGTCCTCCAGCTCCTGCTTTGATGCCAGACACTTCAGTTCCTCCCTGTATGCCACTGGTGGCTTCCAAACTGCTACTCCAATACTGAAACTCAGAAGGAGTGAGTCTGATTAAGTGTGTGTGAGTTATCTAAGGGAAACTGTTTGGTACTCCAAAAGTTTCTTCCTCATACTCGGTCCCCACTGGTTGTTGGTGGTGGTGTTTTGTTGTTTTTTTTTTTTAGCCAAAAGTTATGGGAACTTACCTTTGTGGTACCAGAACCCTTGCCTTGGGATCGTGGTGTGGGGCTGGGACTCCTTGCTCTCGAGATATCCATCCAGAATTCTTTTCCACCACATGTGGATGTGTGATCAGCTCATTCTAGTTTCTGCCCACACTACCAGTCTGGATGAACGTGGTTTCTTTAATTCTGTAGTTGTCAGATTTCTATTCTACTTGATTTCTAATGGTTCTGAATAATGGTTGTTCTATATTTTAGTTGTAATTTTGATGTGGTTGTACAAGGAAGTATGCCATGTTTATCTATGCTGCCATGTTGTCTTGAAGTCAATATCTTATTTTAAAAGTGCATTATTTGCTAAAAAATGCTCATCATCATCTGAGGCTTCTATGAGTCATGATCATTTTGCTGGTGGAAAGTTTTGTCTGGATGGTAAAAACACAATATGAGCTAAGTTCAATAAAATGAAGCACAATAAAATGAGGTATGCTTGTATTGTGAAATTAAATAATAGAATGCATTTTAATCTTGGAAAAAACATGGTTTAGTAAAAATAAAAAGAAAAAAAAACTCAGGTTTTCCATTCATATTTCCAAGCTGTAGTCACACTACCCTATGCCAAACACAGAAGTGAATAAAAAGATTTTTACCTGAGTAACTATTGACTCCCAAAACAAGAGAAGTCTCAAGTGGCCAGACAGTGTGGAAATCCAGCAGAAATGAAAGCAGGCATGGGAGAGTCAAGCAGCCATGAGGATAAGAGTCCCAACAGGCCCATGGGAGAGCCCATGGTCCAAAATGGTCATACCACAGAGAGACCTTAGCTCCCCAGGTAGTGGTAGCTGAGAGAAACAGAGGTTAAGGGGCAGGAAACCGAGTATTGCTTGGAAAGCAGGATAAAGTTGCACTCTCTCGTGAAGCAAGTATACTCAAAAAGGAGACCCTATCTGTGATTACATGCAGTGCCCATCTAATGGGTAATGAGAACAACAGCAGCAACTGAGCAATATTAATATAGGACAGAATAGCATATGAAAAATAATCTATACATATAATTCTAATGAAAGAGGAACCAACAATAAATAAAATTGATGATTTTAATACAATCCAACATAACATTACAACAAAATTAAATGTGATAAAATTGTAGAGAAAAATGTCACAAATCCACAATTATAGTGAGAGACATTAACACTACTCTTTCTTAACAAAAACATCAAGACAAGAAGTCAATATTTTTGGGGGGAAAGTTGATAACCATGATAAACATATTCAATCTAATAGACTAACTTAGTAATCAAAATATTTATTGAGTGCCTTTAGTATGCTGGATGGTGCTGTAGCACTACAGAGACAACAGAGGACAAGATGAAGACCCCAATGAATGGAGCAAACATTAATAATGCTGTTTGTGCAATAGTATAATACTTAAAGTCAGACCACGGAGTCAGTTATTCTGGGGTCATATTTACCATGGAATGGTGATTATTTTCTTTTAAGTATAGTTTTCCATCTGTAAATAGGATTCATTATGGTATCTACTTAATAAGCAGGAATTTAGAAGTACAGATTTGCAGTTACAAAATAGTCATGGTGACATAAAGTACAACCTAGGAAATATAGTCAATAATATTGTGATAACTATGTGTGGTATCAGGTGGGTACTGAAAATACCAGGAGAATCTTTGTAAAGTACATAAGTGGTTGTCTAACCACTATGCTGTACATCCAAAAGTAATATAAAATAATATTGAATGTAAATTATAATTGAAAACTTAAATTTAAAATTGTTTTAAAAATAGATTATATGTGCCTGATATACTTAATAAGCTTATTATGTCATTTCCTTTTCAGTATCTACATATATATATATATATATATATATGTTTGTGTGTGCATACATATATGCATATTGCTTAATGTTCTATATATAAGAAATGCATAAAGCTACAATATACAGTTGTCAATGAAAATATATACAAAACCATGGGAAAAATGAACATTCTGAATTCAATGAAATATAATAATAAATCAACCTCCAACATACACTGAAATCTTAAGAAATATTTGAAAATGCTATACACAAGGCAACTGACTTTTCAATAATTTAGGTGCTGTTATATAAATATCGAATAAGTTCAGTGTGTCAAACTGCGTGGAATGACTGGAAGATGGATGGTACACAGGGAGGGAAGGGATGTCAAAGGTAAATAATAATAAGACCATCAGAGGTGAGGAGAGGCTTTCATGATGGAGATCATGATAATAATAGTGTTCCAAAATGAATAGGAAACTTTTACTGGATGTGAATGGTTACTATGTGTTTGGCATAAAAATGCTTTATACAAATTATCCCATTTAAATCTCAAAAATTTTAATGAGTTGGGTACTATTGTCATTTCCATGCTACTTATAAGAAAACTGAGGCACAGACAGATCATCTAACAGGCTGAGGCACAATGAGCTCATGTAACATTCTCAGAGACAGCATCCTGTAGAAAATGGCAGGGTTAGGATAAAATATCAAATCAGACAGTCTGACTCTAAAGATCTCACTATTAATCATTGCGATGTACAACCACTTGGTCTTTATACACACACACTCGTATACATACGCACACACTCACGTTACAAGGATGGTTAGTGTGACACTGATGTAATCTGGCAGCTGAGGGGAGGGCCGGGAATGTGCATGCATGAACAATGACGCCTTCACTGTAGGAGTCAGTTGAGAAGGTAGACTCCATTGAGTGAGCATGCATACTCTGTGACCATTGCATTCAAAATGACTGAGTAATTAGCACAACAAATCTGCATAAAATTTTGCATTAAGCTTGAACATTCTTCCCTGGAAACTATTCAGATGATTCAGAAAGCTGCAGCTATGGGCAGCTGATGATTGGCAGCTTCTTCATAACAAGGTGCTCACTCATGCATCACACCTCCTGTAGAGTTTTTTGGTGAAACAACAAATCACCCAGGTGACTCAGACCTCCTACAACCCAAATGTGGCACCCTGTGGCTTCTGGATTATTCCAAAATTAGAATCACCTTTGAAAACAAAGGAGATTTTAGACAATTGATGAGATTCAGGAAAATATGACAGGGCAGCTGATGGATATTGGGAGAAGTATGTGAGGTCGCAAGGTGCCTACTTTGAAGGGGACCAAAGCATCATTGTCCTATATATTATATTTCTTGTATCTTGTATCTTCTTCAATAAATGTCTCTATTTTTCATAGTACATGGCTGGATACCTTCTGGACAGATCTTATATTAACAATGGCTGGGCTTTTTCTGGACAGGCTAATACACACACATAATTTTTTATTATATACATTCACAATACTGGCTTTAGAAACAGAAACTGAAACTTTGCTCTGCTTCCATTATGTTACGCACTGTCACAGTCAAAAAGCTAAAAGAAATAAAACATTTTTACACAAAAATAAACCAATACTAATGTGGTCATCCAGTCTAGTCTCAAAGTAATGAATCGTTGACCTGGTGCCACAGACTAAGACCTCTTAGGAATAACAAATGTATTCCTGACTTTGTTATATCCCTGGATATGCATATTTATGAACATAATAATCATGTGTGGCAGTTGCTCTTTGCCCACTTTGAACAGAGTGGTAAAAACCTGATAAGTTTGAATTATTTTTTAAATATTGTTATTTTTAAATATTTTTTAATTTAGAAAGACAATCCTTTTGAACTTCTTGTTTCTGATGATTTTTCTTACGTTTTCCCTTTGCCTTGGCCTCCCCTTGGCTCTGCCTGACTCTCTGTGCATATGTGTAGGTTTGAGAGAGAGATGCAGATGACTGGATCAGAAAGTTGAAGGCTCTCTTTTACGCAAGAAATATTAAAACTAAAACAATATATAAGTCTCTTGCCATTCAACCTTTACGAAAAGTCACAATTTGATATAGATCAAGAGCTTTACACATATGCCTTAGGCCTAAGAATACTTCGTTTATTCAAATGCAATGTGGTAAGTTGTCTCTTGCTGTGAGATAAGAAAGATGAAGGACACAGGATATGGATAGCCCTGTGAGCTGAGAGAAATCGCCTTTTTACGTGACTAATCACATTCAGGTGAAGGTCTCACAAAATTGAACTTACCATGCTCTATCATGTACTATAATTTACAGATCTCTTTTGTCTTCCTAGCAATCAATGTAAAGGGGTGAGGATGTTTTTTTGTCAACTTCTTTTACTTCAGAGCCTGTTTTTAAACATTTGGGTATGACCTTTAAACCCCAAGAATTCTGCTAACTTTAAACTTGTATAAACATGTTTAAAGTAGGCATTAATGCTGCTCAGTAAGATTTCCATTCACCATTTCTGGACACATGGGCCATTTGCAGGATTCTACCTCTTAAAGTGAGATGACATGATGTGTGCCACCCTGGGTACAAGGATTTAATTCTGGTATAATTGTGTCCAGCACTGTCTGCAGTGGAAACCTGCATTGCTGAAGAAGGTATATAAGTTCTCCATGGCAGACGGTACCCCGGAATGTCACATGGAACTGCAACTGTCTGTACATAAGCCATACACTTTTGCTGTTTAAAACTGCTGAGTTCCGTGGTTGTTTGTCATGGCAGCTTAATTGTCTTATCTTTACCTACAGAACATTTCATAAAATATCATCGAGCTACAAAAATGTTTATTGATGAAAAAGATGTCAGTTTAATAAATATGAACCCCAGTATTCATTTAACTTGTACATGGTCTTTCTAGCAGTTTCAAAAATAATTCTTTGTTTCCTTTAGTTCTTTCAATATAAACTTTATTTACAAACTTCTCTGAACAGGGAATTATGGATGTATCTGTTCAGAGTAGTGGTCACTTTTGATTCTGGAATCAAAAAATATAAAGGTGCATGGGAGTATTTAATCTCCACACAACTATGGAATTTATTAACTTCTACAAGAGAGAAACTGATAAATACAGACCCATGCATGCACACACAACAACTAACTTGTACATTCTACATTTTATTTTACTTTTTTAAAAAAGATTTTATTTATTTTTAGAGTTTGGGGAAGGGAAGGAAAAGGAGAGTGAAAAAACATCAGTGTGTGGTTGCCTCTCATGCATCCTCTACTGGGGACCTGGCCTACAACCCAGGCATATGTCCTGACAGAGAATCAAACTAGTAACCCTTTGGTTCACAGGCCCACACTCAATCCACTAAGCTACACCAGCCAGGGCTAGACTCTACATTTTAAATTTAATAGTGTACCTAAATGTTTTCCCCTATTAATTCTTAGCTATATTATCATATGTAAATGAGTAAACTTTTTTTTCAGTGAAAGAATTAGGTCTTTTATTTTGGGGTATTTTTAAAAGATTATATTTATTTATTTTTAGACATAGGGCAAGGGAGGTGATCCACACCATCCAGGGATGGTATTTTTAACTTGAATATCACATAAGAGGGAATGTTGGAATCTTGGAGGGTCTTGCATGCGCCACATTTTGAAAAATCACTGATTAATATGAGGCATGTATACTTTGAATCAAAAAGAATACTATATTCTCTCTCCTCTCTCCCTTTCCTCTTTTTTCTTTTTTTATACCTGAAACATTTGATACTATTTATTTTTAATTTTTTATTGTTATTCTATTATAATCATCCTGAGCTTTCCCCCTTTTCCCTCCTTTGCTCAGCCTGCCCCCTCCCCAACTCCCACAGTCAATCCCCACACTGTTGTCTGTGTCCATGGGTCATTCATACATGTTCTTTGACCAGTCCCTTCCTCTTCTTTCCACCATTATCTCCCTCTCCCCTCCCCTCTGGTCACCGTCACTCTGTTTCATGTTTCCATGCCTCTGGTTCTATTTTTCTCATTGGTTTATTTTGCTCATTGGATTCCTCATAGGTGAGATCATATGGTATTTGTCTTTCACCAAATGGTTTATTTCACTTAGCATAATATTCTCCAGTTCTATACATGCTGTAGCAAAAGCAAGGAGTTCCTTCTTTCTTTCTGCTGTGTAGTATTCTATTTTGTAAGTGTAACATTTTTTTGATCCACTCGTTCACTGATGGGCACTCAGGCAGTTTTCAGCACTGTGTTATGGTAAATAATGCTGCTATGAACATAGGGGTGCATAAGCTCTTTTGAGCTGGTGATTTAAGATTCTTAAGGTATATCCCGAGCAGTGGAATTACTGGGTCAAGAGACAGTGCCATTTTTAATTTTTTGAGGAAATTCCGTACTGTTTTCCACCAATGATACATTGGACAAGGGTTTGATTTCCAAAATATGTAAAGAACTCATCTGACTCAACACCAAGAAGACAAACAATCCAATAAGGAAATAGGCAAAGGCGTAAACAGACATTTCTCCGAGGAAAACATACAGAGGGCCCGGATACATATGAAAGGATGCTCAGCATCACTAGCCATCAGAGAGATGCCGATTAAAACCACAATGAGATATCCTCACACCTGTGAGAATGGCCATCATTTATCGATCAACTAACAACAGTGCTGGGTGAAGCTTTGGAGTAAAGGAAACCCTACTTACTATTAGTGGGAATAAACAAGCAAACCCTTATAATGGAAGTGCTAAGAAAAGTTTTTTAGAAAATAAGACTTGCTGTAAATCAGGTTTTATAACAATATTCTTGCTTTCTTTAGTGAAAGAAATGATGAATTAATTCATTGTAACCAATTGACAGTTTCTATTTGAAGTAGTGGCCTTTGGGTATTGTTGCTGTGTTTTTTGCTGTCTTTGAGAAAACTTTGAATTCCTTTCTCAGTGAGTAGACACACCCTCCTGTATTCGACCTTGCAGGAATGTAAGCATATTAGCAAAGTCAGAAGCAGGGTGATCTATGAGTGTTAGCATTATAGACTTCTAAAATCTTTTATAAATCCTTTCTTTCAAAGTATTAAAATCATAATAAATGGACTGCCAACATTTCAATCATTTCAGCATTATGTGAAAATAGGATAAGATGATTTTTTTAGTATAAAAACCATTGGTTTGAAGGCTGACAATGGGAGTGCTTGATATGTGGTGTGCAAAATCCTTGCAAAAGGTAATATATGACAATATTTTAAAAGATTCTTTTAGAGAGGAAAAGAAAACATCCATAGGAATTACAAAGGCTATCTTAAAGGATTCTGGGTTGAATCCACAGTTACAAACAAGTAGAACAATCTATTTTTGTAAGATAAAATATGAATGAGCCACTAGGACATTTTATCTATCAGTTCTAGATAATACAAACCATGTTGCATTATACTGATTATGCTGTGATGGTTTACTTGCATGTCCCCCAAGCCTTACAAACAAAGATTAGTTCCTATTCATCACTGTGTTCATAATAACTAGAAAGTTCTCTGGCACATGGGAGGTTTCATTTTATGTATTTTGAATGAATAGAAGTATGAATGAATGCAGACATTTAAAAATCTAAATTATGAATTTCCCTAAGTTATAAAAGTAGTATTTGAAAAACTGCACTAGAATTGTGCTTTCTTTATATGAAAATTGAAAATCATAATTAGAAGACAGTGAGAACTGGGTATTAGGAATAGAAAGCCAGACAAAACAGATGGCTTATGTGTTACAAGCTATTGAGTCAGCTCCAAGTCCTGGCAACCCTATGTCTATAATGTTTTGTCTTCAACAATCTTGCTCAACTTCATAAGTAGACTTATGGCTATCTATGGCTTCATTTATGGAATCAATTCATATCATATTCAGTCTTCTTCTTTTTCTGCTACCTTCTATTTTCCAGAGAAATCAGCCTTCTCATAACGTGCCCAATGGACAGCATTAGTTTTGCCATTTTGTCTCCAGTGATGTTTCAGGGTTAATTTGCTCTAGGACCCACTTGTTTGATTTCTTACAGTTCAAGGTCTCATCCAACACCATATTTAAAATAAATCAATTTTCCCTACCAGCCTACTTCACTGTCTCATTCTCACATCTGTACATAGTAATTAGGAATATAAGAGTGTGGGTGATTTTAGCCTTAGTCTCTAATAACACTGAATTTCCCTTGCCAATCATTTCTTAATTCTTCCATTGCTATTCTTCCAAGTCTCAGCTTTCCATTGATTACTTTGCAGCAGTCTTCAGTTGAATTGATGACTAAATCAGGTTAAACAAAATCTTAAACTATTTCAGCACCTTCATTATATATGTAAAAGTTGTTTTTTTAAATTTATTCTTCAGTTATGCAGACTGGACAAGAAGTAAAAATGCAGTAAATCAGAAAATAGTCTACAATTTAACAAAAACTGAAATAAATATGGGCACTATAATATTAAAGTAAAAATATCATGTGAATAAATAAATAACAAATTTGGGGTAAAATACCTGCTTCAATCTCCTACTTATCCACTAATTTTGCATTTAAGTCAGGTGTAAAGTTCTGGCTGATCTCTGAACTACTTATGTGTGGAATAAACTCTAGGAAATCCAATTTAGGTTAGAGAAAAGATCAGACATTTCTCGAACTGCGAGTGATATAGAGTTTGAATTAAATCCAGCCAAGGTAAATGATTACAAAAAGTAAATATAAATAAAAACACTGTTTGTAAAAAGAGTATTACTCAAAATATTCAATATGCAACCCAAATGTTACTAAATATGAGAAAAATGGGTCAAATGTTAAACATTATTGAGAGAAAAGCTATGTAAAAACAATTCTGAGATGACCTAGATATTAGGATTGAAAGATAGATATTTTAAAGCATATCACATACAACTTGGCTCAAGGATACAAAGGAAGATAAGCTTTTAGTAATTGAACAAATAGGAATTCTCCAAAGAGAAATGGAAGTTATAGAAAAGAATCAAATTAAAATTCTTGATCTGAACAGGGAATTGATGCAGTGCTTCAAAAGAAGACAATTCTTAGCTGTGCAAAAGCTTTTAATTTTGATGAGGTCCCATTTGTTTATTCTTTCCTTTATGTCCCTTGCTCTAGGAGACAAGTCAGTAAAAAAGTTTCTGCGTGAAATATCTGAGATTTTCCTACCTACGTTCTCTTCTAGGACTTTAATGGTGTCATGCTTTATATTTAAGTCTTTTATCCACCTTGAATCTATTTTTGTATAAGGTGTAAGTTGGTGCTCGAGTTTCATTTTTTTGCACGTAGCTGTCCAGTTCTCCCAACACCATTTGTTGAAGAGGCTATTTTTATTCCATTTTATGTTGCTGCTTCCTTTGTCAAATATTAATTGACCGTAGAGGCTTGGGTTTATTTATGGGCTCTCTGTTCTGTTCCATTGGTCTATGTGCCTGTTTTTATGCCAGTACCAGGCTGTTTTGATTACAGTGGCCTTGTAGTATAGTTTAGTGTCAGGTATTGTGATTCCTCCTACTTTACTCTTCTTTCTCAAAATTGCAGCAGCTATTCGGGGTCGTTTATGGTTCCATATAAATTGTTGAAGTGTTTGTTCTATGTCTGTGAAATATGCCATTGGTACTTTAATAGGTATTGCATTGAATGTGTAAATTGCTTTTGGTAGTATGGACATTTTAATGATATTAATTCTTCCAATCCATGAACACAGTATATGTTTCCATTTGCTTGTGTCTTCCTTGATTTCTCTCCTCAGTGTTATGTAGTTTTCTGAATACAGGTCTTTTACCTCTTTGGTTAGGTTTATTCCTAGGTATTTTATTTTCCTTTTTGCTATTTCAAATGGGATTTTTTTCTTGATTTCTGCTTCTGCTGTTTCATTGTTGGTGTACAGAAATGCCTTTGATTTCTGGATATTGACTTTGTATCCCGCTGTTTTACCAAATTCATTTATTAGGTCAAGCAGTTTTTTGGTGGAGTCTATAGGATTTTCTATGTACACTATCATGTCATCTGCAAACAGTGACAGTTTTGTTTCCTCCTTTCTGATTTGGATTCCTTTTATTTCTTTTTCTTATCTGATTGCTGTGGCTAGAACTTCCAGTACTATATTGAATAGAAGTGGTGAAAGTGGACATCCTTGTCTTGTTCCTGTTCTTAGTGGAAAAGATTTTAATTTTTGCCCATTGAGTATAATGTTGGCTGTAGGTTTCTCATATATGGCCTTTATTATGTTGAGGAATGCTCCCTCTATTCCCACTTTACTGAGTGTTTTTATCATAAATGGGTGCTGTACCTTATCAAATGCTTTTTCTGCATCTATTGATATGATCATGTGGTTTTTGTCTTTGCTTTTGTTTATGTGATGTATACACAGCTAAGGAAAACAGTATCAAAATAAAAAGAGAACCAACTGTATGGGAAAACATATTTGCTAATGATACCTCAGACAAGGGTTTAACCTCCAAAATATATAAAGAACTTACACAACTCCACTCTAAGAAGACAAGTAACCCAATTAAAAAATGGGCAAAGGACTTGAACAGACACTTCTCCAAGGAGGACATACAGAAAATCCAAAGACACATGAAGCGATGCTCAATATCGCTAGCCATCAGAGAGATGCAGATTAAAACCACAATGAGATACCACTTCACACCAGTCAGAATGGCCATCATAAACAAAGCAACAAACAACAAGTGTTGGAGAGGATGTGGAGAAAGGGGGTCCCTAGTGCACTGTTGGTGGGACTGCAGACTGGTACAACCATTATGGAAAACAGTTTGGAACTTCCTCAGAAAACTAAAAATGGATCTTCCTTTTGACCCAGCAATTCCATTGCTGGGACTCTATCCTAAGAACACTAAAACACCAATACAAAAGAACCTTTGCACCCCGATGTTCATAGCAGCACAATTTACAATAGCTAGGTGCTGGAAGCAACCTAGATGCCCATCAGTGAATGAATGGATCAAAAAACTATGGTACATTTACACAATGGAATTCTATGCAGCAGAAAGAAAGAAGGAGCTCATACCCTTTGCAACAGCATGGATGGAGCTGGAAAGCATTATGCTAAGTGAAACAAGCCAGGCAGTGAAAGACAAATACCACATGATATCACCTTTAACAGGAATCTAAACAACAAAACAAAACAAAACAAAAAACTAGCAAAATATAACCAAAGACACTAAAATAGGGGATAGTCTGACAGTGGCCAGAGGGGAGAGAAGAGGGAATTTCAGGGGGGAATGGGTAGGGATTACAGGAACAAATTTGGAGGACACATGGATAAAAACTAGGGGTGGGGGGTAATGGGGGGAAGGGGGGAGGGTTGGGTGGAGGGGCTGGAACGGGAGTAGGGGGGAAAAACTGTACTTGAACAATGATTGAAATAAAAAAAAAAAGAAAAGAAGACAATTCACAAAATGAAACGTTCGTGGAACAATGAGAAGAAAGAAAAACTTAAAAAAACATAAAAGACATATGGGGTATAATGAATAAAGTTAACATATGAGTAATTGGATTTCCATAAAGAATGAATAAGATACAAACAATATATTAAGAGATAAAGACTAAGTTTCTTTTCAATAGTGGGAAAAAAGTCAAGTCACAAATTTAAAAAGTGTTTGCAGCATAAATACAAAAAAAGAGTACCAAGGAATATCAATTAATATAATGCAACAACAAAGAAATTCTTAAAAACAACCACAGAACTGATTTAACGACACCTTCAAAAGAACGATGATAAGATTGACAAATGTCTTCTCAGCATAGACAATGAAAACCAAAAAAAAAATGGATTAAAAGATAAAAGCTTTAACTGATCAATGAATAAAACTCCCAACTCTAATGAGTACAAAATTAAATGAGAAAGTACTAATGAGAAGGCTGTCCATGTGTATGAGATGGGGCATATGGGAATTCTCTCTACATTTCCTTCAAGGTTGCTGTGAAGCTTAAACTACTCTAAAATAATAAATTATGAGTTTAAAAAAGTGATTAATAATATTTTAATTAAACCTGGCTGGCACAGCTCAGTGAATTGAGTGCAGGCTGTGAACCAAAGCATCAAAGTTTCGATTCCCAGTCAGGGCACATGCCTGGGTTGCAGGCCACGGCCCCCAGCAACCACACATTGATGTTTCTCTCTCTCTCTTTCTTTCTCCCTCCCTTCCCTCTTTAAACATAAATAATAAAATCTTTAAATAATAATAATAATATTTTAATTAAGAAACATAGTCAGATAAAAATATATATATACATTCATACACATGCATATACACCTACATTTTATAATGATATTTTCAAAAACCACTGTCCTACTTACTTGTTTGGAAATTATATATACACTAGACAAAGGAATACAATCTGGGTAAGAAATCTTAATTGAATCCCCATGCCTGTAACATTTAAGAGTTCATTAATCCTTCATTGATAAAACATTTTAAGAATATTCTTTTGCTTCTTCTCAGACATTGTACAATATGGCAGTGCATTGTTGGTTGTGTTCTATCTTGCTTTTTAAAATTTTTTAATCTCACCCAAAGATACTTTTTCATTGCTTTTGGAGAGAGGAAGGGAAAGGATCATTGATGTCAGAAAGAACCATCAATTGGTTGCCCTCTGTATGCGCCGGGACTGGGCATCATAAGTGTGCAGATCGAGGATCAAACCTGCAACCTATGTATGTGTTCTGACTGGGAATCCAACCCTTAACCTTTCAGTTATGGGAAAATTCTCCACCAACTAAACCACAGCAGCCAACCATTTCCAGTTCTTTGATATTAAGGGTTATTCCTTTTTAATATAAGCTATGTTGAATTTGTATAGTTTACTAATTCAACCCATACTTATTGAAGGTTTTTATGGCAGGTGCTCTTCTAGGTGTTGTTTATGCAGCTATTAATAAAAATTAATGTCCATGTTCTCATGGAATTTCTAATGTATTTCTAATGGTAGAAGACAGACAATGAATGAATACGCAAGTAAAAAAGATTAGTATTCAATTGTAATGAGCACTCTAAAGTAAACTAATTAAGAAATGAGATTGCATAAGACTAAATGCTGCCATACCAAAATAAAAGTCATCTGTTGGGATGATGTTTAAGAAGTAATTTGAACGAAATAAGTCATGTTATGGAGATATATGTGAGAAGCCGACTAAGGCAGAGGAAGTGTTAAGGACCAGTGTACTAAGACTGAAGCTGAATAATAGAGAAGAAGAGTGGAAAGAGACAGATCATTGATGGGAGAAAACATTAGACATTTCTCTGTATGGGTTGAGAATTTACCAAATGATTCTGTGTAGAAGAGATTTTTTTCCTATGCTTTTCTGCTGTGAATACCCACAGTCTCTCTAGGGGCTTGGGTACGTTCAGAAACATGTAATCCATTTAGGATGCTATTTGTATATTCTAGGTGAAAGAAGATGGGGGCTTAAAAGAACATAATACTTGCTTGGGGTTTTAAGAATTAGTCAAATTGTGGCTATATTTTGAATCTATAGCCAATAGAGTTACTGATGTTTTCAATGTGGCATATGAGGAAAAGAGAAGGGTGAAGTTGACATGAAGCTTTCATCTAATCAAATGGGAGAACAAAATTGCCATTTTACTGAAATACTCTAATATTCTACTTTGTACCTAGGCATGCCATACAAATTAGTTAAATTGTTGAGAGTAGTAGAAGTCTTCTTGTCCTCATTTTTAATTAGCTGAATAGCATTCTTTCAAAGTTCTAAGAGAAAATGTATTGTGATTAGACCAAGCTTTTCATCATAAAAAAAGAAGCCTAAGTATCAAACTGTATATTAAAAGCAAATAAGTATTTGTTAAAATTAAATAAATAGACATGTGTTTCTTGGAGAAATGGATCAATTCACAATTGGTCAACATTTATCATTCAAAATGTTCTAAAGCTTTCATGCAGAACAGCTTACAAACCCAAATAAATTATTTAAAAAAATGTATCTTAAAGGTGGAAGTAGTTGTGGAAGCATGAAAGATTAAAAGTACTACATAACAGAGAGGAAAAAATTTTAAAAGGAAACCTTCATATTTTTTGCTGATAATTTCCAAGGGCATTTACTCCTTCTGGGAACCCCTTAGAAGCTAAGAGTATGGAAATGCAAGAATATAACATTTGAAAATCAGGTAATGTGTATTACTATATACACATTAAATAAAATAAATATCAATTGAAATCCAATATCAACTGATGAAAAGAAGCTTATAGAAAACTTTAAATAGAAACTTTACCAATACTGGGTGTCAAAACAATAACCTACAGAAACACCACACAGTGATGAAATATTAGTAGCTTCCCCTGATATTGGGAACCAGGAAGGGTGTCATTTTTCACTGTTTTGAGTCAACATTTTACCCTGGACACCTGCCAGTACCAAAGGAATATAAATAAAATTAAAATAAAATAAAGTAAAATTCATCGATTAAAAAGAACAAGGTATTTAAATGTACCATTCACCATCAAAAAGATTATGACTCACTGAAGGTTCAAATGCTGGTTAATGTTGTTTAGAAATAAAATATTTTTAAATTAAGATACCTTTACTTTTAACATAATGTGATTGCACTCTCAAAAGACTACAGTATAGTGTAAATGTAATTTTTATATTCACTAGAAAATGAAAAAACTCAAGTGACTTGCTTTATTATGACACTTGCTTTATTATGAAACTTGATTTATTGATGTACTCTGGAACAAAATATACACTATCTTGAAGGTGTGCCTTAAGTGAAATATTAAAGGACCTACAGGAAAAAATGAAAGCTACACAATAATAATATGGGATGGCTTTAACAGCCCATTTGCATCAATGGATAGATCATCCAGACAAGAAAACAATCTGGAAACATAATTGACACATTAAACCAAATAGACCTAACAGTATATGTAAAACATTAGGTCCAAAAACAGTAGAATACACATTCTTTGCATGTTCACATCAACACTCTCCAGGATAGGTCATATGTTACACACAAAGGAAGTCTCAATAAATATAAGAATATTGAAAGAATGCCCAGTGCCTTCTCAGACCAAAATAGCATGAAATTAAAAATCAATCACACAAAAAATCAAAATGTGTCAAGACTAAAAAATGTGCTAGTAAATAACAAATATGTCAACAAAAAATCATCCAAAAGTATTAAATAACTGAGAATTTGAAAATAAAAAGAAACACATGGAATCTATGGGATGTAGCAAAAGCAATCATAAGAGGGAAAGTCATAGTAATGTAGCATTACCTCAAGTAAAGAGAGACATATCCCAAATAATCAATCAAACATTACACCTAAAAAATAGAATGAAAAGAACAAAGTCTAAAGTTAGTAAAAGAAGGAAAATGATAAGAATTAGAACAAAAAATAAATAAAATAGAGACTAAACACACACACAAAATCAATGAAACCAAGAGTTGTTTTTTTCACAAGATAAATAAAATTCATAAATCATTAGCTATAGTCATGGACAAATAAAAAGAGAAATACATGACTCAAATGAAACTGAAAATGAAGGAGAAGTTACAAATGACACTACAGAAATATAAAAGATTATAAGCATCTACTATGAAGGCAACAAATTTCACAACCTAGAGGAAATGGGTACATTTCTAGAAATGTATTCTACAATATTTTAATAGTGAATCATATAAAGATAGTCAATCTAAATAGACCAATTACTAGTAGTATAATGAATCAGAAAAACACAAAACAAAAAAAACATCTCAGCAAAAAGAAACTCCAGGAATCCAGGACTCGGCAACTTCACTGGTGAATTCTATCATATGTTCAAAGGAGATGATGCTTTCAAACTGTTCTAAAAATTGAGGTTGAGAGAATGATTCCAAAGTAATTTTACAAAGGCAGCTTACTCTAATACCCAAAACAATAAGGGATGCCACAAACATACTCACATATGAAATTACAAACCAATGTACCTTATGAACATAGATGCAAAAAGCCTCAACAAAATATTGGCAAATGAAATTTTAACAATATATTTAAAGCATCATTCTCCATGAAAAAATAGGACTTATCCTAGGGATGCGAGGGTGGTTCAACATTTGCAAAGCAATTGCACCACAATACAAAATGAATGATAAAAATCATATGATTATCTCTGGTAGGATGCAAAAAATGCATTTGACAAAATCCAACATCATTTATGATAAAAACTCTCAACAAAGAGGAAATATACTTCATTATCTTAAAAGCCATTTTGACAAACTCACAGCTAATAATATTGTCAAGGGCAGAAAGTTAAAAGCTACTTTCCCCTAAGATCAGGAACGAGATAACAGTGCCCATTATTGCCACTGTTGTTCAGTATAGTACAAAAAGTCCTAGGCCCAGCAATTTAGTTAAAAAAAAAAAGGTAAACCTATCACCATATGCAGTTAAGATGATACTATACATACAATAACCTAAAGACTCCACTAAACACTTGTTACGCTAATAAACACATCTGGTATAGGTGCAGGATACAAATGTATATACAGAAAACTGTGGCATTTATATATGCAAATAACAAACTATCAGAAAGAGAAATTCAGGAATCAATCCCACTTACAATTTCACCAAAAGTACAAAATGCCAAGGAATAAATTTAACCAACGAAATGAAAGACCTGTGCACTGAAACTAACAGACATTTAAAGAAATTAAAGACACAAATAAATGGAAAAACACTTCATGCTCATGGTTTAGAATGATTAATATTTTTAAAACTTTCATAATACCCAAAGCAATCTACAGATTCAATGCAATCTTCATCAAAATCTCCATGGTGTTTTTACAAAACCAAAACAAGTAATTTTAAAATTTGTATAGAACCACAAGACCCCGAGTAGACAAAACAATATAGAGAAAAAATGAACAAACTGTAGGTATCATGCTCCCTGATTCCAAATTATGCTACAAAGCTATAGAAATTAACAGTACATCTGCAATAGTGTCAACAATAAAAATAAAGAAAATAAATAAAAGAAAAAAACACTATGATGCTGTCATAAAAACAGACACAAATCAATACCACAGATTAGAAAGTTCCCCAAACATATCCACACAAATATAAACAATTAATTCATGACAAAGGAGCCAAGAACCTACACTATTTGAAACTGTGTTGGGAAAAAATTGACAACCACATGCAAAAGAATGAAACTAGACTGCTATTTACACCGTAAACAAAAATTAATTCAAAACAGAGATCTGAATGTAAGACCTGAAACCATAAAATTCTCAGAGAAAAATATAGCCAATATACTCCTTGACATTGATCTTAGTGATTTATTTTTGGCTATGACTTGAAAGGCAAGGGAAACAAAAACAAACTAATTGGGTTATATCAAATTCCAAAGCTGCACAATGAAAGAAACCATCAGTAAAATGATAAGGAAATCTACTGAATGGGAAAAAATATTTGCAAATCATACATCTAATAAGTTTCCCAAACTTCTTATATTTTTATGTATTTTTATATTTTATATAAACTTTTATAAATTGTGGGTATTAGATAACCTCTAATACCCAAAATATATAAAAACTCATGCAACTCAATAAAATGAAAACAAACAACCCATTCAAAAAATGGGCAGAGAATCTGAAGACATTTTTCCAAAGAAGACACACAGATGGCCACCAGGCCCATAAAAAGATGTTCTACTTTACTAATTACAAGAAATTTCAAATTAAAACCACACTGCGATATCACTGCACACCTGTTAGAATGGCTATTTATAAAAGAGAAGGAATAACAAGTGTTGCAGAGGATGTAGAAAAAAGGGGTCTCTCACACGCTGTTGGTGGAAATGTAAACTGGTACAGCTACCATGGAGAATTGTATAGAAATTCTTTGAATAATGAAAAACAGACTTATCATACAATCCAGTGATTCATCTTCTGGGTATATACCCCAAATAAATAAAAATAGAATATTGAAGAAATGTATGCATTCAAACTTGCTAAGAGAATAGAACTGAATTATTCCAACCACTAAAAAAGAATGTTATATTATATCAGTGCTAATTAGCACTGCAATGTTCATTACATCGTAATATATAATAGTATCAAATTAACATATTTGGCCCTGGCTGGTGTAGCTCAGTGGATTGTGCACAGACCTGCGAACCAAAGGTTTGTTGGTTTGATTCCCAGTCAGGGTACGTGTCTGGATTGTACGCCAGGTCCCCAGTGAGGGCAGTATGAGAGGCAACCACACATTGATGTTTCCTTCTCTATATCCTTCCCTTCCCCTCTATCTAAAAATAAATAAATAAATAAAATCTTTGAAAAAACATTAACATGTTTGTACACCTGAAAATTACATAGTGTTACATGTCAGGTATATTTCAATAACAATAATAAAATAAAAGGAAGTAAAAATTATATTAAAGGCAGGAATAACATCATTTATAGATGGCATTTTGTGTGTGAAGAATACTCTCTATAAACCTATTACAGTTAAGAAGTATGTTTAGCAAATTCATTTAATAAAAATGATCATGAAACATCCATTTCATTCCTACATACCAATAATAAGCAGGTAGAAATTGAAATTAAAATATATCATTTTATATAGCATCAAACAAACAACAAATGCCAAGAAATAAGCTAACAAAGTATGTCACTGCTCTATGGAGATACACAAAATGTTAAGAAAAATTAAAGTATAATTTAATAAATGTAATGGCATATATTTGTAGATATAAGAAATGATATAAAATATTAATTCTAAAATTTATTACAGATTCAAGAAAATTCTAATATGATATTCAATTTTTTATGGAAGTTGACAGCTTCTAAAATGTATATGTAGAAATGTAAAGAATCAAATAAGTCTTGAAGTTTAACAACATTGATGGTAAGACCCACTATAAATCTATAGAAATTTAGTACATGGCACTGGTGTAAAACAGAAAATAGAACAATGAGACAGTGTAGAGTCCAGACACAGACCAATACTTTTTGGGCCATCCTACTGTGACAAGGTGACACTGTAGGTGATGGGGAAAAGGTGGCCATTTCAATAAACAGTTCTTGGTCAATTGAATTCCATGTAAACAAAAAAAATAGTAAGTCTTCAATCTACCTCACATCATACAAAAGTTAATTTCAGAGTTGCATTACAGCTTTAAAAATAAAATGTAAAGCACTATAGCTTTTAGAATAGAACATAGGAGAACATCTTCATTGCTGTGGATTAGGAAAAAAACTACCTACACAGGAAACAGTGGCTACCTACACAGGAAAAAGTGGCTATCATAAAGAAAACTAATAAACTGGGCTGTATTGTGATTAAGAAATGATCAGCAAAGCCCACTATTAAAAATCAAAAGGCAACCCATGGAATGGAGTGTGTGTGTGTGTGCGCGCGCGCACGAGCATTATAGGCATACTATATTCGCATATATACACTCATCACTATATGACTGTTTTCTATGTGTCACACACATATTTATGTTGTGCACATATACATATTCATGTTCAAAGGATATAGAGCACTCCTGCATAGCAACATAAATATAAAGCCATTCAATATAAAATAATGGCAAAACCCTTGAAATAAGAGCTCACAGAATGGGACATTAAAGTAGCTTAATTCCATTCAGATACTGGTAAAATTACATAAGTTTCAAAATAGTAAATTAACCTAGGGTGTGAGAAGTCAGCAGAGAGACTGTCCATTTATTTTCATAGTAGCTGGAAGGAGGAGTTAGGGAGATGTCTGGGGTAATGAACGCGTCTACTACTTGATTTGTTGGCTGATCTCAGATGTGTTCAGTTGGTGAAAAATTCCAGTGTTACACTTATTAGTTGTCTCATTTTCTAGATGTATGTTATAATTCAAATATTTAATAGAATAGTTGATTTTGGAATTGCTTAGCACAATACTGACAAGTTTGTGAGAAATGGGATTTTTTGTTCTAAAAATTCTAATAATACATTATTGTTCATTGAGGAACAGGATTGTAGAAAAACTAATGACATACTATTCCCAATTATATATGGATTCTTCCCTAATAATTTTATGAAAACAAATAGCCTTGCTTTTGAATTTATGCAAATAATAATAGTAGTCACGGGCATATAATGAATACAATAAACACTCCCTAATAATGACTCTCTTCTGGCTTACTTAGAAAAATAAACCTTGACCATATTACTAAATTAATGGCTGTCATTGTATTCCAGCTATATAGAAACTTGTCTGTCAACATTGTACTTGACATGGATTCACCCAAGGAAAAGTTGAGTGAATCATACTGGGATGGCTTTTTCAAAATAGACACATTTGTCACTTCTCACTCTGAGCTCAATACTCAAGAATGTTCTAGGAGACACATAGGAAGTGGTGCCCTCTGGCTGAGAATAATTTGCATGTATAACAGTGAAGTACTGTTATATTTGTATGTGCCTTATTTCTCAAGCAGGGATACAGTGGAAAGTTGAAAACTACTGGTTGGGAACCTTGGATGAGTCATCTTGCAATATTTTATATCAAATCTTCTACTATGCCCTGCTGTTCTTCCCCTATACCTTCTTCTCTTCAAGTAGTTACTATAGTAGGGTGTTTAACCTGGAGTCACGACAGCCAGACCTCCTATTTCAGTATTTCCTGACTGTCAAAAAAATTAACACTTGATTAAAGGTTTAGCAGAGGGACTAATTTAATTACTGTCCTCTCTGGATATTTTTCAAATATTTTGGGGATATTAGACAAGGATCATCAACTTATTGACTTTTAGGAGATAAGGAATTTTATTGCGAGAAATGAATAAAAAATTTTAAAAGTGATTACACAAATTGGCCAACTAGCATTGTTATAACCATTGTAAGTCAATTTTATATAAAATATATTATTTGAGCCCTGGCTGGAGTAGCTCAGTGGAATGAGCATGGGCTGCAAACCAAAGTGTCGCAGAGTTGATTCCCAGTTAGGGCACATGCCTGGGTTGCAGGCCATGGCCCCCAGCAACCGCACATTGATGTATTGATGTTTCTCTCTCTTTCTCCCTCCCTTCCATCTCTAAAAATAAATAAATAAAATCTTAAATATATATATATATATTATTTGAAAAATAATTTAGATGTTAAGCTTTACAGAAAATATAATTCAGGTTTCTTTTTTAATTTTATTTTAATAATTGTTCAAGCACAGTTTTCTGTCCTTTACTCCCATCCCAGCCCACCCAACCATTCCTCCCCACCTCCCTCCCATTTCCACCAACCCTAGTTTTTGTCCATGTGTCTTTTATATTTGTTCCTGTAAACCTTTCCCATTCTCCCCTGAAATTTCTGCCCCTCTCCACTCTGGTCACTGACTTCAATACTGTACTTCTCAGAGCTTTGAATGTGTATTGTTAATCTGATGTCTGGGATATGTTGTACAGTATCTCTTTGAATTATTTGATCTCATTATGCTTTTTAAAAATTTCCCATGGATATTTTTCAGACTTAGTGTCCAGAGAAATGCCTTTGATATTGGGAATTTCTCATATGGTGTGTAGTTCATAGTGAAAAGTAAAGCCCTTAACCTATCATATTTACCTTAAATGTATAAAGGCAGATAGCTCTTGTGTTTGGAACTGATGCTCAGTGTCATGAGCATGGTCTACATCCTTATTTATAAAAGTCTACATAGCCAATATTCCATTGACTCACCAAAGTTTTTCTTCTTGATAGAATGTCAATAGGGGAAGCATATTAGTGGAAGTATATTACATCTGTTTGACAAAGTAAAATGTTATGTAAAATCAGTGTTTTATATAAATATACATAATAGGAAAGCTGGAACATTAAACACAGACACAAAATACCTAGAAAAAAACAACATCTTAGATGTTTGCTTAAACATGTGTGAGTTTTTGAACCAATCTGCCAAAAGTATTCTGTTGTAAAATGTAACATTTTTCTATAAAGTGATTGGTTATTGACCTAAGATGCAGGTGAATATTGGTTAAGACAGGAAAGTGACAAAACACTATTTATGTCACCACCCTGTTCTGAGCCATGTCACCAAGACTAAAGATTTGATATACCACATAACTGCTAAGACTTGATCACATCTACTTATCTCACCTGTCAAAAAGCCAACCTGAAGAGTGGAGAAAAAGATGTGAATTCAACAGATTCTCCTAAGCAAAACATAGAGGTCAGCTACAGAAATATAGCCCTATTGGATACTTGTTTTATTATTTGTTAGAATTAAACAGAATCCAGATAGGAAACAAATGACAGACTCAAGATAATTCAGAAAATGTTTAGTAAGTAGACTATTCATAAAAGTGTAAGTTGATGTAGGAGAACCACAAAGAATAATGCCTTCACTCAGGGTACTAAATGCAGAGGTATTCTCACACCTAGGCCCACAGGGACAGGGACAGCAGGGTTGTTAAAATAAAAGAGGAAATAAGGCAACTTTGAGAGATGTGTAATAATGGTCATCTAAAATGGACATACATATTGACTACCATATTTTAACTTCCTAAATTTTAAAACCTTCCTCCCAGTTCTTGAACACAGTTTTTGAGGGGACTCAAGAAAAATCTAATATATCATTGCTAAATTCAGACTGAATTCAAAATTCTTTTTCTAAGAACAAAAAAAAATGTATTTAGCAGCCAACTATAGCTGACACATAAAACAAGTCAGTCAAACAAAGACAGCCCAAGAAAAATGCAGAATTCTAAAATGTTTCAGGTGCACTAACCTCTTTAAAGATTATTAAGGATGAGAATAGATTGCTTTTGAATGATGGCACTTCTTTTCCCTACAAGATTCCACTGGCTAAACACAATTAATAGGAAATCAAATTTTATGTGTAAGTCAAACTGTCAATTCATTTAAAGGCCATATACTTATTAAGGCAATACAAAATCTGGTGCTATACCTATTACTGCTTAATAAAATGTCAATTTCTGAGTATTGGCAGCCTGTAGAGAAGGACAACTGGGACAGGGCTCATGGCAGACTAACTGCACACTCTGTTCTAAGAATAAAGTTGCATACATGTCAAAAGTAAAAATATACAAATGATTAGTATACACCTTTATGAATCTCAATACAATTAAAATATTTATTATAATAATTTCTCCATCTCAATTGTTAAGAAATAATGTTTTTAAATATGCTCTTTTTAAACACACTGTGGTAATACTTATTTATAGATAGTGCTAGTGAAATCAGTTCCAGGGTGTGAACATGGACCAACTGAAAAACAAAAGCCATAATGTATGGTATCTTTAAATAAGAGATTTAGCTATAAATATACATATATGCAATATATAGGATATACGAATGAAGTATTATGTGTATGGATATCTATCTACCTAGCTACCTCCCTCCTTACTGCTCTTAGAATGGTAATGAAGGATTTCACAAATCCCAATTCTATTGAGCAGAGACAGGAAGGTGAAGGGGCTACATGGAAGCCAGTATGTTTCCCAGATGTTAACCATCCTAAACAGATCTTCAGAATTCTGAATCTACAACGTCTTAATACATTGCCATCAACTAAGACAAATTTAGATTCTACAAATCTATTATCCTTCACTCCCTATATAATTTTGATAAAATACAGGATTATGTTTCTATTGGTTTAACAGTTCTAAATTTATTTTTCCCATTAACTGACAAATGCAAAATGATTCTTTCTTTTCTTCACACATGGTTAAGAGTGACACCCACCAGAGAGGATGTTGTCCCATTAAACATAATTTTGAAGACAGAATAATTTTAAAGGATGTAATAATTAAGCTAATGATTCTATGTATTCTTTCATTATCTGGATTTTGTGTTTGGGGATTATGTGGAAGGATGGATTCTGAAAGTTTACTTCTCAGTGCTTTACAATATAGCAAAGATGTTTTATCTGACAGATCAGAAGAAAAAACTTTCAATGTACATGAGCTTTCAGAAATAATGAAATGAGAAAACTGCAAACATGAAAATCATTGAAAAGTTATCTGAAATATTTGCTTTTTTAAGCACAGAAAATAAAGACTTGCAGAAGAAAAGGCAGAAAAATCAGATTATATATTCCTTGAAACATACACTTTTTCTTAAGAAAAATACCTGTTGAAACTTGAAAATTATATACATTCAATGAAAACCTAATAATATTTCTATCCAGTTTCCATCCAATAAAAATCAGCTCCTACCAATTTTATGCATTGATTCTCAATTTATTTTTTGTTTCTATAATGAAATTTTATTAATGTAATCAATTAATTTAGCCTGTACTCTATTATAAAACAATCAAGTTATATGTATTTTTTATTATTTTAAAGAAATGAGAAGTTGTATTTTAAAAGTCTTTATGCATATCTATGATTATTTTAAAAACATATTTGCACACATGATTGCATGTGGATCACATTTTGAGTTTTGACACTTATCGTTATATTGGCTTTCAAAAAGGTTGTGCCAATTTACACCAAATATTGTATAAGAGTGTCCATCTTTCCCATCTTACAAATATGGAGCATTTTTTTAATATGAGATTTCTCATTAGATAGGCAAACATTGAATTCAATTTAAAATTGTATCACTGATTTTTCATTATGATGAATATCTGTATTTTGTCTAATTATAGGTCTCCTATTTAAAATGATCTTCCTATTTCCTGTATTTTTACTTCATTTAGGATGCTTTTTATTGTATATTTGTATGACTTGTTCATATAGTAATATAAGCAACCCCTTTTTTGCCTATATATTATAATGATCTTTTGCAATTTGTCTTTTATATTTTGCCCTATATTTTATTGCTTATGTAATTATATTTATTAGTTATCTATAGTTTTTTTAGCTTTTATCCACTTTTCTGGGAAACACAGCTCAAGTATGTATATATGCAAATGTATCATACATTTTGTAAAGACAATTAGAGCAAAAAAAGAAGCCACTGTACTGCGCTAGCAATAGAATATTATAGTGTTAAAACTCAGTGCATATACTTCCTTAATTGTGCCCTTTCCTGTCCCTCATAAGTATAAACACTACCCTGAATCATTGGTAATCATAAGCTATAAAAAGGCATGCATCACATCACTATAATAATTTAATCATTTAATGATTAAACTATTAATAATTTAATAATTTAATAATTTTTAGTAGAGAATTTTTACATTCCAATGTTTTCCTAAATTATGTAATGCCTGTTTTTAATATATAAGTGTTACTATAGCAGCCTACACAATTTATAAGACTCAGTGAAAATGAAAATGGTGTGTCCTTTTTTAATTTTTCTAGGAATTGTAAGATACTGGCAGCAGAGCCTTAACCTGAGAGTGAAGCCTTGTCCATCTGCACAGGTAGCATACCCACACTGATGGCCCTGAGTGAAGTCATACTATACATTTCCTATGTGGGGCTTGATATTTTCACTTCTATTATGTTTCTGAGCCCAACTAGTAAAACTAAATAAATCCAAGCTGTCATTTTCACAGATAAATAGTATATAATTGTAAGTAAACACCAAGGATTTTTTTTAACCCATTAAACTTTTAATGGAAATTTGAATTATTTCCTGGGTTTTGGAGTTACCTCTGCTGGTCTTCACTTACTTTTATAATGGTTTTTCCAATGCGCATAATTAGTAATAGGCCAGTCTCTGCCATTTACAGGTGCTGGAGCACAAGTAAAAATGGAAGCCGAATTACCATATGTTTTAAATGAATCCAGGTTACAAATAAAGCTAAGAAACTGTTAAATAAAAATGCCTTTTATTCTCCTACCTTGAAAATATTTGTTTAATAGCACACAATATTTCTTTGCCATGCATATCTCTTGCAACCACCACCTTAAGCATAAGTGCTTTTGGAACTTCAAATTACAACATGACAACAGAACAGTTGCCCCAAACGATTGGGAATTTGCTGCATTACATACTGTCATCTAATCAAGATTCTGTAACAGGTCAGTCAACTCTTTTTTTCTTTAACTTAATTACATCTGCTTCTCCAGTCCCCTCCACACTCAAAGGCAATGTTTGTCTCCCACAGCAGCTAGCAGCATAGTCCATAAACCATGCAGTTAATTTTTATTTGAAAGTACAGTACAAGAAATGAGGAAACACCTTTGTCTTAAAGGTTCAAAATATTTGTCAGGAACTCTCATAATTACATGGGAATTTGGCTACAGAACAGTTGAACGGTATGGCTTGTCATTGGAGCTTTGGATCCTGTGGTATCATTTCTGATCTCTGGACAAATGGAAGACTATTATACCGATTTCAGGAAGGGGCTGAAGACTAAAGGTCAGCCACACGAGGGTTTTTGATTCAGCCCTAATAACACCTCTGGACACCAAAGGCTCAAATGAGTTTCCCTGCTTAGCAACATTGTGCATATGGTCACACAACACAACCAAAGGAAGTTAACACTGCCCACATCCCACAGGGAGACGACAACTGGGAGCTCCGTGTTTGGACCTGCCAGGACTCTGTCCTGTGTGTCCTTCCTTCAGTTGATTTTAAAAGGCAAAAGAGAAGAGAAACCAGAGTATCCTTTAGTTGATTTAAATATGTCTTCTTCCTATAATAACTATAAATATGAGTATAGTGACTTACATTGAAGTCTGTGACACCCTAAATTTAAAGTTGATCTCAGAAACGAGGGAGATCTTGTGTGGAGGCCGTGTCCTCATTTTTTTGTTTGGTTAAATTATTTGTAGTTGCTTCTATGCCATTCTCCCAAAAGTCATGATTCATACATTCTTGTTTTATTTGTTACTAGTAATCCTTAGCCAGGTTACAGTTCAGCTGAGTGCATTCAATATATAAGGTGTCTTTCTCATATAAAATGCCACTGTTAATTTATCCTTAAGTTCAGTTGACAAAGAGATTAAACAGGGTCACTTGTCTCTTCTTGCCCTGGAAGTGTGCCCCATGTCAAGAGAGTAAATACATGAGCAAAGGAATAAATTTATCACGTACTTTCAATTCAGTAGTAAGAATGTTAATACCTGCTACAGCTAAATTCTTATACTGTAGCCCTGGCTGGCATAGCTCAGTGGACTGAGCATGGGCTGCAAACCAAAGTGTCGCAGATTCAATTCCCAGTCAGGACACATAACTGGGTTGCAGGCCATGGCCCCCAGAAACTGCACATTGATGTTTCTCTCTCTTTCTCTCTCTCTCTTTCTCCCTCCCTTCCCTGTCTAAAAATAAATAAAATCTTTATTAAAAAATTCTTATATTGTTATTTCACAAAATACAAACAGTTAAACATATGTTGAATCTTCCGTAAGAGACAATCTATAAGACTGGGTGAACTGTTGGTCTTTACTTTTTTTTCCTTTATATCTATTACATTAACCTCTTCAAGTGCAACCAATCAGTATCTTTTCACAAATGCTCATAGTGCTCAATAGAGTTACTTTTTACTCTCAGTAATTTTCACATTATAAACTACTATAAATGAGAAAATTTAAGAACAAATTATACAGAATAGAAAATTATTACTCATAAAGTAAAATAAGTGTTCATAAATCAAGGTTGTTAATTATTACTTATAGAGCATTAAGATGGGAAAATCCAATAATAATTTACAATTAAAATATGGAAAATATTTAAGAAAAACAGGAATTGGAAGAAAAACAGTTTTACAATCCAAAAAGGTAAATGTTTTCAATGACTTAAATTGGTATGAAGACATAAAAATGGGCAAATGCAATTCTTTGTAGAAGAGAATATTTGTTGTTCAATACTTAGATATTAAAAATATTATTTTGTTTTATTTTGTTTTTTAGGGATGAAAATAAAATCCCAAATTCAAAACCATAGTAAAAATTTGCAGTATTACAGTGGATTAAAGAGGTAAGGTTACTATCAGAGGCTTGCACATGCTTCTGTTTTTTTTTATTTACACTCACAAACTTTCTACCCAACTTTATAGAAGGCACTTCAAAAAAGAGGGGAAAAAAACAGAAATTTCATAAACATATTATATATGTTTATTGTCAAATAACTGGAAAATCACAAATTAAAACTTTGATAAGTTACCATTTTATATCCAATGACTAGGAAAACTCTTAAAAAGTCTGAAAATAAGTATTAGCAAGGAATTTCAGATTACTGGTAGAGATAGAAATATTGACCGCCATTTTGGTATACAACTTTTAGTTTTCTTGTAAATTTAAACATTTTAATATTGTTATGAGTTGACTGTACTCTCAAAATTCATATATTGAAATTCTACCCCCAGTTACCTCAGAATAGGAGCTTTGTAGAAGTAATCAAGTTAAAAGGAGGTCATTAGAACGTGTGCTAACCCAGTATGACTGGTGTCCTTATAAGTGGGGGAAGTTTAGACATAAGCACAGGTAAAGAGGAAATGTAAGGAGACATACGGAGAAGATATCCATCTACAAGCCAAGGAGAGAGGTCCAGAGCATACACTTGTCAAACAGCACTCAGAATGAACCAAAGCCTCCTACACCTTATATTGGACTTTTGGTCTGTCTCCAGAACTATGAGACAATAAATATACGGTGTTTAAGTCACACAGTTTGTGGCATTTTGTTACAGTAGCCCTAGAAACTTACTACACATAACCAACAATTCTTACTTGAATATATGGCCAAAAAGCAAAAGTTGGTACATTGAATCTCATGGGCCAAATAGGTGCTCATACATCTACTATTGTCTGGCTGTTTCTCACCACAATAACAGGATGAAATAGTGATGGCATAGACCATATTACTAATGAAGCTAAAAATAATTATTATCTTGACCTTTATAGAAAACTTTGACAAAAGGAACATTAATATTTTAGTGCTCTGAACAAAGCAAAAAAATTTATAATAACTCAAATGCTCACTGATAATAGAATGGATAGGTATATTATGATATATTATATATTGCAGTATTATATGCATAAGTAATTAACAACTTCCTTATCTCCCCCCAAGTAAATATATACACATCTATATGTATGGAACTTCATTATGCTTGTTATAAAGAATATATGTATATCACAATCTGTAATTAATATAATGTGATATACTTTATCGTAACTTTCATTGAGCTAGTTGAGTCTCACAGAATGCTTTCTTTGATTTTTATCATAATTCTTTTTTTTAAAAGATTTTATTTATTTATTTTTTAGAGAAGGAAGTGAGGGAGGGAGGGAGAGAGAGAGAAACAGAGAGAAACATCAATGTGCGGTTGCTGGGGGTTATGGCCTGCAACCCAGGAATGTACCCTGGCTGGGAATCGAACCTGGGACACTTTGGTTCCCAGCCCGCACTCAATCCACTGAGCTATGCCAGCCAGGGCTAATCATAATTCTTTTATGAGTAGACAAACTTCATTTGCAATCCATGAATAAGTAGTTCCTCCATGAATGTTGGTTCATGTTTTCATTTACACTAACAAGTTAAAGGTGAAATAACAATGATGATACATTAGAAAACCACTCATCCATCAATTAGATGACTGATTTTCTTACTGAGTTTTATAGTGTTTTATAAATACTGGAAGTATATTCCCTCAATTTTTTGTGCTACTTAGAAAGTAATGGTGACTGGCACAGTTAGTTTTACATTTAATATGTATTATTAACACTTTATCCATCATTTTCTTCAGTTGAAATAATCAACACAAGTAAATCAATCTCTGATTTGTACCAACTGCAGATTTCCTTGCTTTAGTTAGTCGCATCTCAGCCTATTTCAACTCTATGTGTGGGTGCGAAGTTTCTTTAGTTATGAGTTCAGTATTCTCTCACAAGTATTTTCCAATTTGCTAACAATATTAGCTGAATTCTTTTACCAATGTCTGCTGCATCTGTGCCAAGTAGACAAGTGCCCATATCTATTTCTGCTTAAAGGTATTTGTTTTCCTTAGATTTCAGATTAGTTGATGTATCTTTTAACTCAGTCTCTGATAGATTCGAGAAAGCTTGTGGATTTGCACATTACCTTATTTGCTGCTGTTGAAAAGGTGGGAAAGGCATTCTTTCCAGACTATCGTATCCCTAACAGGAACTTAGGTTTCCTCTGAGCCTTGCTCCATCTCCATCTTGCTTCCAGAAATAGATCTTTCCTTTTTCATCCAAGATGTGATACATTTTATTAAGACTAGATGTTTTAATAAAGGAGGGGGATTGTTACTATAACTGTCTTACAGTTTTTCTACAAAAAGGGATTTTAAAGAACATAATTGTTTATTTTTAGAAACTTTAATTTCTCCTGCATTTTCTGTGCATCCTTTAGCACAGTACACTCTATTTTATTTTGAGTCTGTTAACATGTATTTATGTTCAATAATGCAAGTGGAAAACTGCTTGGTGCTGGGGGGCAATACACGTGGAAAGTATAGGGGGCAGGGGCTGGGTTGAGGTGGGCAAAGGGAGAAAAATAAAAATACCTGGGACACTGTCACCAATAAAAATAAAGTTTAAAAATCATATAGTCTCTGTTGCCCAGAAAACTGTATTAAATACGATATTATAATATTAATACATGTTACTCCTAATAAGGCTCTTGACTAACAAGAATACCAATGTTGCATATGTGCAATGATTTAGTTTAAACATATGCACTTTTATTTACTACAAAAGGTTATGCAATTATTGTTGGATTTAATATATTTAGTTTCATTTAATTACTACATTAAATTATCATCAAATTATGTCTGTCTCTATTGTAGTGTTTCAAATGAAAACATCTGCAGTATTGTTTTAATGCTATTTCATGCTATGATAAACATGTCAGTATGATACTGTCTTTCTTCTACATACACTTCAGGCTAGGATTTATTTCCAGTTGCTACTTCTTTTTACTTTTTTCATTGCTTGACACTATAATTAAAGGCACTTGTTTTTTAAAATGCAGAAGAATAGAATGATTGCCATGAGTGTAGTTTTTAGTTGAGTTTTATATTTCTTTATTAATGACTTTATTTAAAAATTCGGTTAATAGCATCTCAAGGAGACACATTAGTTTTCCATGTTCCATTGTGTGGGTAACTGACAGCTGTAAATGTCACCTTCAAAGTTTCTCCAGTTCCTCCCCATCAGTACTTTTAAAGGTTTTCAGTAATGACAACATATCAAATGATCACAGCTGAAAGATGACTACAATGATGGAATGGTTCCAGAATTTTATGTATGGTTTAGGATGTTTCTCTAAATTTAAATTGAGTTTAAAATTAGGTATATCTTTCAAACATCAACTTTGTTTCTAATTAATAACACATGATACAGGAATAACCTAACTCTGCTTGTCAATCAAATAGAACCAGTGAAGAATTCATTAATACTACATTGTAGCATCTGTATGTAACTATATTTTTATTAGTTTATATATTGCTTTGTGTTTAAAAGTCTTGCATGGCTTTTGGTTAATTCATTCCTTTTATGTTTTGATATGATTAGAAATAGATTTTATCAATTTCATAGCCCAACTGTTTGCTAGTAATATACAAAATTGATTGTTCTATTAATGTATCCTAAAACCCTGCTAAATTCAATTATTAGTTGTGATGTTTGTTTTGAATATTAAAGGTAATCTATATAAACAATTATAATATCTGCAAGAAAAGTTTATTTTCTCCTTTCCTATTAGTATGTTTTTTAAATTTCTTTTTCTTCCCGTATTTTAATGGCTAAAATACACAATACCTTGCTTAATAAAAAAATAGTAAAAGTGCACATACTGCCTTTTCTGTAACCTTAGTAAGAAAATGGTTTATACGTTACCATTAAATATGAAGATAGATGTGTGTTTATAGATCTCCCTAATAAAATTAAGTTCTGTTTTATTCAGTTTGATTGGTTTCTCTAATAGATAAGTGCTGAATTTTAGAAAATGTTTTCTCTGAAATTCTTGAAAAATCACATGGTTTCTCACCTCTATTCTTTTAATATAATAAAATATATTGATTGTTTTTCTAGTATTAAAGTAAGCTGGCATTTTTGCAATGAATTTCACCAGGTTATGATGTATTATTCTTCTCTGTGTTGCTAGATTCCATTTGCTATTTGTTAAGAATGTTCGTGATGGAAATTGATTTACAATATTCTTTCCACTATTCTATATGTCCTTCCTTTTTAGTAATGTATTTCTCAGTTTTGGGTATATTTCCATTCTAAAACTTGCTAGAAATTACTCATACCTCCAATATTTTTTTAAAAAAAACTTTATAAAATTGCTGAGCTTGATTTTTTGGAATGTATTTTTAGATGTAGGGTTGAAATTTTCTTTGTGGGAAATTAATGTTTGATAACAAGGTTTTTTGGTACACATGTAAAATCAAGTTTTAAATAGATACAGTATTCCATTTTTCTCATATGTGATATTGTAATTGAACAAAATGGAGGTTCAGCTGTCTGTCACAACAAAAGCCAAACTCATAAGGTAGGTGCTGGTGCAAAAGGAAAGAGGATTTATTCGGCTGCCACATGCCCTAGGAGAATGGTGGACTCCGATCTCAAGGACCATGTTAATCTTCCTGTTCAAGCCCATGTTTCTTACAGAGATAGGAGGAGAGGACTTTTTTTCCTATCTAATTATCTTTCTAAGTCTTAGCAAACTTGGAGCACTATCCATTCATATTTCTAGCTTTCAGCTGGTTCAGTGTTAAGAACCTCCCCTGTCTCCATCCTGGCCAATGGAGGACATTCTCCAGCAATTTGACTAACATAAAAATGTTATGTGCTCACTCACATATAAAATATCTTTAGTTCATTTATATTGCAAAGTTGGTTGACATGAAGCATTCATAAAATAACCTTATTATCTTTATTTGTGTAAGATCTGTAGAGATAACTGTTTCATCTCTGATATTGGTGAATTGTACTATCTTTTTTATTTACCAGTTTAGCTAAATTTTATTTATTCTTTGAATTTTTTTCAGTCACCTTTTGGTTATGACAATTTTATTGATTGGTGTCTTTTTATTATTTCATCCTTTTACTTTCTTTAGGTTTGCCTTGTCTTGCTTTTTCAGTTTATTAATTTGGCTTCTTAAATTGCTGATATAAGACTGACCCCACTTCTTTCCTAATATAAGCATCTAAGGTTATAAATTGTCTTCAAGGCACTTCTTTCACTAGGTCCTACCAATTCTGAAATCTTGCATTATCATTCAATTATAACTATTTATTAATTTTTCTTGTGAATATTACTTTAATTCAAGGATTATTTAGAGGTATGTTTTCACATGGGGTTGTTTGATATATTATTCTATAAGCATCGATTATGTCAATATGATTAATAATATTTATATGTTAATTAAATTTATTGAAGTGATATTGGTTAATAAGGCCATACAGATTTCAAGTGTACAAATCTATAACACATCATCTGTGTGCACTCACTACTGAAAGTCAAGTCTCTTTCTACCACCATGATCTCCTGTTGTTCTCTTCCACCTTCCCCCATCCCCTTTCCCTCTAGTAATCACCACACTTGTTCTGTATGTATAGTTTTTTTTGCTTAATCTCTTCACTTTTTCACCCAGACCCCAAACCCCCTTTCCTCTGACAGCTGTCATCTGTTCTGTGTATCTGTGATTCTGTTTTTATTTTGTTAGTTTTTATTGATGTTGTTCATTATATTCCACATACAAGTGAAATCATATGGTACTTGTCTTTCTCTGATGGGCTTATTTCATTTAGCATAAAACTCCCAGGTCCACCTATTCATATACTTATGGGTACTTGGGCTGTTTCCAGATCTTGACTATTATAAATCATGCTGCAAAAAACATAGGGGTGCATATATCTTTCCAAGTAGTGTTTCAGGATTCTTTGGTTATATTCCCATATGTGAAATAACTCAGTCCACTTTGGAATAACTCGGTCCAAAAATAAAAATGAGTGGAATAACCCATTTTTATTTTTTTGAGGTAACTGTGCACTGTTTTCCAAAATGGCTGCATCAGTCTTCATTAACACCAACAGTGCATAAGAGTTCCCTTTTCTCTCCTGGCTGGTGTAGTTCAGTGGACTGAGCTCGGGCTGCTAACCAAAGGGTCACCAGTTTGGTTCCCCATCAGGGCACATGCCTGGATTGCAGGCCAGGTTCCCAGTGGGGGCCACATGAGACACAATCACACACTGATGTTTCTCTCCCTCTCTTTCTTACTCCCTTTCCCTCTCTCTAAAAATAAATTTTAAAAAACTTTAAAAAGGAGTTCCCTTTTCTGCACATCCTTTCCAATGTTTGTTGTTTGTTTTATTGATGATAGGCATTCTGGCAGGTATGACATGATAACTCATTTTGATTTTAATTTACATTTCTCTGATGGCTAGTGATGTTGAGCATCTTTTCATATGTTTATTGGACATCTGTATGTACTCTTTTGTGAAGTGTTTATTCAGGTCCTTTGGCCGTTTTTAACTGGATTGTTTTCTTGGTATTGAGCTATGTAAGTTCTATACAAATTTTGGATGTTAACCCATTAACAGATGTATCATTGGCAAATATATTCTCACATTCAGTGGGTTGTCTTTTTATTTTGTTTATGGTTTTGTTTGCTGTGCAAAAACGTTTTAGTTTTTGATGTAGTCCCATTTGTTTATTTTTCTTGTGTTTCCTTTGCCTGAGTCAATATATCAGAAAAAATATTTCTGTAAGAAATTTCTGAGGTTTTACTGCCTATGTTTTCTTCTAGGTTTTTTATGATTTCATGACTTACATTTGATTCTTCAATTCATTTAGAGTTTATTCTTGTGTAAGGTACAAGGACATAATCTAGTTTCGTTTTTTGCATATAACTGCCAAATTTTCCCAACACTATTTATTAAATAAACTATCTGTATGTTCTTACTTGCCTTGTCACACATTGACCATAAAGGTGTGGGTGTATTTGTGGATCTCTATTCCATAACACTGATCTATGTGTCTGTTTTTATAGCAGTACCTTATTGTTTTAATTAGTATGTTTTTTAGTATAGATTGACATGTGGTGGCATGATTCTTCCAACTTTGTTCTTCTTTCTCAAGATTGTTCAGACTACCCTGGGTCTTTTGTGGTTCCATAAAAATTTTTGGAATATTTGTTCTAGTTCTGTGAGATACGTCATTGGCATTTTAATAGAAATTGCATTGAATCTATAGATTGTTTTGGGTAGTATGGACATTTTAATGATGCTATTTCTTCCTATCCATGTGTACAGTATATGCTTCCAGTTATTTTTATCTTTTTCAATTTCTTTCTCCAGTATCCTATAATTTTCAGAGTACAGTTCTTTTACTTCATTGGTTAATTTTATTACTAGGTAACATTTTTTTAAAATTTTTGGTAACAATTGCATATGAGATTGCTTTCTTAGTTTCTCTTTCTGACAGTTCATTATTGTTATAAAAATTCCACTGATTTCTGTATATGTTTATGTTTTAATTATAGTTTACATTCAACATTATTCTGCTTTAGTTTCAGATATACAGTATAGTGGTTAGAAAATCATGTACTTTATAGCCTGATGCCCTCAATGTCTCAAGTACCCACCTGGCCCCATACATAGTTATTACAATATGATTGATCATATTCCTTATGCCATAATTTGCTTCTCTTCTTTATATTTGATATTTTCTTTTTGTTCTATAAATTGTTGTATATGTGGATTTTTAAGTATAAGAATGTGACAAAAACTTCTTTCCCTGAATTGAGAGTAGGTTATCAACACTGAAAAACATTATTATATAATTTTTAATACCAAGAACACTATCTTACCTAATCACATTAAAGCTATCAAACTACAGATAATATTGATACATCAATGCTATTGTAATAGCATTGCCTAATGCTATTCACAGCCTCCATTTGTGCATTTCTGAAAGTCAAAGTAAGAGAATTGCATTTATGTTTTATTTCACTGGTGTAATGCTACATTTCACCTTAATGGGAAAATAATTCAGTTTATCACAATATATTGCATTTGGTTGTCATATTTCTTCAATATCCTTCAATGTGGAACCAATTTTTAGTCTTTTCTTGTCTGTCAAAACATTCACACTTTTGAAGTGTTCTTTATGAAGAACATGACTCATTTTTTTCCTGCTTTCTCCTCATAATTATACACACTTTATTGATTTTTGCAGGAATATCACAAAAACAATGCTTTGTGCTTTTCATTGCACCTAGGTAGGTTGTACCTTTGTGATTGATCAGTTATTGTGGTGTTAATTTTGAATACTTTGCAATAACAATATTTTTGTAGTCGTCTCTCAAGAATATAAAATAACCTATTTCTCTTTCAACTTTCTCCCCTTATTTTTAGCATCCATTTGTAATTATTGGATAAAGCAGATTTTTCTATGCTGGTTGCTAAGGGATGATTTTCTAATTCAACATCTATTCTTACTATAATCAACAATTTCGAATTGTCAAGTATGAAGGTACAGAGAGCATTCCATACTTTTAACTAACAAGTTAATAAGTCACAGTTTCATGAACTTTGGCAAAAGAGCTGGAAATCGTGGGTTAGAGACAAAGAGGATTACTAGAGACAACAGCAATAGGTAAAGTTAATATTGTTGCAGGTTCTTCAAAACCTAAATCCCACAGGTGAATGTCAGGATTCATGACAGGCCACCCTAAAGTATCTAAAAATGTCATATTGATTACTTTAAATTAGAGTTACTCAAGAAGCATCCAGGGCAAGAAGGGCATTTTGACCTTCCCTTTTCTCCTTGAATACAGGAAATAAATCATTCTTGTACAAGGCACCCTCCTTGCTAAAAGGGAGCTCAGGAAGACGCCCTTATTGTTAGAATAGGGGGAATCTGATTCAACAAGCCTGTATAAACAAACCTTGTGTCTACTAATTTACTACCAATCCCTTCTTTGGTTTAAATTTCTTGTTATTGAGCATCAAAACCTCCTTTTGGCCCAACAAATCTTTAAAAATGTATTATTTATCTAAACAGCATAAAAAGCTGGTCTGAATCATAATTAGTTTGAGTATCATTTGTGATCCCTCATGTGCATATATTTTTTCCTATTAATATGGTCTTTCTCTCTTTTAATATTCACCCAGCCATGACCATTTAACAAGAGTAGAAGGGGAAATTTCCCCTCCTCACCAACAATAATTAAAATGCTAGGCAGCATCTGCATATACAATAGGTTGTTCTGCAGGAGAGGAACTTCAACCATAGAGCTTCAATTTTATAATGAGCAGTCTGCCTGATGTTTGCTCTGGAGGTGACAATATCTTTATTATATCAAACAATAACCAAACCCACCATTTGCTCCAGAAATGTCCCTATCTTTTAAAATGTCTGGATCAAAGTCAGTCAATGATTTAATTCACAAAATATTCAGATGCCTGAGACCCATGAAAACTTTCTCCAGTCCAATATTGCTTGCCATCTTTAATTTATCATCTACTCTGCAACTACAAAGGTCTGAATCTTGAAAATAGTCAAAGTATTAATGAGTGTATATTTACATTTGCCTCCTCTACTACCATAGTTCCAGATAACATCCAGTAAACTGTCTCCTCTCCACGCTATTTGCAAAGCTCAATATCTCTGGCCCTGCATTCTCTCTCAATGTCTTCATTCATTTTTTGCTGAAATTCACAAGTGTTTTATTTAAGATTGTGTTTTCCAATTGGCTGCTTTCAAGGTTTAACAAATAAGTGCACAAATTTATCATATGTTCCATTCATCTTATTTTTTGTCTTATTTTTACTAAACGAAGGGGAGCAATTCTGTTTTTCAGCCCACCACCTTTAACTGAAGTGGCTGCGCACCTTTCTTCCTTTAATAGCATATCAGTAAGAGTTTCTTTGACATTCACACCACACAATCCTCAGGTACCAAAGTAGCAAAAACTATCAGTCGTCAACCTGAATAAACATGTCCAACTTCTCTGATATGAAAACAGTGGTAGCTGTGCATGTGGTTAAATAAGCAGAGGCCTCACGTGCACACGTTTCATCATACACAATGGGAAACAGGGACAACTGTAACTGAACAACAATAAACAACAAATTTTAAAAAAAAGCAAAAAAGAAAACAAATAAAATGTTCCTTTAGCTGCCTTCCACCCACTGGGGGATGGAGAGTGAATGGAAAGCTGGCTCTCTTCAAACCAGTCTTGAAGAATGTAAAACCCAGGTCACTGACTGAATTTATGAAGCAGAACTGTTGAAGGAGAAATGTCTTGTGTAATCAACATTTCTTGGGATTTTTTGTGTATGTTTCATCAGCTTAACCCTAACCCTAGTGCAGCTCTAACTCTATGAGAGACTAGATGTTCCCCATTTCTTCACATGAAGCCTCAGAGCAAACTGGCCACTCAACAAAACTGAGAAGGCACATATACCTACCTTGACTGATTCATAAAAAATACCCATTTTTTTAGTCATTCATGTGTTTTCTTCTCTGTGTATGAACATTATATCCAGTCCTGATCAGGAACTTGGTGAGTTAAAAACTTTGTACAACTATTTTCTGAAATTGCAAATAGGTTTACTTCAAGGGTTATGTTTTTAACATTATTACTGATTTTATCATCCTACCTCTTAAGATAACTAATGTTTAGTTATTTAACTGAACTCAAAAAAATGAAAACATAACAACTCTGCTTTTATCTGTGCCCTTTTGAAGGCAAATGGAGGAGTTCACTTTGTGAATGCCACACAAAGCAACCTCATAAATAATCACGTTATGCTTGTTCAGCTTGTCTATTTTGGGATGGATATATGTATACTGAAGTGCACAAAGGACACTGTTATGTGCATGTTTAGACCAGGATGAAAGAAAGAGAAAAAAAATTCTGTGTTAAAAATAATTTCCTGGACTTACTAGAACTATGTAAGAAATAAATGCTGAACATATACTGAAGGGAAAAAATTGTTTCAGGATCATATCCACATGCTGTATGCAAAAAATCTTTCTATGATGCTATCTTTTAAAAATTAAATAAGTTTACATTGTTTTTGTACTTTAATCTCTATATATAGACACTAAAATTAACATGCAGTTATTTATCAGTTTAAGTTAATTGCAAGTAATTAGGTGAAAAGGAAAGATTACATTAAAAAACAAAGGAAAAGGAAACCTAATGAATACTCAAAACAATATCTTTGTATATTACATTCTTTATTTTATATACTATCTGGGAAAACAATATTTAATGCATACTATTGTGATGCAAATAATAAAATATTTAAAATAAACTTCTACTTTAGTAATTGAAAAATATTGAGCTATTTTCCAAGGGAAAATTTGTTGTAAACAACAACACACATTGTAGTAAATCCTCCTACTAATTTTCCTGAAAAAAAAATTGTCAAATGTCAGTACTCAAAAAAAGCAAGTATTAATCAAATGATTAAAAATGTGTTATTTGTGACAATGCTTTAAAATATCTCTTAACACCAGGGAATATCTCTTAACACCACTTATCTAGTGACTCTTATGAATCTTGGCTTGATGTCACGATCAGCCTCATCACCCCAAGTGGCTAAGATTTACCCTCTTTAAGAAAAGAAAGATTATCTCCTGAGAAGTAAGGAAAGATGATTTTTAAACCAAATTATTTCAGGAGTATATAAAGTTTCAGCCTTGACTAATGCTCAATCAAGTTTTAGCCAGCTTAAAATATGATCAGAAAGTACAATGAATTTACTACATGTATATATTTGAAGAGTAAATGTTTACTGTAGCTGAACCCTTCTTATTTCCACTAAATTTACTGTTTACTTCTTTCAGTAAAAAAATTGTTAAGTGAAATATTCAAAAGAACTGATATGTGAAACATTCTTAAAAATATAATTTGACAATCACCATTATTTTGTTAGATTGTCTGAAAGACATGTATGCTTTTCAGGAAGGTAATACTATGAAGACCCCACATGAGTTGTATTGTAGGAATGCAGACTACTGAGTCACAGATCAAAAGTCCTTTTCAACCTGTATGATTAAGGTGGTGGCTGCATTGAAAAACACCCAGATCATAAGGTCTTGGAGTCAATAATGCATTGATATCCTCTGAACTATTTGTTTCCATATATACTGAATACTCATGCAATTTCAGTGTAATTTATCTCTAAGGCATTATCTCACACACAGTACCCAATATATGTGCATATTAGAAATCCACAGATTAGCAATACCATGTATAAACTAAGACAATGTATTTAAAATATCTACTACAGTATATCACACATTATTATGATAAAAATTTTTAATTTATTCTACTTATGTAGTTTACCATGGATTATGCACTTTCAGGAATAAAGGAATACTCATTTAATCCACCCAGCAAAACCGTATGGTAATATTTTTATCATTACTATACTTTAGGTGGTGCTGACTCTCAATTATGTCATGTATTTTTGGAACTGTAATCCCTAACTAGCTTCCCACCTACATCAACAATATTGCTGCTCTCCTAGGCTTAGAAAACAAGTGTTCATCACATAAAAAGGAAATTCTTTTCAATCTATAATTTTTTAACATTTTCATTTTTTTAAAGATTTATTTATTTTTTAGAGAGGGAAGGGAGGGAGAAAGAGAGAGAGAGAGAAACATCAATGTGCAGTTGCTGGGGGCTGTGGCCTGCAACCCAGGTATGTGCGGTGGCTGGGAATCGAACCTGCGATGCTTTGGTTTGCAGCCCATGCTCAATCCACTGAGCTATGCCAGCCAGGGTGCCCAATCTGGAGTTTTAAGGTGCATCCTATTAAAAAATGTGACCCTTATGGACCAAAGGATGATGAGATGCAGAAGAGAGTATGTAAGAGAAAAAATAGGAAATTATCCCTTTCACCCTCCTCTTGGCTACACAGTGCATGTATAAACCCTCCGGAACACCCAGATGCCACAGGCTGGGCTTGGGCAAGTGATCAGAGGTAGGCAAGCAGAGGGCTGAAGATTTACCTGAAAAAATGGAGCTTTCAACAACACGATGTTTAGATTGAACATAAATAAGGTATCATTAATTATAAATTAATCTTCATAGCACACATCAAAGGATAGTGATTCATGCAAAAGATAAAATCAGTCATAGATAATTGATAAGCACAATATTTTCTCAGAAGTGCAAAATGTGTTACTATGCAACACATTTTTATAATTACTAGAACTTTGTTTTTTAGATCAGTTTTAGGTTTACAGAAAAAATGAACAGAAAGTTCCCACATTCCCTTCACCATCCCCACCATCCCCTAAACAAAAGAATTTCTCCTATTAATCTCTAGTATTAGTGTGGTACATTTCTTATAGTTCATAAAATAATACTATGTATTATTTAACTGAAGTCCATGTTTTACATTAGGGTTCACTCATCTTGTTCCATATTCTATGAGTTTTAAAAATGTGCATGTCCATGTATCCACCATTAAGTATTGTAAAGAATAGTTTTGCCCTGGCTGGCATAGCTCAGTGGATTGAGCGCGGGCTGCAAACCAAAGCATTGCAGGTTCAATTCCCAGTCAGGAATTGCAGGCCATGGTCCCCAGCAACCGCACATTGATGTTTCTCTCTCTCTCTCTCTCTTTCTCCCTCCCTTCCCTTTCTAAAAATAAATAAATAAATTTGTTTAAAAAAAAAGAATAGTTTCACTGCCTTAAACATTCTCTGTGTTCCACCATTCCTTCCTGCCTCCCTCACTTCAGCCTCTGGTGAGCACTAATCTTACTGTCTCCTTAGTTTTGCCTTTTTTGTGTATCAATTTTCAGGTTGTCTTTTTCCCCTTCATAATGGGCATTTAATGTTCATCCACCTCTTTTCATGTCTTGACAGCTCATTTCTTTTCTTACTAAATATCATTTTGCTACCAGTAGATAGTCTGTCCAGAGCATTAGGCACTCTTTCCTATTAGCTAAAATGGTGGCAAGAGGAGGTTCTTACACTGAGTGTGGAGAAAGCTAGAAATATCAATGGATAGGGCCTGAGTGTGCACCAAACTAGCAAGATAATCAGGTAGAAAAAACCCTTCCCCTCCACCTCTAGTACCAGATTGGGGGTGAGACCTGGGAACAGCAGGCACATGCACCAGAGAAGTCACAATGGTGCAGGGTTGTCCTGTCAGTGTAGCCTAGGAAAAGAAGGGTTTGGTTGGGAGGTGGAACCACCCAAAAAGCATAAAAGTGTGAGAAATTAATTGGTCATTTGGAGAAAGCACTTAGTCTTCCGACACCCACACACCCAAGCTAATAGAATCCCAGGGGAATAAAGGTTACAGTCTCTGTTGCTTGTGACTCCCACTTGCACAGTGCACTGGCCTGTCCTCTCCATGCGCTATGTGGCCTTAGTAGGAGAGAAACTAAAATGAACATCAGCCAGGAACAAGCTAAGCTGCCTGGATGGGGACTATGACTGCTTAGGAGCCGCCTGTGGGCTCCGAAGGACTGTACTTTAAACTGAAGCAGGAGCTCTGGACATTGGATTTTGTCTTAGTCTTTCTGAGGAGATGGGCTTTGAGACAGGAGTCCATCATTCTTTTAGATCAAGCAGCACCTGAATAAAATCTCTTTCTTTTTGCGGCAACATCTGACTCACAAGTGTGGCTTTTGTGGCGACAGGCAACTGAAACTTCATTCCTTTTACTTGGTTACAATTTCATTGTTTGAGGTGCAGCAGGTCCTCAAATAATGTTGTTTTGTTCAATATTGTTCCATTATAATGATGAGATGCCATAGGAATTTAATTTTTGTTTACATCCATCAGTATATGGTAAAATTTGCTTCAGTATATGTCATTTTGCTTGACATTGAAGAACCTAGTCACAATGCTAAGTGAAAACTTATTGAATTATAATTTGTTTATCCATTCATCTATTAAATGATATCCTTAATGTTTCCAAATTTGGGCAATTATGAGTAAAGCTGCCATAAACATCCATTTATAGCCTTTTTGTAGAAATGAGTTTTCAACTCATTTGGGAGTACAATTGCTAGATCATATGGTAAAATTATATATTTTTTTAAAAATGCCAAATTATCTTCGAAATTGTTTAAACTACTTACTATTCCCACCAACAACAAATAAGAAGAGTTTGTGTTGCTGAAAATCCTTCCCAGCATTTGATGTCATCAGTATTTTGGATATTAGCTATTCAAATAGTTGTTTAGTTGTATCTCAGAGTTGTTTTAATTTTCAAGTCCTTGATGATGTTATTGTTGAACATCTTTTGTTTATTTCCCATCTGAATATTTTCATTGGCGAGGTCTGGATCTTTAGTTCATTTTTAATCAATGTTGTTATGAACTGAAAGTCTGTGTCCACTCGAAGTTTATATGTTGAAGCCCCACCCACCAGCGTGATGGTATGAGGAAGTGGGTCTTTTGGGGGGCATTTGGGTTATATGAGGTTTTAGGGGTGGGGTCCTGAAGAACTGTATGAGTGCCCTTGTAGGAGTCATGACTGAACTTGTTTTTCTGTTTTCACCTGAGGATACAAAGAGAAGTCTTCCATCTGTAAACTGGAGGCGAGCTCGCACCAGAACCCGACCATGGTGGCACGCTGTCTCAGACCCCCAGCCTCCAGAACATGACCAATAAACTCCTATAGTTTACAAGCCAACAAGTTTCTCTTGTTGTTGTTGTTTTTTTTTTTGATTATTATAGCAGTCTGAACTAAAACAGGGTTGTCTTTTTCTTGAGGTTTAAGAGCTTTTTGTATATCTTGGATAACCATATTTTATGAGATATGTATATTGCAAAGATTTCCTCCCAGTCAGTGTCTTATGTTTTCATTCTCTTTACAGGTCCTTTGGAGAGCAGATGAGTTCAATTTTAATGAAGTTCAACTTAATCAATTTTTCTTTCATTGACCATAATGTACTTTTAAGTGACAAACCAAAATTGTATGAGAGAACAGAAGTAGAAACAATTAATTTGAACTGAATAGACCAGAAAATTTTTCAGGAAAGCAGGTGGCACTACAATAAACATTTCAGCAGTTAGATAGTATATTAAAAAGTAATCAAAGACATAAAAAATAGAATCTTGCAAATGTTTTGTGTTTCGTTTATTCTGATATGACTGGAAAATTAAAAACCTAGAAACATAGTAAGTAAAGGGAGGAGACATAAAAGAATTTTAATGCTAAATATTGTCTTATGGAATATTGTTTGTGTGGAATATTGTTTGTGTGTCAACTTCAAGTTAAACTTTTATACAGTATTTCAATAAATTTCAACAAATTTTTGTGGGAGACATTTCCTATTCAAATGAGTAATCTAAGATTTAGTCATGCCGTGTAAATGATTTAAGTAAATTAAATTTGTTTGAACACATGGGCCAGTCTGAATATAGCCACTATCTTGCCATGCAGGTAACATTATTTAGATAGCATTCCACAGGTGAAGTAGAAGTACTATTTTTTTAAGATTTTATATTTTTTAAAGATTTTGTTTATTTATTTTTAGAAAGGGAAAGGAGGGAGAAAGAGAAAGAGAGAAAAACATCAATGTGCGGTTGCTGGGGGCCGTGGCCTGCAACCCAGGCATGTGCCCTGACTGGGAATTGAACCTGCGATGCTTTGGTTTGCAGCCTGTGCTCAATCCACTGAGCTATGCCAGCCAGGTAAAAGTACTTTTTTTTTTTAATTAACAGAGACAAGAGTGATAGTCTGTTTTCTCTACTTATAAAAAATAGTTCTTTGGCAATAAGAGAATAAATTTGAAAGATAATTTAGAGTAATTGAGACCAGGTGAATAATCTTGCTATGACTTCTGTGGCCAATGATGAGGTATTCAACTAGGATCATTGTCAAAGGACTTGAAAAGTAGAAAAGAAATCTTAGTAAAATGGTGGGTTTTTGAGGATGTAAGAGCATGAAAGCTTAGTATTGAAATGTATTCCACATACAATTCATTTCTGCATTGCAGATGGTCAGTGGGGGAAGACTGCAGCCCACAGAGCACCTATGTACCTGTCCATTTTTAAATTTTACAGTCTTAGTTTGAAGTTTATACTTTGTTTTAGCACATGTGGGCTAAACATTGAAATGTGATCTGCTATTTTATTTAACTTTGTTTTCAATTTGCTTGGCATTTATTAATAAAAAGTTTAGAGTTTCAAAGTAAGATATTATTAAGGTAAAAGCAAATGCAAATCTAGCACAGAAAAGGAAATTACTGACATTGTCTGGAATGGATTTATATTTAGTATCTGGATGATTATGATATGATGTAGGGACTATGGAAAGAATGATTATGTTTTCTGGGGAATATACATTTGTATTTCTATAGTTTGCCATTAAGGAGGTGATAATTTACTCTAGAGAAATTACAATTAGATGTACATTTAGGCTTTTAGTTGAAGATGTGATTTAGTTATATAGAGTATAGATTCAAATCATTGTCACTAAAAATAAGATTGCATAATTAGCCTGGGGTAGAAGCTTGAAATAAAATGATTTCTAAAGTCAGAAACATGTTGAATGCTTACATTGAGAGAAAATGTGGAAATTAGAACTTCCAGAGAATCAAGAATAAATATAGAGCTGTTTGCCAGTGAGACCTTTACATGTAACTTATGTTGGCCAAAGTGATAGAAAATGTTTAATCAGAGTCGTTTGAAAATGGGTTGGGATGGTGATGCTTTAAGTAAATAATTTTACTTTTTTTTTAAAATGTGTTGTAAGCTAGATTGCAGGAAAATATTGTGAGTCATGAGAGCTTTAGAGAAATGTATATTGGCCAGTATATCTTATTCACAGAAATACATCTCCTGGTTCTAGTTTCAAGATGAAATACCAGGATCTCTAGTATTTCAATTAACACAAGTGCTGCCAAGAAATGGCAAGCTTATTAGAAGTGAATACCTATAGGAAGCAGATTGTCTTAAGAAACCAAATGATAGTATATACCAAATGTTCTATCTTTTTTTACATATGCATTTGAGCATAATACCGTATTTTATTTAAATTTGGCAAAGATTCTTGCCATTTTTCTTCCATTAAATGTAATGCAATACCTGTATAGATATTACTATGGGATTTTTACATGAGGGCTTAAAGTTCACTCTAGAGTATAATTATAAGTGAAAAAGGAATGCATCCCCACTAATAATTTTAAAGAAAAAAAATGATAAGTCATTGGCTTCTTTACTGATAGTAGTGTAACAGTGATTGAAGTAAACATAATATACTAATCAGGTGATAATTATAGAATAGGCTGTACTAACTCCTAGAAGATTCATGTATTAAAAGTTTCCTTGTATTTTATAGACATCAACAGTTGCAGCTCCTGCTTAACCAAGGAGTGACCCCGACCGACCACAAGAAACTGTGCGTCGGCAGCTCATGTCAGAACCAGCAGAAATGCTGCCTGTATGTCGTGTTCCCACATGTCAGCAGTGAAGCTGTGGATGGAGCAATGACACGACATGAGGACAAACGCAGGATATAACACTGAAACACCCAGGAGCAGAGCCAAGAAACTGCACATCTCCAGGAATTCCTTAGTTCTCCTTTTCCCGTGGTTCCCCTATATCAACTGCCAGGATGCCTGGGATGCTAAGATGGGCTTTGAGACAAGAGTCCCTCATCTTCCAGGTGGCTGGCACCTAAAAAAGTCCACTCCTCTACATCAGCACCAGCCTCTCAAGTACTGGCTTTCAAAGGAGCGGGCAGCCGGACCTGCGTATGGTTACATTAGTGGAATTAGTTCCCTTGCCTAAAGCATGGAGGAGAGACTAAAAATACCCAAGAACTTGTGACATTTTTCTGGTCTTATAGTTAGATACATTAATTTTATTCCATTTTGTTATTTAACACAACTTATTAGTTGGTGTGTTGCTAATAGATAACATCCTTTGAAAAACTTCTTATGGTTGTGATTAAACCTCCAGTCAGAGAATTGAAAAAGGTTTTCCCATTGGCTACTTTTCCTTTACCTTAATATTAATAGCAATTTATCAGCAATTTATTTTAAAACAAACTATAAAGATCTTGATAAATATTTTAAGTTCTAAATTTTCAAATATATAGAAGAAAGGTACATGTGAAGAATACCTGTTCAGCTGTGTTTCTATCTTCTGAAAAATTCTGGCATAAATTCTTTTATTCATCACAGCATGTAGATATTTCTATGAATACAGTTTTTCTTATCTCTCTTAAACATACCTTATTACAAATGATTGAGTGATTTCTACAGAACTATCTCTCTCTCTCTCTCTCTCTCTCTCTATATATATATATATATATATATATTTGAGGTAAAATAATTAAAGCACAGTTTTACAGTTTTATTATCAAACTTCTATAACAGCTTCTTAAATATAGTAATTATCTCTAATTTGGGGATTATAAAATATTTTTTAATTTTATTTTTTACTGTTGTTCAAGTACAGTTGTCTCCATTTTACACCCTCCTTGCCACACGCACACCCACCTCCCTCCCTCCTTCCTATGCCACTTTGGATTTGTCTATGAGTCCTCTGTATATGTTCCTTCATGAACCTTCCCATTTCCCCCATTGCCTCCTCCCCCCTTCCCTGTGGTTACTCTCAGTTTGTCTTTATTTCAAAGTCTCTCATTATATTTGGCTTGCTTGTTTGTTTTGTTGATTAGGTTCCACTTATAGGGGAGATCATATGGTATTTCTCTTGCAATGCCTGGCTTATTTCACTTAGCATAATACTTTCCAGTTCCATCCATGCTGTCGCAAAGGGTAGGAGCTCCTTTTTTCTTTCTGCTGCATGGTATTCCATTGTGTAAATGGACCACAGTTTTTTGATCCATTCACCTACTAATGGGCACTTAGGTTGCTTCCAGCACTTGGCTATTGTAAATTGTGCTGCTATGAACATAGGGGGGCATAGGTTCTTTTGGATTGGTGTTTCAGGGTTCTTGGGATATAACCCTAGCATTGGAATTGCTGGGTCAAAAGGCAGATCCATTTTTAGTTTTCTGAGAAAATTCCATACTGTTTTCTACAGTGGCTGCACCAGTCTGCATTCCCACCAACAACCTGCATTCCCTTTTCTCCACAGCCACACCAGCACTTGTTGTTGTTGATTTGTTTATGATGGCAATTCTGAGGGGAGTGAAGTGGTATCTCACTGTGGTTTTAATATGCACTTCTCTGATGGCTAGTAAAGCTTAGCATCCTTTCACACGTCTCTGGGCCTTCTGTATGTCCTCCTTGCAGAAGTGTCTGTTCAGGTCTGTTGTCAATTTTTTAATCAGGTTGTTTGTCTTCCTAGAGTAGAGTCATGTGAGTTCTTTATTTATTTTGGAGATCAAACCTTTGTCAGAAGCATCATTTGCAAATATATTTTCCCCTACGATTGGTTCCTTTTTCATTTTCCTGATATTTTCTTTAACCATGCAGAAGCTTTTTATTTTGATGAAGTACCATTTGTTCATTCTTTCTTTTATGTCCCTTGCTCTAGGGAACTTACCAGTGAAAATATTGCTGTGTGGGATATCAGATTGTTCTGCCTATGATCTCCTCAAGGACTTTATGGTGTCACGACTACTATTTAAGTCTCTTATCTGTCTTGAGTTTTATTTTTGTGTATGGCATAAGTTGGTGATCAAGTCCCAATTTTTTGCATGTAACTGTCCAGATCTCCCAACATCATTTGTTGAAGAGGCTATTTTTAATCCATTTTGTGCTCCTTTGTTGAATATTAATAGACCATAGAGACTTGGGTTTATTTCTGGGCTCTCTGTTCTGTTCCATATGTGTCTGTTCTTATACCAGTACTGGCCTGTTTTGATTACCATGGATTGTAATACAGTTTGATATCAGGTATGGTGATCCCTTCTACTTTGTTCTTCTTTCTCAAAATTGTTGTGGCTATTTGGGGTTGTTTACAGTTCCATATAAATTTTTGAAATGTTTGTTCTATATCTGTGAATATGTCTTTGGTATTTTAATTGGGATCATGTTGAATCTATAAATTGCTTTGGGTAGTGGGCATTTTGATTATGTTAAGTCTTCCAATCCATGAACATGGTATATGCTTCCATTTATTTGTGTCTTCCTTAATTTATTTCTTTAGTGTTGTGTGGTTTTCTGAGTACAGGTCTTTTATCTCCTTGTTTAGATTTATTCCTAGGCACTTTATTTTTCTTGTTGCTACATCAAATTGGATTTTTTCCCTGATTTCTGTTTCTGATATTTCATTGTTAGTGTACAAAAATGCCTTCAACTTCTAATGTTGACTTTGTATCCAACTGTTTTGTCAAATTCACTTATTAGGTCGAGTAGTTTTTTGGTGGCATAAAATATCATTTAAATAAGATCAAGATCACAACAGTATACTGCTATAAGGGTTGAAATCTGTGGTGAATTGAAGATATAGATAAAACAGAACCCCAAACACAGCTCAACTAGTGAATAGAATGACTCAACAGTAAATCATAATAGCCTGAAAAAAAGAAGAGATATGCCCCATTATGTAAATGCTATTTAGCATAGTTTCTAATTTCTTCTACACACATTGCTCTATATTAAAAATAATGAGAGCCTATAAAAAATAATACATAAAACACTACATCTAGTGTAAAAGGTGGGAAACACAAGTATACAGACAAATTTAGCTGAAACATGAAATATTAAAAATTCAAATGGGACTAGCGGCAAGATGGAGGAATAGGTGGACGCACCGTACTTCCTCGCACAACCAAGAACAGAACCACAATAATTTACAACAACGATTTGCAGTCATAATATCAGAACTGTCAGAGGATTTATCTAAATGGAAGTCGGACAGCCAAGAAGTTGAAGTAGACTCGTACATCCAGACTGGTAGGGGACGATGAGCCAAGCGAGCGGGTGCGGGGCTGGCGCAGGTCGCAGGCGCGCGTAGGTCGGGGGAAATTTGGCGCAGAATCAGCGCGACAGCCATCCGGGCGCGGGAGCGCGGCGGTGCAGCGGTGATCCCTGAGTACGCAAGCAGTGGCTGGGGGAATCAGTGGGGCAGCGATTGTGGACCAGGGCAGAGCTCACGGCCCAGAAGCCCAGGGAAGTGTCTGACTCCAGGAGAACGGAAGGGTTGCCATTGATCCCTCCTGCCCCCGCTCCCGCCCCTGCCCCCATATATAACGTCACAATCTAGCGACTGGGGCGCCCAGCCCCGGTGAACACCTAAGGCTCCGCCCCCCACCGTAACAAGAGCGACCAGACTGGAGAAAAAATAAATAAATAAATAAAATAATAGGAGAGATAGGGAAAGACAGAAGATATGTTTCCAGCAGAACAGATCAGTCCTCCAGGACTCATCCTTTTGAGTGACCAAGAAATAGCCAATCTATCAGATGCACAGTTCAAAACACTGGTGATCAGGAAGATCACGGAACTGGTTGATTTTGGATGCAAATTACATGAAAAAATGCAGATTACCATAAAAGGGATGCAGGAAGACACACGGAGGAGAGCCAATTGTGAAAGGAAGGAATCTGAGTCGCAAAACAATACAGTGGACCAGAAGGAAGATAGAATCAACCAAGCAGGAAAGCATGATGAAATAAGAATTCAAAAAATCGAAGAAAAGCTTAAGACCATCAAGAACACCTTTAAACGTTCCAACATCCGAATTATAGGGGTACCAGAAGGGGAGGACCAACAAGTGGAAAAGTTATTTGAACAAATAATAAAGGAGAACTTCCCCAAACTGGCAAAGGGAACAGTCTTCCAAGAAATCCAAGGAGCGCAGAGAGCCCCAAAGAAGTTGGATCCAAGAAGAAACACACCAAGGCACATCATAATTACATTAGCCAAGGTAAAAACGAAGGAGAGAATCCTAGAAGCAGCAAGAGATAAGGGGACAGTAACCTACAAAGGAGTTCTCATCAGACTGTCAGCTGATTTCTCAAAAGAGACCTTGCAGGCAAGAAGGGGCTGGAAAGAAATATTCCAAGTCATGAAAGACAAGGACCTACATCCCAGATTACTTTATCCAGCAAAGCTCTCATTAGAATGGAAGGAAGATAAAGTGCTTTTCAGATAAGGTCAAATTAAAGGAGTTCAATCGTCACCAAGCCCTACTTTATGAAATGCTAAAGGGACTTATCTAAGAAAAGAAGATAAAGAAAGGACATGTTATAGTAAAAGGACAGCAAACTCACAATATTAACAACCACACCTAAAGCAAAACCAAAAGAAACTAAGTAAACAACTAGAATAGGAACAGAACCATAGAAATGGAGGGCACATGGGGGGGGGGGCTAGCAATAGGGGTGGGAGGAGGAGAGAGGGGGAAAAGGTATAGAGAATAAGTAGCATAGAATGTAGGTGTGAAAATAGATAGGGGGAGGGCAAGAATAGTACGGGAAACGTAGAAGCTAAGAACTCATAAGTATGACACATGGACATGGACCTAAAGGGGGGGAACGTGGGTGGGAGAGGGGGCACAGGGTGGAGGGGAGTGAAGGGGGAAATGGGACAACTGTAATAGCATAATCAATAAAATATATTTAAAAAAATTCAAATGGAAATGATAGAAACTAAAATCATAATATTATATATGAAGAAACATCCAATGAGCTTGCAGGCAGATTCATGTAAAGTATCCCATTTGAAAGATAAAGAAAAAAATGTATTTTTTAAAAAGCTGGCTAACTATAATAAAGCATCCAGGAGTTAAGGGACACAACCTACATATCATACTTGTCTAACATATGTACACAAAATTGAAATACTAAAGGAAGAGAAAAAATACAGGAAAAATTGGAAGAGATAATGTGGTCAACATGTGTACAAAATTAAGGACAGATGACAAATCACAAATCCAAGAATCTTAACTACCTAGAAGGAGAATAATAGACATACATAACCAAAAATACTAAAACTGAGACAAAAATACAGGCAGAGAAAACAACATTGGTTGTGAACAACAGACAAAAAATGTTAACAGATTTCTTATGAGAAATATTCAAGGGAAAAATACAATGGAGTGACATCATTAAATTATTGATAAAAATGTTGATTCAGAAAACTTTTATCTAGCAAAGATATACATATATCATTTATGTAATTATATATCACTTTATATAATTATATTTAACAACATATTCTCTATACACTGTATTGTGTGTTCACCACCCCAACTCAAGTCTCCGTCCACCACCATTTACTCCCTTTAAACCCCTCCTCCACATCCTCCACCACTCCTGCCCTCAGCAATCACCACACTGCTGTACCTGTCCATGAGTTTTTCTTTTTTTTTCTGTTCAATCCTTCTACTCTCCCAACCCAACCCAATCACACCTGTCATCCTGCTCTCTCAACCATGAGTCTGTCTCTATTTGTTTGTTGGTACATATTGTTCATTAGATTCCACATATGAGTGAAACTACATGGCACTTATTTCAATTAGCATAATATCCTCCAGGTCCATACATACTGTCACAAAAAGTAATATTGTCTCTATTTTTGCAGACAAATAGCATTGCATTGTGTAAAGGTACCACAGCTTTTTAATCCACTCTCTACTCATGGACACTTGGACTGCTTCCAAATCTTGGTTATTGTAAAAACACTGCAATGAATATAAAAATCAAGATGAAAATATACTTTTCAGACAAATGAAGCTGATAATTCACTGAAATAGCCCTACAGTCTTATCAATAATAGAGTTCAATGCCCATAAGATGATGCCAAATGAAAATTTAAATCAAATCAAGCAAATGGAAAAAAGGCAGTAAATACAGATTCTTTTTAACTTTCTGATTAATTTAAAATATAGTTATCCTAAGAAAACTGTACAAATGTCATAGGATTTATTACATATATAAGTAAGCTACATGAAGCAAAACATAGATGATGGGAAGGTGGAAATTGAAGTAATGTGTTGTTAAGGTTGTTAAATGAGACATAAAATGGCATATTATCATTTGACAGTACATTGTGTTGATCAAGAGGTCTATATTGTACACTCTAGAAAAACACTAAAAAATCAAAAGTATTACAATCAATAAGACAACAACAGGGATAAACAATGGGAAGAAAGTTCAACTATTCCCCAAACAGTAAGAAAGCAAGGAAAAAGAGAGGAACAAAAGAAAAAGTGGGAAAATAGTAAAAACAGATAGAAAAATGGTAGATTGAAATCCAAACATCTCAATAATTATGTTAAATTTAAGTAGTAGAAAAACACAATTGTATTCAGAGATTTAAAAATTAATGAGAAAGCAATGATTATTATGTTTCCTTTAAAATAAACTCACTTTAAATATAAAGACATAGGAAAGTGGAAAGTAGAAATATATATCACATATAAACACTAAGCATAAGAGAGCTTGAGAAGATATTTTACCATCATATAAGTAACGTTAGCCCAGAAAAATTTTACCAGGGATATAATAGAAGTTTCATAACATTTGTAGAGGATACATACATAAAAAGATATAACAACCCTAAATTCTATGCAATGTACAGAGATTTGTAGTACACAAAGCCAAAACTGATGTAACTTGAGAGAAATTCACATTACATTTAGATACATTGTCACTCTCTTTGCAGTAATTTACAGAAAAAAAATGCACAAAGCTGAAAAGACATAGAACACTCGAGTACCACTGTCAACCAAATGAGCACAGTTGATCTGTATAGAGACTGTCAAACTCCCAGTTTGTTAGCCATTACTATGAGTTGTTCTTGCTCTTATAATCATTGTAATTTGTCCATTGTTGTGCATCTTTTGAAGTAAACATATATCTACAAAAATATTTTTAAAATATTTATTTCTTTATTTAGAGAGAGGGGAAGGAAGGGAGAAAGAGAGGGAAAGAAACATTGATGTGCAGGAGATACATCAACCGACTATCTCTAGCACGCCCCCAACTAGGGATCCAGTCTGCAACCCAGGCATGTGCCCTGACTGGGAATCGAACTGGTGACATTTTAGTCTGCAGGCACTCAATCCATTGAGCCACACCAGCTACAGCTACATATATAATTTTAGATAAAGGATTTTCAAAATAAACTGGTATGCACAATTCAAAGGTAAAGTATATTCTCAGATTGAAATATGTAAACATTAAATTCTAATTTTCATCTTTTCCCAGAATTGTTAAAATATTTCCTATTTTATTGCCAGACTCCTGACCTTTTCTTTCTTCAGTGTATGACTTTATTGTCCCAAGCATGCCTACAGTAGAGAATCTATGCTACTTTAACATAGTATAAAAGTAATTCCACTTATTTTTACGTGGTTACACAGAGCTGAAATATTTAACTGATTCCATTTCTTTCCAAGCATTCGTCAAGGTGCTGGATTTCAGATGTTTTTTTAAAAATAGAATGGCTTGCCCTGGCTGGTGTAGCTCAGTGGATTGAGCGCGGGCTGGGAACCAAAGTGTCCCAGGTTTGATTCCCAGCCAGGGTACATTCCTGGGTTGCAGGCCATTACCCCCAGCAACCGCACATTGATGTTTCTCTCTGTCTCTCTCTCTCTCTCTCTCTCTCCCCTCCCTTCCCTCTCTAAAAATAAATAAATAAAATCTTAAAAAAAAGGATTTTAAGATTTAAAAAAAAATAGAATGGCTTTTACTCATGTTTCTAAAGTTTTCCTTTTTAATTTTTTTTATTTTTATTGAATTTATTAGAGCAACATTGGTTAATGAAATGATATAGATTTCAGGTGCACAATTATATAATTATTGTTTCTTTATGGTGTCCACTGGCTCCTATGTGTGTTTTGAGCAATCATCTCTCTGGACCTCTCAAGTGTAGTTCACTGGGTCAGAAGAACAACTTTATGTTTTATAGACTTTGTGACTACCGCATAATTGAATTAGTTCTATAGCTTCAGCATGCTGACATTTTGATATTTAGCCAAATATTTGTTTATAAAATAAATATTAGTTTACCAATTTCTTCAATATGTTTGATCATCTATTATAAAATAAACATTGTTTTAGAAAATACCAGCACTCCTAAAACTTTTAAGTTAAACTGGAGGCTTGTATCCTAACACAAAGTTTTGCTAGTTGGTACAATATTCATTGAATAGGAAATCTTCGCATACTCTAAGAGTAGAAATCTAATTGGGGGGTAAGGTAAATAGCATCTAGATCTTTAGTGGTGATACATAGAAATGCAATTTAATGTTAGGGAATAGAAAAATATTATTCAAATGTCATAAAATGGCCCTGGCTGGTGTGGCTCAGTGGACTGGGCACTGGCCTGCGAACCAAAGGGTCATGGGTTCACTTCCCAGTCAGGGTACATGCCTGGGTTGCGGACTGGATTCCTAGTAGGGAGGCGGCCATGCGTTGATGTTTCTGTTCCTCTCTCCCTCTCATCCCCTCTGTCTAAACAAAATAAATAAAATCTTTAAAAAATTCATAAAATGGCATTGAAAGGGGAGTCAAACAAATGAACAAAAACGTTTCTTGTTTTAAATTAATTTAATTGTTCCCTTCCTCACTTTTTTGTCTGTTAAGATTATTTTCCTAACTATTCCAGTACTTATACACAGTAAAGCTATTTTAGTGAGTTTAAAAATTGCTAAATATCAATGCCTTCAGCTGCCCCATAAGATTGATACTTAGCCTTTGCAACTTCACTTACTGAAAGTTAAATCTTACATCAAGGATAAATCATGCATTTGACATTTATGTTTTAGAAATTTAGCAGACAAATGATATAATAGTGATAATAATTATGGCATTAAATCATATTTAAATGCTTGCTCATCCTAAATCTCTAAATTTTATAAAATTTGCCCTAGCAGATGTGTGCTCAGTGGATGGAGCACCAGCCTGTGAACCAAAGTGTCCACTAGTCCAATCCCCAGTCAGGACACAGCCTGGGTTTGGGCCAGGTCCCCAGTAGGGGGCACATGAGAGGCAAAGTCATGGGGGGTTACAGCTTCCTGAGACCAGGCAGGGTCGCTCCAACAGTCCATATTGTTAAATCTAAATATGTATTCTTATTTATAGTTAATAGTCACATAACAAATATAGTTTGTCATCTTTTCACACAAATGTAGTATATAATGGTTTTTATTCTACCCTTTTTATTCATTTAGAAACATAACTTGGATTACTTTATTTGTAAAAAATATAAATATATAATTATTTTTCCAGATGCAAGGCATTTTATTGTATGAATATAGACATATTTTTCCTTCTACCAATGTTTAATTATGTATTTTTATTCTGTTCTATTAGTGATTACAAAATTTTTATGACACTAATTTAAATTGAAAAAATCCTACTCAAACAATTAAAAAATAAGTTTTAGGTCGGATCAGGTTCTCTTGTCTTCATGCTATTTTGCTCATTTAGTTTAACTCCAAAATTCATCATTATTATATTTTTTAGTATAAAACCAATGCTAGTTTAGATTTACCTTTATTTACCATTATTCTTATTATTTAGCTATTGTACTTTACTCCTTTTTCTGGTTATTTTGGTAAAGATTATTGGTGATAAATCCCTCAGTTGTCTCAAACGAATCTTAATTTATCCTCATTCTTGACTGAGTTTAACAATGCATAGAATTCTAGTAACAGTGCTTTCTCTCAGCATCCTAATTATGAAGTGGTTAAATTACGCTCTACTCTTGCTCCAGAGAAATCTACATTTAATTTAATTTCATTATTCTTCTTTGACTGCTTTTAAGAACTGGTTTCCTCCAGTGTTGTTGCATGTTCACTATACTGTATATATGCATGAATTAACATGAGTATTTTTTCTTTTTATTCTGTGTTCTCAATCTAAGAATTCATGTGTTTTACATATTTCGAAAACCACTTTGTCACTATTTCTTTGAACATTGCTTCTTCATATTTATTTTTTTTCATTCTGGAACTATCCTCAAGTATACATTGAATCTCAAATTTTTCTACTGACTGTCTAAGTTGTGTATTTCTCTTTCTCCCCAAAACTTGATTAGAATGAATTTTTTTGAAATTTATTTTATATTTTTCCATCACAATTAATTTCCCCCCACCACCTCTTCTACTTCCACTCACCTGACTAAATTTTAATTCTGCTTTTTAAATTTTTTGACAGATTTGGAAACTACACATCTAATGTACTTCATTTTTGGTTCCTCTTGATTTTTAAGTAAGTGTATTAAATATAAATTTCAGTACACTCTAGTATTTTTATCCCCTTATACTTATTTATATAATCCAAAATTGTTTCATTTTTAATTATGCTAAATTACATTTCATTTTATTATAATATCTCTTAATTAGTGTCATACAGTGGAAGAAACCCTATGATGCACTGATCTGTGCTGTCACATTCTGTGAATGAGTCACATTTTTATGAGTAAATAGAAAATCTACTACCATTACATCCATTTCCTTGCTCTACTTTTAAAATATAATTGTTGTGAATATCAAACAATTTATACTTTTTTGTTCAATCACCAAATGATTTGGAAAAAGTCAATAAGGAGTATAATTTATTTGTATATAAATTTCTAGACTTATTCTTTCTTCTAAATTGCTGTCCCATGATTCCTTTTCATTTTATTTTTTTGAAGAACTCTTTAGCTAGTTTTTGCAGCTTAGTTCTTAGACAACACATTTTTTTCTAGTTTTTCTTCATCTAAGAATACATTTATTTATCCTTCATAGTGTGGCATTCCCTTGTGGGAAATGATTGTTTTTCTCTCTGGATGCTTCTAAGGTTTTTCGTATATCTTTAGTTTTCAAAAGTTTAATTATGATGTGCTTGGCATAGATTTTGTTGGCTTTAACCTGTTTGTGGTCATTATGACCCTGCTTTAAAAAGATGTAAATTTAATTTAACTAGTGTATTTGTATGTGAAAATATTTTAATAATCTTAAATATTGACAAACTAATTTTCCACAGCAATTTTCTATATTAAAGTATCAATACCATTTATTCCCATTATACTTTTTAAAAGGTATAAATATTAAAACATCTATGAATCTTCTCTCAGATGGCTCTTAATTGACCATTTAGATAAATTAATTCTCATCAATCTGTCTGAGCTTTATAAAGAAATTAAAAATTGCCAAAAACAAGCTGAAGTATTTTTAGGTTATTGTTTATTTTATTAAAAAATAGATGTATTTTTAAAAAAATGTTATTTAAAACCTATTCCAGTCTCTAAAAGTATACTATATTGAATAATAAGGACAAGAAGATATTCAGGTTATACATTGGGGAGGAGGAAACATTGTTTTGTGTTCAATTTTTATGGCTAAGAAAATACTAATAAACCACAGGTGTGCTTTGAATGTGTCGATGAAAAGTCTGTAAATCTGATTATAACCTGACTTTTAAATGCTTGGTTACATGCACTAAAGCTTCCCAATATCTATTGTTCTATTTTTAGGCACATTATTATTATGTCTGATTCTACAGTCCTTTGATTCAGAACTGACACATGATATAAACATACTTACAGTTCTCAATTTAAGTGTTTGAGAATGTTGAGAGGGGTCAGGAAAGAATACCCTGATGGGAATAGCAAATAGCTACAGGAGAGTTTTGCCTTAACAGTTCTTTTGATGTTGACCTTATATCATGTTTGATAGATCTGGATTTGGGAAAATATATAAGTTGTTTTATATTCCAGCAACAATTTACTGATGCATCATTTCAGTCAAGATTTATCTCACAAAAATAAAATGATTAACTTCTTTTCAAAAAATACCAAGGAATTAAACAGGCTTAAGAATAAAGTGCTAATCATTGCCACATTAGCATTAAGCCAGTAGAACTGAGAAGTCTACATATTTTATCCAACTCAGGAAGAAACAGTTGAAGAAAGGATGTGAAGATTTTTGACAAACTAGAAAATGATAGGCCTCAAAAACACATGTATCTATCACTTTCTAAATAAGAATGTAACCAATGTATGGTTTGTCTTTAGAGGAAACAAGTATCTGGTTCTTATATTTCTGGGATAACCTCTGTTCTAATATCAATAGCTATGTGACAATGTTATTCATATTTTTATAAACAATATGTACTTAGTAAGAAGATTCACTATAATCTATCATGGTAATCCAAAACAAATTTAATTTTGAAGAGGTCATAAATAGTAGAAAAGAAACAGATTTGGTATCTGAAACTTAGACCCAAATCTTGATCCTTCCACTCATGATTGTATGTGAGTTTTTCTTTCTAGACTGTGGAATGCAGAAAGTAAAATGTATTTCAATGGATTATTTTGTGAGTAAAATTCAATGTGAACATGCTCTTTAAAATAGTTAGCATAGAACCTGGCATGCAGAAGAAACCTAATAAAAGGCTTAATAATTCATATTTATAAACATGAAATATTACTGAACTACCAATTTCTAGGCAATGTTGACCAAAACATAAATAATGATCCTTGACTTCAGTGAGCTTACATTTGTTTGCAAAGACAACTATGTTTAATGCAATATTTATTGTTTTATTTATTTTTTGTATAAAATGACATAGAGCCACATCATTCATTCTAAGAGTGGCAAACCTAATAGAAATAACCCACATGTTTTAATATATTTTTGAAGTATAATCTCCTTACCTTTAAACAAAAGGTATCACCAAACCAGGTCCTACATTTTATTAACAATTAGCTATGTGCCCTGGCTCAGTGTATTGAGCACCAGCCTACAAACCAAAGAGTAGCCAGTTCAATTCCCAGTCAGGGCATATGCCTGGGTCCTTAGTAGGGGGAACATGAGAGGCAGCCACATACTGATGTTTTTTTCCCTCTCTTTCTCTCTCCCTTCCCCTCCCTAAAATAACTCAGTAAAATCTTTTAAAAATAAATAAATAAACTATGTATGTTATATTTTAATTGCAGTGTTCTCCTAATAACCCTCAAATGATATGTTTATAGATTTGTTGCCTGAAATCTGTATTGTTACTAAATCTTTGTCTCTGTTGTTTTCCAGACCCCCAAATTCTTCTAAATATGAAAATGCAATTCTGTATATTTCGCATAAATATAGATTGACTATATAACAAGAAAAGTTCACTTTGTTTCTAACTGAATAAACTTGGAATCAAGTTTATGTAATTCTTGTAAACTATTTTTAAAATAGGAAATTCTATGTAAACTATGTGAACTATGTAAACTAAATTCTATGTAAACTATTTTTAAAATAGGAAAATATATTTGTAGTGTTGTCCACTGTATTATAAATAAACATAGTCAAATGAACTAAAGATCAAAATTGACATTAAATGTGCTTTGACCTTAATACAGTAAGCATACTAGGTCAGCATATAAAATTTATTACAAGTCACAACATTTTGACATGAGATATAGTTGTTCATAATGATACAGGGGTAATATGTGCATGTGATTCACACTGCCACAGAAACAACAATAAACAAACGATTTTTTAGTAAAGTAAGAAGCCTAATACTATTATACAGACTTATTTGGGACTGGCCTTGTCAGCATATATGAATATGTGCATATACTAATTAGAAAAGCATAGCTATAACCCCCAAATGTATGTAATATTACTTTTAACAGAAGTCAAAGTCACAAGCATATAATTATATAAATATTTCTTTCACAGCTGCTGCATTACATCTAATCTAGAGAGAGAACATTTGTACATTTGCATGAAATTTTGGCTGGAGTTCATTTTAATGTTTGTAAGACAAATGTAGTAAATGGAATCCTTAAATGAGAAGTGTTTATAATCTATAAGGATGTGGTAGTATGTAAGCCAGGCACTCTATAGAAGGTTTAGTATATGAGAATTATATATAGAACAGTAAACTCGGGGTGGAGTCCCTATCCCATATCTTATTATAACTTTACACAGGTTAAAAAACCTTTGGAATATACTTCATCATCTGGAATAAAGCATAACACCTGCACACATATATTTTTGACAATTAAGTGGCAGGTTCAGTGGTGTTCAAACAACCATCCCACAGAGGACAATTAGATATGTTCAAATATTCATAAACACATACACTTAAATATGTTCCATGTATTATTAGAGAGATATTAAGTAGTGAAGAATTATAAGACCAAGATCTACAAAAGGAGAGAATTTCGGAGAGATGAACAGGATTTTAGGGGCTGCATTTACCAACTTAGAGAGACTTGCCTCTTCCAAAATCACAAATGAAAGTCTAAGAAACCAAGTAGAAACTTTCACAGGATTCACAGGATTGGAGGAATAAATGTTGAACCTCGGGGCTAAGAGATGATTTGGCACCTTAACAGTCTACCAGGAATTGAGTTAGAGCCCATAAAGTTTATGTTGTTGTAGTAAAAATAAATTGGAAATAATATCAGCCCATTAGGAAATAAAACCCAATTTAAAATCATCTCAATCTGTTTGAATTAGGTGATTTTGGATTGCTGATGATCCTAGCCTGAACAGCTTCCAGGAATTAAAATACCTTTTTTTCTCATCAAGAAATATCAATCAGAATCAAGTTGCCCATGCAAGAGGCACCTGCACCATCTCCTCATGTGGACACACTGTAACTTCAGCTATATACGAAACAATTCCCACTAAAAGAAATCAAGAATCTAGCCCTGGCTGGCATAGCTCAGTGGATTGAGTGCGGGCTGGGAACCAAAGTGTCCCAGGTTCGATTCCCAGCCAGGGTACATTCCTGGGTTGCAGGCCAGAACTCCCAGCAACCGCACATTGATGTCTCTCTCTCTCTCTCTCTCTCTCTCTCTCTCTATCTATCTCCCTCCCTTCCCTCTCTAAAAATAAATAAATAAAATCTTTTAAAAAAATGTAGCACTTTAAAAAAAAAGAAGAAAAAAAGAAATCAAGAATCTAGCAGAGTGACTCCTATACATTGGGCAAGTGAGAAAAACTCAACATTAAATCGGTAGGAGCTGAACACGTCTTACCATAACCCCGACACCTAGACCAGCCACACCAGTCAGACGGAAATCACAACTCCAAACTTCTCTGAGATGAAGCCTCTACCTAGTACCCTACTTTTAATAAGATTCCAACAGTATTATAAGCACCAGAACACATAACTCTGGACAATGGGGTTAAATCCTGAGACCCAGGAGAGTCTAGTAAAACAAAAAGTTCTTGAGGGACTCCTGAAAAACAAAATGGCTACCCTCTCCATGGACCCTCTCCATTGCCCACTGGACTGCACGAGGCAACAGGCAGCAATATGCTAGTCCTTTCCCTACCAGGAGGGCAGCAGGCACGATCTTCAGACTCTCCTTCTGCCCAGCCCCAAGTTTCCAGTGTCTCCATGTAAGAAGCTTGTGTTCACATCTGGCACCTCAGCTCTTTGGCTGCCACCCAGAAAGTACATCCTTTGACTACCTACAGTTAATGACCAGCATGGCTTGTGTTTACTAATTCAATGGCACTGTGGCAAAAAAAAATGACAGAGTTCATAACTATCTTCCCATGTCTCAGAGCAGAAAGAGCTGATAGAAAAGACTTGATCCCATTTTTCTCCTGAAAAAGGTCTTATGCATACTTTAAATGTTTCTGTCTGAGACCAGCTTCCAGTCAGCTTGCATACAGTTGGTGACTGAGACTCTCCCCTTTGGGACACTGATAGGTTTTGGCACGCCTGCAGCCACAGAAAATTACTAAGAACAAAGAAGGGTACTTGGACTATCATAAAGGTTTGATAGACAAACAAGGGCTCAGGCCTGCTGAATGATCAGGTTCATCTTTTATAAAGCACCACTCCATCACTTTTAAATAATACTGCTTCTTTTACCTTGGGAGTGATGGCTATTTTATCAAGTGCATATAAACCAACACAAGGATTCAAAGATGAGAAGAAGAAGGAGGAGAAGGAAGAGGAAGAGCAGGGACAGGGGAGGGGTTAAAGCAGGGGGGAGAGGGAGGAGGAGGAGAAAAAGAAGAAATATATTCCAAACAAAAATGACCCCTCCCCCAAATAGAACCTTGATAAAATGGAAATAATTATTTAGCTGATAAAAAGTTTAAAATGGTGGTCATAAAGATACTCACCAGGGTCAGGAAAATAATACATGAATGAAGTAAAATATTTCAACAAAAATAGAAAATATGAGAAAATACAATACCAAACAGAAATCATAGGGCTAAAAATTTAATAAATGAAAAATTTAATAGGGGGATTTAACAGCAGACTGATGAAGCAGAATAATGCACCAGCAACCTTGAAGACAGGGCAGGGGAATTCATTAAATCAGAGTATGAAAAATAAGAAAGAAGACAGTCTTAGGGATTTATGGGACACCATCAAGTGAACCAATATCCACATCACAGAGATCCCAGAAAAATAAGAGAGAAAAAGACAAATTTTTTGGAAAAAATAATAGCTGAAAACTTCCCTAACCTGGAAAAAAACACAAGCATCTAGATCCAGAAAGCCTACAGGTTAAAGATAAATCTAAACAAATGAACACTGATACACACCATAACTATACTGTTGAAAATAAAACACAAAGAATCTTAAAAGCAGTGCAAAAAATATTATTACTTACAAGGAAACCCTTATTATCCATACTGAACTGCCCCAAAATCAAATAGCCAGAGGAAACAAGAAAAATAAAAGAGAAAGCTGGAGGCATCACAATTCTATTTTCAAACTGTATTATAATGTTATAATAATCAAAAAGCATGATATTGGCATAAATATAGACATATATACAAATTAAATAAAATAGACAGCCTAGAAATAACCCAAAATAGATACAATCCATTAATTTATAACAAAGGAGCCAGGAATACATAATGGAGAAATGATGGTCTTTTCAATAACTGTTTTTGAGAAACCGGACACAAGCAAACAACCACTAAGTAAACAACCAACAGAAATATAAACTTAATAGAACCCAAAAATAATGGAGTCAAAGAAAAGGAAATTATACTTTAGAAAGAAATTATACTTTAAAATAGCTATGAATTTTTATGATATTAAAAATAGCATAAAATCTGATTGATAATATTTTCCAGAAACTTAAATCTGTTACAAATGGTAATTTTAAAACTAAACATAATGACCTTGTATATAATTATAATTAAACAGGCCTGCTGGAAAAATTCAATATACAAAAGAAATAGAATTTGTATTTCCTACAACAAATATATATTGAAAATTCTATATCACTTAAGTAGCAACTAAAAGTACCAAATACCAAGGAATACATCTACCAAGACTTATCCATAGAAAACTATATCACTTAAGAGAATTTTAAAAAAGAAAAAAAAAACTATGTAAATGAATAGACAGACTAATTCAAGGATAAAACCTCTAGAAAGGTTAATAATGCCATATTCTCCATTTTTTTTTAGTTTGAATGCATTCCGAATTAAAATTCCAGGAAATTATTTTTCTAGCAATCAAATCAATCCCAAAGTTTACTTGAAAAAGCACATCCAAGTCAATGTTAATAAAGAAACAGAAGAAAGAAAAAAAGGAAAAATAAGGAAGGACTTGCTTTACTGAGAAACAAGACATATTGTAATGTTACAATGGTGGGGACAGCTTAGTAGGGACAAAACTAGACATATACACCAATGAAACTCTCTATAGATTCCAAGACTCTTGCAATCTCATTTAACTTCTAACATAGATAGGCCCTTATATTACTGTAAAAATAGAAGACTTTTGCCCTCGCTGGCATGGCTCAGTGGATTGAGCGCGGGCTGTGAACCAAAGTGTCTCAGGTTCGACTCCCAGTCAGGGTACATGCCTGGGTTGCAGGCCATGACCCCCAGCAACCACACATTGGTGTTTCTCTCTCTCTCTCTTTCTCCATCCCTTCCCTCTCTAAAAATAAATAAATAAAATCTTTAAAAAAAAATAGAAGACTTTTCATTAAAATATTCTGAGTCCATTAAAATATCACTGTGCAAAAAAATATTTAAGGAGCTATTCCATAACCTCACATAATACATGAAATCACTTCCAGCTAGATTTTATATTTAATTGTTAAATTTTGGGGGAAAGCAAATGTAAAGATTATAGGAGCTATCTCATGGCCCTGGGTCTTGTGTTAAGTAAACTGTGTTATGTTGCTATAATAAGCAAATAAATAAATAAATAAATAAATAAATGAAATCACTACTCCCAAATAAATATTTTGATTTTTACTTTAAAATTTAACACTACTATGAAGAAAAAAAATAGGTCCAGTTAGTCAAAAAGCAAGCCAAAATTAGATAATTAATAATAGATTAATTTCCAAAAAAAAAAAAAAGGAATCCTTACACATCATTAAGAAAAAGACAGGCAAATTGATTCCATAATTGGTAATACCCATGAACAAGCATTTCATAAAAGTTATTTAAAGGCTACAAAAGCATAGGAAGGATTGATCAATCTTGCTAGTCATGAGGTAAATGAGAAGTAAACTACAGAAGATGGAGGAATAGGTGGATGCACCATATCTCTTCGCACAACCAAGATTAGAACAACGATAATTTACAACAATAATTTACAGACAGAATAACGCCCAGATCTCCCAGAGGATTTATCTGAATGGAAGTCGGGCAGCCAAGAAGTTGAAGCAGACGCGTTCATCCGGACTGGTAGGAGAAGACGAGCCGGGAGGACGCGGGGCTGGCGCGGGTCTGCGGCGCGGAGATTGGGGAAAGTTTGGCAAGAAATTGGCGCGACAGCCATCTGGGGTGCAAGAACGCAGCAGTGATCCCTGAGTATGCAAGCTGTGGTGATCCCTGAGTATGCAAGCTGTGGCTGGCAGACCCAGAGGGGTAGCAATTGTGGACCAGGGCAGAACTCGCAGCCCCGGAGCCCAGAGAAGGGTCTGAGCCCAGGAGAACGGAACCATCGCCATTGTTTTCTCCCGCCCCGCTCCCGCTCCCGCTCCCGCCCCCACCCCCACATATAACGTCACAATCTAGCGACTGGGGTGCCCAGTCCCGGTGAACACCTAAGGCTCCGCCCCCCATGGTAACAAGAGCAACCAGACCGGAAAAAAAATTATAAAAAAAAAAGGAGAGACAGGGGAAAAATGTTTTCAACAGAACAAATCAGTCCCCCAGGACTCATCCTTTTGAGCGACCAAGAAATAGCCAAACTATCAGATGCGCAGTTCAAAACACTGGTGATCAGAAAGCTCACGGAATTGATTGATTTCGGGCGCAATTTAGATGAAAGGATGCAGGTTACCATAAAACAGATGCAGGAAGACACGCGGAGGAGAGCCAATAGTGAAAGGAAGGAATCTGAGTCTCAAAACAATACAGTGGACCAGAAGGAAGATAGAATCAACCAAGCAGGAAAGCATGATGAAATAAGAATTCAAAAAACTGAGGAAAACCTTAAGAGCATCCAAGACACCTTTAAACGTTCCAATATCCAAATTATAGGGGTACCAGAATCGGAAGGGGAAAAGAAACAAATTGAGCACGTATTTGAACAAATAATAAAGGAGAACTTCCCCAATCTGGCAAAGGGAACAGTCTTCCAAGAAATCCAAGAAGCTCAGAGAGTCCCAAAGAAGTTGGACCCAAGAAGAAACACACCAAGGCACATCATAATTACATTAGCCAAGGTAAAAACGAAGGAGAGAATCCTAGAAGCAGCAAGAGATCAGGGGACAGTAACCTACAGAGGAGTTCCCATCAGACTGTCAGCTGATTTCTCAAAAGAGACCTTACAGGCAAGAAGGGGCTGGAAAGAAATATTCCAAGTCATGAAAGACAAAGACCTACATCCCAGATTGCTCTATCCAGCAAAGCTCTCATTTAGAATGGAAGGGCAAATAAAGTGCTTCTCAGATAAGGTCAAGTTAAAGGAGTTCATCATCACCAAGCCCTTATTTTATGAAATGCTAAGGGACTTATCTAAGAAAAGAAGATAAAGAAAAGACATGTATAGTAAAAGGACAGCAAACTCACAAATATTAACAACCACACCTAAAGCAAAACCAAAAGAAACTAAGTAAACAATTAGAACAGGAACAGAACCACATAAATGGAGGGCACATGGAGGGCTAGCAGCAGGGGGGTGGGAGGAGGAGAGAGGGGGAAAAGGTATAGAGAATAAGTAGCATAGAATGTAGGTTGAAAATAGATAGGGGGAGGGCAAGAATAGTACGGGAAATGTAGAAGCTAAAGAACTCATAAGTATGACACATGGACATGAACTAAAGGGGGGAAACATGGGTGGGAGGAGGGTACAGGGTGGAGGGGAGAGAAGGGGGAAATGAGACAACTGTAATAGCATAGTCAATAAAATATATTTTAAAAAATGAAGTAAACTACAATTAGATAAAGTTACTATTGTAGATTGTTTCTAAATTTCATTTTAATTATTCCTATCCCTGCAGTCATGTCCCTTTACAATGTAATTTTAAAGTTTTATGTAGAAATCTGGAATCCATTCTCCCAGATTTTAATCTGGACTGATCTTTTTACTTTCTTTGGCCAATACAATGGATCAGAAGTGATACTGTGCTAGTTCAGATCTTAGACCTTAGAGGACTGCATGCTTCACTTTCTCTCAAGATCCTTGACAGTTGCTGTATGAAAATTCAAGTCTACACTATTAGTCAATGCCAAGTCAGACCACATGAAACCAAAAAGTGCAGTAGCAACTGAAGGCTTCCCAGATCAACTGGCTCAAGCTGGCAGCTGTCTGCAGAAGCATTAGTGAGCCTAGTCAAAACCATGAGAAACACTCAGCCCAAAGTAATGAAATTCAGAGTTTCAAGACAAATAATCGGTTGCTGTTTAAGGATATACATGTGGGGGTAGTGTGCTATGCAGTAAAAGCAAATGAATAATTGGTTTTTCAGAAGATGAAATTTTAAAGAAGTACTGTGAAACAACAGTACTTCTTATTCAGTGATACTGGAGTATTAACTAGTAGGAGTACTTTGGAAAAATTGAGGGCATTTTTTTTCACTAGATATGTGTATATATTCATATATACAATGGCACTACTAAATTTGAATATGTACATATGCATACATATAGTATTCAATCATATCATACTACATTTATGCCTCCAAATATGTACCTGTGTGCACCAAATACCATACACCAACATATTCACAGTAGCAAGCCAAAAACTTATGGTAAATTGTAGGGAAAATGGAGTCAGTCAGGCTCCCTCACCCAGATATCCAGATGACTGTGGCTTGGCAGTGTTCATGCGTCCTTGAGACAGGGCCCACATGGGCACAGTCAAGCTCTGTCATATAATATTTTGGCACCCTGCTGGCTTTGTGTGCATTTAGTATACAAGGGAGTCACGGCTTCCTGCAGTGCAACACGCAGCTTGTGGTGTGCATGGATCTCCCCACCCCAGAATAAAGGCAGGTCGGACATCCCAATGGCTCTGTAATTTTTCTTCCATCTTCCCAAGTCCCATGTGAACCTGCCTGGCCTTAACAGGCTGAAAGACATAAGTAAATTACGGATTCTTATAATACTGTACAACAAACAAATGAATAAACTACTGCTATAACAAAATAAATTTCTTCCATACACATGATTTTGAGTGGAAGAGGCAGACACAATAGAATTTATTCTGTACTTTTAAAAGGTTCAAAAATAAATAGAACTAACCTAGCGATTTAGAAGTTCAGCAGTGCTTATAGGGAGAGCCAATGTGATATGTAGGGATCACAGGAGAGTTTCTATAATTCTGGTGACATTTTCTTTCTTCATGTGGGTATCTGCTTACTTAGATGGGTTCCTTTTGGGAAAATTATTGAAATGTGCTCTTACAATCTCTGCACTACAGTTTCTATATGATTTTTTAACTCAATAGAATCTTGTGAAACTACAGCTTTTAGAAAGAAATTTCATCTTACTATATCTTAATTCTCTTATAATGTGTGCATTACATTAAGAAAGCATCATTTATAAACCATCTTCTAGAAATTCAGACCAGAAAACCATTTTTTATACCTCAATAAGTTTTAGTATTATTTTTCCCTACCTTGGTATTTGGAAGTTTGAGTGTGTTTTGTTTTATTCTGGCCCCCCCCCCCAAAGAAAAATAACCAAAGCAAACGGCCATTTCTCTCTAGACGTGTTGTTTTGATTCAGATTCAGTTATCATTTCTCCAGAAAAATCAACTTTTTTATGTAATCACATCTCCCTCCAAATGTGCTCTACACTTCATTAAGTCAGTCATAAATATTTATTGAGTGTTTAGAACATGCCAAACATTTTTTCTAGAAACAGAAGCAATAAAACAAATTGCTTTCACTGTGCTCACATTCTAATGGAGGTAAATACACATCCAATAAGTATGGCAAGACAATCAAGATGTGACTTTTTGTGGAGTCTCAACATACGTCCTTTCTGCTCCTCATATAGTGACAATTACTAGAAGCAGATTATTGTCTTGCTTCTGAGACACTATAACATCTATCCTTATGGCATATGAGATTACTGTTCCCCACGCTATTCTCCCTCTATAATAGGATAATGCATCCATGACTACTGTGCTGACAATGGGCTATGCATTCTGTGGAAAAGTGAATTCATCCCATCTCCATAAACATTGAACTTGGTCATGTAACACGCTTTGGCTAATAGTATGTAACTAAAGGAAGCTTGCTGCATCCCAATAGGAGCATTAAGTAAAATGGCATGATTAGGCTCTGCTTTTCGTGCCCCTGTCTTTCAACATGAAAAAATATTTCCTAGATAATGGTTATTATTTCCATCTGTTTCTTTTAAAAAAGAGAGAAAATTAGTATGGAGCTGAGTGCAACCCAACAAAACACAGTTAAGCACAGCTGAACGCAATTGACCTGCCCTGCAGTGATCCACGGCCTATAAGTAATGTGAGCCACAAATAAGTGTTTTTGTTGTATGCAAAATAGATTAAAGAGTTATTTGCAGTTATTTACTTTTGTATCAAAATCTGACTAACTCACATTCCATAAATAGAAATCTGAAAAAATAACAGAAAAATGACTACTGAGATACCTACCATACCCACTCTTTGTGCTCAAAATTTAAAAAAAAAGGATTCTCTTTTGTAACTGGTCTTTTTGGGACCACTGTACTTGAACAACAATTAAAAAATAAAAAGAAAAAGAAACATTTTAACATTTTGTAATCTCTTGATAGCTTTAACTTTCTGACATGCTATTAAAATTTTATGTTGAATGTTTATGTTTGGCTAAGCTTTAAAAAAAGTTTTCATAAATGTATCAGGGAAAAAAAATTCCATAGATATAATTAGCTCTGTGAACTCATCCACTTCATAGGATATTGTTGAAAGGCCATTTCTGGCTTAGCTGTCATTCACTCACTACTGCAAATTTATATGTATTTATATAGTTTGTATGGTAAGAAGATCAGAAGCTATTATTGCTGACTAGTTTAAACAAAAAAACATGTTTACACAATTGTAGTAGAATGGTGTTTAAAAAACAATAGATTAAAAAACAACACTCAGAATTTTTTAAATTTAATTTGTTGCTTAAGGAATCTTCATGTTGTTGATGACTCTGTTGGTAAACTAACACATGATAAGAGAATGATAATTCATTATTCTACAGTTCAGTACTTACATTCATTCAATCAAAATATTTGCTGAGATAGAACATGGACCCACCTGTGTTCTACTTTTCCGTGTTGGAGCTCTTCCTCCTTTCAATTTTCTGTCCCTAAATATAACCTGTTTTCAACAGTTCCTCCACCTTCTAGAAACAGTCAACCAGGCTTCACTGTGATTCTGACTGCTTGTATTAAGCTTTTCCATGTGATCGTGTATCCTGTGTATAGCATAATTCTCTTCAACAGGCACAGCTAATTAAGTTCTGTAATCAAGGACACTTCAGCCAAGAGCTAATTTAAAAATTAAATGCTGAAAACAGAGCAACATAATTTACTCTACAATTAAACGATTACAGATGAAGGAACTGTGGCATATTTTGTCTGTTATTGTAAAATTAGAAAAAAATTCACAATGAATTTTAACATTTTTCTTGGTAACATTGGACTTAGTAGAGTAGCCCCAAAAGTCTTTTTATCCAATCTGACTAGCTTGAGGTATTTTCCAGAAGGTAGCTTTAAACTTCCTATATATGAAAGTTAAAGCTGAAGGGACCCCCTGGCAACATGTCTGTGGTTTACAAATGACATGTTTCCATGCTGATGTGAATTGGTACTCTTGTAATTGTAACACTAGACTCAGCTATCCATTCCTCTTGCAAATTATTTTTTTCTTTCCATCACATCCCATTTTACTTTTTCCTACCTCAGGCATAAAAGGATGCCTAAACACGTGTCACTGTATTCTGCCACTTATCAAAATTACATATCAGGGACCCTCTGGTTACGGTGTAATGTGATAGATAGAGATAGATAGAGATAGATGATATAGATAGATTAGATATAGATATAGATATATGTATTGCATTCCTATATATCCCATTCATATATATATGTATATGAGAATGATTTCTCTGAAGTGACTATATATGGACTGGGATTTATAAGAGGGAAAACTAATGGATTTGGTCTTATATATTTGGAAGAATAGTCAATGGAGTAGTAATTCCAAAATTTTAATGTTGTTAGTATCATTCTATGTAAAATGGTAATTAAAGTCTTTCCATTGACTGATAATATGTTATTTGAAACTATTCACTTTTAAGTGGACATGAGAGCACATTTAGAAATGTGGATATCTATTTTATAAACCAGTCAACAACAAGGAATGAAATATGAAATATTTACATGCCAAAATTATTGCAAGTAAAACCTACACTCAGAAACAACTGATAGTACCTGTTAAACTTAAAATTATTTTGAATATAAGATAGAGCCTATATCATTTCCAACAATACAATTAAATATGAATTATTTAATACAGCTGGAGGACCAGTTTGTCCTTTAAAGCATTAATAGGTAATCTGAATAAAGTTTGGTTCTGGGAAATATAAATATCATTAAAATGATCTTATTATTAAACTTTAGCAACTTAGCTAAAGTTAAGCTGTAGGGACAAACATAATAAGCCAAAAAAGCTTGTATTCAACAAGAGGAGGGGCCTGGGAGAATTTCACGATGTTTGCTCTGCCCCTAGCACCACAGAGGAGCTTTCTCTAGATTCTTCAATTCCTCCCTGTGAGAGCCTGGTGGAAGTCCTTGATGGAAAGTCTTCAAAACTGATGACCCTCTTTGAGCATTGCCTCTAGAAGAGCCTCTTATTGTAATACTTGCCAATACTCAACTTCCAGCAATTTGTCAATATATCTGCTTTAATGTCCCAACAGCTTCAGGGCAACAACTGGCTGCTACCCCAAGCAAGATGTTCCTGCCATGTTTCTCCCTAGAGGTGACCATTCTTCCAAAGTTTTCATTGGTAGTTTGTCCTGTGCCCCTGATCTCTGATGGGCACCCCCAAAAGTCATTGATTTTTAGTTTGTCCTGTTAGTGTCTATAAGGTCAGACTTGACCTCTTCTCAACTTTTTATGTGTATAGGATGATGCTAGTACACTATGTAGTTTTTCATAGTGATTATGGTGTGATTACTTTGCACATTAAGATTTTGAAATCATTTGTAATGTCTTTCCAGTGAGAATGTAATATACTTTTTCTATAAAAATTAAGAAATAATTTGTTAGTGGTTTATCATAAAACATTTTTCATTAACCTATGAAATATTTATATGCAGGGTGGAAAAAAGTAGGTGTACAGCAATAAGTATGTGAAACTGAGTTTATTCTTATATTATTATTTGTGAATTATTATATTATTTTTCATACAAACAACTGTCAACCTACTGTACACTCCTGTATACTTTGAGCTATGTAGTGCACTAAGTTCTCTTTTTGTTTATTTTTTTAAATTATATCCTTTGTTGGCTGTGCTTTCTTGTCTTTTTTAATTTGAACCACTCCTGTGTATTAGTCAGCATTTTCCACAACACACAGTTAATAAGATGGATGTAGATGTTTAGAGAAAGAGATTTATTCTAAAGAGTTGGGTCATGTGACTGTGGAGACTAATGAGTCCCAAGATCTGTGATCAGCATGTCGGAGGCTCAGGAAAGTGTGGTGTAGTTCATCAACTATCTTTCATTAATCTTTTATTCCATTTTCCTCAGTAGTATATGTGTTTAATTATTGTAATTGTATAAAGTGTTTTAATAAGTAATGTGGAAAGTCTTCATTCCATTATACTTTTTTCAAGAAACATTATTAGTTTTTATCAGATTCATTTTACAGCCACCTTGAAAATTAACCTCTCAGAAAGCCTTTGAGATAATTAATACAAGATCATGTTATATCATTTATTTGATTCAAGAAATATATTTTATATCTGAATTATTATATCTATAAATTTATTTTTGGAGTATTTTTCATGATTTTTTATGCTGCTTTAAATGTTTCTTTTCTCTGTGTTCTATATGATTATTTGTATTGTATATAATAGAAAGTTTTATATATTTAATTTATTTCTTGTTTCCTTACTAACTCTGATACTCATTTTCAATTTACCTTTTTATGAAGAAATATTATTGCGAAAAGTGACACTAAATTTACACACCAAGACAGAGAAAGGTACATGAAAATTAGTGGATACAACTCGAGCAAAATATTTTTGATGAACAAAGCAGAACAAAAAGATAAATGTTTTATGAATTTTACAAAGTATTAATTCAACTTCATCAGGACAGAAAATATTTTCACCAGAAAAAAGAGCAATCATGAGTATACTTAGGGTTAATCCTAATGTCAACTAACTTAAGAGACATGTACATAATAATAAGGCAGTCAAATCACTGTTGTATATGTTTTAAAGTTTACCTTAATAATTTAAAAACTTATGTTCTATTTTCCTGAAATGGAAATATAAATGATCTTATATAGAAAATAATACAGTATAAGAAAATTCAATTGTCATATGAGAATTGAATTTTATTATATTTAATTACTTTAAAGTTCCTCTACCTTATAAATAAAGTGACTCATGAATGGTCACTCTCCTTGCTCCACATACTCACTGTTTCTACAATCCCTTCATATGTAGTTGTGCTCTCAGACGAGCATTACCATATTCCTTTCTGCTTTTTGCCAATTCATTTAGGAATTTTATAGAAACACATCATTTCATAAAATTTACAGCTTATCTTCTAGTTCATCTATAGAGTTCGTACAACTCAGCCTCCACCAGGACGCTGCAGACTGGTATGATTTGCTTGACTTACAGGACTCTCACTATCCATTTTGAATAATTCAGCCTTTAACACTGTTTTTACAGTAATATTTTATTAATGACTACACTAGTTCATATTATGAAGTGGTTTATAAATATCTTTTGGGAAATCGTAGCTGATGGTCAATTAGTTGCCTGTAGTTTAGACTGCCTTTGATAAACGGACTCAAATTCTGTATTAATTGGTTCATGACACTTTGTATATGTTTATTCAATATAAATAGACAAGAAGGAAGATGATTTCTCCCTGCCATGTGAGGGTACTACAAAAGACCAGATTCTGCAAACCAGGAATGGGGTAATCACCAGACACCAGACATGCTGGCACCTTGACTGTGTACTTCCCAGCCTCCAGAACTGTGAAAAATAATTGTTGCTCCAGAGGTCCCCAACCTTTTTGGCACCAGAGACCAGCTTTATGGAAGACAAGTTTTCCTCCCACTGGGGTGGGGCGGAGCAGATGGAAACATGAGGCAGAACTCAGGCAGTAATACTACTGGCAGATGGGGAAGAAAAAGGTCCAGGACCCCTGGCTTAAACCACTCACTTTATGGTATTTTGTTATAATAGTCTGAACTGAAACAGAACTATTAGTCAATCATGGCCACATGCCCATATTACTATAATTTTTATTTTGACCAACATCAACAAGTTTAAAGAGTAAAAAAGTCAAAATAATCAAGTGTAAGACAATTGCATATTTTAGTTTTTTTCATTTTTACATAGGTTATCTCATATTCCTGTCTTAAAATATAATAGAATATGTAATTCAAATACACTGACATTGAAAGTAGAAATTTTTGGAGCAAAATTTGTAAATAAATCCAAATAACATAAATTTTCTACTTGTCCTGTATGTGACAACCATGACAATTTCAATTAGAAGACACCAATCATGAATTCTACTAAAATAAATGTTAGTTCATATTGTTGAAGTTGTTCTAAGTTGGAATATAATAATTTCAACCTATCTAATGAGTTCACAAACTTCTTGACTTTATACTCTGTTGTGACCTCTCAGTGCTAAAGTTATAGGATCTTTCCAGGGTAGAAACCTATTAGCTTTATTACTTTTTCTTATTGTGTGACTTTCTTTGCAGTGCCATTTCTCTCTTTTCCATCATGATACAGCACACACAGACATTTTCAACACTGATTTAATTTAATAAGAGAATTAGTTAATTAGTAGGCTATTAAAATAATCATTACACATGGTTTCACTTTGTGGCTATTTATCCAAGACAAAGTGTAAAATAGTGTAGTATTAACTATTGTGTTCTAGGTGCAAGTTTTCTACTTTAATCTTAGTTCAGGTGATTATATACAATACAGCCCCAAATTGTCAAAAGTTAAAAATGTTTAATATTTACTTGTTCTGAATTCTAGACCAAATAAGTATTAACTAGGACTGTTATGGAGTGAAAAGTAATCCATTTTAGTCTGCTAACTACTTTCCTCTAGACCAGGGGTCAGTAAACTTTATCTGTATAGGCCCAGATAATAAATCATTTATACTTTGCATATCATAAAGATTTTGTTGCAGCTATTCTACTCAGGAATTGTAGTGTGAAATAAGTCATACGCAATATGGAAAAAACTAGCACATCTGTGTTCCAATTTTGTATAACAACAACTAAATACCTGAAACTGAAACCAGGAAAAAATCCCATTTGACATAGCAACAAGAAAGATAAAATACCTAGGAATGACCTAACCAAGAAGGTAAAAGTCCTGTGCTCAGAAAACTACACAACACTAAAAAAAAAAAAAAAAAAAAAAAAAAAAACTAAGGAAGACACAAACAAATGGAAGTATATACTGTGTTTATGGATTGGAAGAATTAACATCATCAAAATGTCCATACCACCCAAAGCAATTTATAAATTCAATACAATACCTATGAAAATACCAATGACATATTTCACAGATATAGAATAAACATTTCAAAAATTCATATGGAGCCATAAATGAACCCAAATAACTCCAGCAATTTTGAGAAAGAAGAATAAAGGCAGAGGGATCACAATACCTGATATCAAACTATATTACAAGTCCATGGCAATTAAAAAGTCTGATACTGGCATAAGAACAGACACATAGATCAATGGAAAAGTATGAAGAGCCTAGAAGTAAACCCAAGCCTCTATGGTCAATTAATATTTGACAAAGAGGGCAGAAGCACAACATGGAGTAAAAATAGCCTCTTCAACAAATGGTTTTGGGAGATCTGGACAGCTACATGCAAAAAAAAAAAAAAAAAAAAAAAGGAATTCGACCACCAACTTACACCATACATAAAAATAGACTCAAGGTACATAAAAGACTTAAATATAAGTCACAAGACCATAAAAGTCATAGAAGAGAATATAGGCAAGAAAATCTCATATATTCCACACAGCAGTATTTTCACTGATATGCCCCCCCCCCCAGAGCAAGGGACATAAAGGAAAGAAAAAACAAATGGGACTTCATAAAAATCAAAAGCTTCAGCAAGGCGAAAGAAAACATCAGCAAAATGAAAAGGGAACCAACCATATGGGGAAATATATTTTCAAATGATACCTCGGACCCTTGGACAAGGGATAGATCCCCGAAATATGTAAAGAACTCACATGACTCCACTCCAGGAAGACAAACAATCCAATTAAAAAATGGACAATGGACCTCAACAGACATCTCTCCAAGGAGGACATACAGAAGGCCCAGAGACATATGAAAGGATGCTCAATATCACTAGCCATCAAAGAGATGCAAATTAAAACCACAATGAAAGCCCACTTCACACAGGTGAGAATGCCCATTATAAACAAATCAACAAATAACAAGTGCTGATGAGACTGTAGAGAAAAAGGAACCCTAGTGCACTGTTGGTGGCAATGCAGACTGGTATAGCCACTATGGAAAACAGTATGGAATTTCCTCAGAAAACTAACTTGGAAGTGCCTTTTTTTTTAAGATTTTATTTATTTATTATTAGAGAGGGAAGGGAGGGAGATAGGGATAGAGAGAGAGAAACATCAATGTGCGGTTGCTGGGGGTCATGGCCTGCAACCCAGGAATGTACCCTGGCTGGGAATCGAACCTGGGACACTTTGGTTCCCAGCCCGCACTCAATCCACTGAGCTACGCCAGCCGGGGTGGGACTGCCTTTTGACATGACAATTGCACTGCTGGGATTTATACCTTAAGAATCCTGAAACATCAGTTCAAAAGAACCTATGCACTCCAATGTTCATAGCAGCACAATATACAATACCGAAGTGTTGGAAGCAACCTAAGTGCCCATCAGTAAATGAATGGATCCAAACACTATGGTACATTTACACAATGGAATACCATGCTGTAGAAAGAAAGCAGAAGCTCCTACCCTTAGCAACAGCATGGATGGATCTGGAGAGCATTATGCTAAGTGAAATAAGTCAGGCAGTGAAAGAGAAATACCATATGATCTCACCTATAAGTGGAACCTAATGGACAAAACAAGCAAGCAAATATAGCCAGAGACTTTGAAATAAAGAACAAACTGACAGTAACCAGAGGGGAGGTGGGAGAGGGATAATAGGGGAAAGAAGAGGAAGGGTCATCAGGGAACATATATAAAGGACCCATAGGATTGAGGGTGGGATATGGGGATGGGGGTGGCCAAGGGGAGTGTTGGGTACAAAATGAAGACAACTGTACTTGAACAACAATAAAACAGGAAAAAAAGTAAATAAAAAACGTATTTATAAAAATGCATAGCAGATTTTGCCCATGGGCTGTGATTTGCCACTGCTGGGCCTAAATGCTTATATAGTCCCGTCTTCCTGGCTATTCTTTTTTTTTCTTTTTTCTTTTTTTTTTCTTTCCCATGGTAGTATATACTCAACTATATATCTCAAAGTCATGTCTTTCACACAGATGCCTTTCCAGTATCCAACATTACTGTGTTCTGTTTTACTGTATTCTCAGCACCTCTACTTTGGTGTCTGAGAGACATTCTCACACTAAATATGTCCAAAACTGAAAACAGTTTGATACAGATTGATACATCTTTATTCAAAGATGCTCCTTCTAGGATGAAAATAAACAGAAGCCATATGCTTCCAGTTTCTCAGGCTAAAATGACCAGACTTATATTTTAGTCTTTTTTCTCTTTCACTCCAGAATCAATGGATCAGAAATTTCTATAGGCTCTACCTTTATATTACATCCAGAATTTCACCTTTGTCTTCACCTCCTTGCTACCACTCTAGTTTGGACCACTGTCTCCTCTCTGATGTATTGTAATACTTTTATAATTTTGACTGATCTAATAAGTTTAGAACTGGATACTTTAATTTGAAGAATACATCAAAAAATAAATGAGAGAAGTCCAGAAGGAAATTGGATGTCTGTATGTGATAAAACCTGTTGCAAATCCTAGATTATAACCAGACAGTAGAATAATTGAACATTATACTGGTATTTTTTATTTATACTTTTCTATGTAATTTTCAGAATTGTTGACACAGGGCAGTTCTTGTTGTAGTGTTAAAAAATGGAAGTTTGATTTTTTTATAGAAGAAGGAATACAATAACAATAAATGCATTAAATGGGAAATAATCAGTGAGAAGTATTTTTTAAGAAAATAAGAAATAAAGCTATAGATGAAAGCTTGAGGTAGAGTTATTCTTGAGTGTGATCTCATTTGTTTAAATATTGCAACTTTTTATTATTATTTATGCTGTTACAATTTTCCCAATTTTCCCCCCTTCTCCGCCCTCTGCTCAATCAGCAACCCACTTCCATAGTCAATCCCCACACCTTTGTCCACATCATGGGTCTCTCATATATGTTCTTAACTAATCCCTTCACCTTCTCTAAAACAATCTCCACCTTCTCCTTTCTTCTTTCTTACTGTTATCATTCTATTCCATGATTCTATGTCCCTGGTCCTATTTTGCTCATTTTTTGTCTTGTTCATTAGATTCTTCTCATAGGTGAAATCATAAAGTGTTTGTCTTTCAATTTGGCTTATTTCACTTAGCATAATTGTCTCCAGTTCCTGCCATGCTGCTGCAAAAGGTAGGATTTTTTTGCTGTGTAGTATTCCATTGTGTTACTGTACCACAGTTTTTTAATAAACTAAAAATTCTAGTCATATTCACAATACATAGAATTTTGAGATATATTTATTTGAATTATGTTATTTGTAAAACTACACCTTTACCATTTTTTGACACACACCATTTAGAACTATGTATTTCATATTAGTTAAAATAAAATTAATCAAATTGTAAATGTTACATTTATAGTTTTAAACTTCATTATATATTAAAAAAGAACCCTACTTTTTGTTGATTTGAAATACTTTCGTCTTCTAAAGTATAATTTTTTATTATTAGATCCCATCATTAAGTTCATCACCCACTCAAATCCTCTAGATTAGCTTCTTATGGAATATTTCAATATATCATACCTCATTTGAAAAGTTCTAAGAATCACCATAGGTTGTATGTAATAATAGTATATAAAATAAAAATAAATAAATTTTAGGTATGTATATTTAAATCAAGATCTAACTAAAAAAGGGTGAATGACAATTTAAAATTCTTAAATATTATAACCTAAGGTTATTAATAAAAATTTTTGCTATAGAAAAATCAATAATTTCAAGTTTCATGTTTATAATTTCAGTAAATCAACAGCCAATTATCTTGTCAAAATAAGCAAAGCACAATAATATTGCTCAGTAAGAAATCTAATAATTCCATTGCCTTTTAGAAAGGTAAAGCTATTTATTTTTAAAAAATAAGAGAGAATGAATCTTGTAAGAATCAGTATACTAGGATAGAGATGAATGAATAAGTTTTAATATATTTTTGCTCATAGATGGTTAACAAAACAGAGAGAAATAATGAAAACTGTACTATATAACCAGTATATTGCTAATACAAACACACAAATATAATGAGTGTTATTTAAAGAATAAATATTCAAGTCAAATATCAAACGATTGAGGATGGCATTTAAAATAAGTAAAATTTCAATAGAAATAAATCAATTAGTTGTCTAGACATTCACTTAAGCCTTGTGCTTAAATCACATCTCCAGGGATTATGCATGTGATAAGTAAGTCACCCAATAGTGTTTTGGATTGAGTGGCTTTTCTTATTATTAATCTTTTATAGCCATATTCTTCAAGTAGTGTTAGTTTTCAGCATTTCCATGACAGTTATGCTCTGTTTCATTCTCTGATTATTTATTTATTGCCACCATCCTATTCCAGATTACCATCAGATAACATACAGAGGGGTGCAAAAGTGGGTTTACAGTTGTATGTGAAACAGAGTTTATTCTTGTTATTATTTATTAATTATTGCATTATTGTCCATGCAAACAACTGTAAACCTACTTTTGCCCAATTCCATATTGTCAAAGATAGCCTTTTAAATTTGATTTGACAAGTTATAATATTTATTTTGATTGTAAATAAACCCTCAAAATAGAGTAATTACAAAGAAAGACATCATTACACTGGCAAGCTCTTTGGCAGCCCAGTTCTAGTCACTGCTCCATATGACTTTTGAAGTAGACAAACAGGGGGAGGGAGAAAAGTAAGCAGGATAATTGGGCAGTGCTCCAATTAGTCTACATTCCAGTTAATATTAAATAAGCTTTTAGTTGAACCTTTCATCTTTTATAAATATTACTTTAAATTCTAATTTGTAGATATTCTGATACTGCCTTGTAAGCTGTGGGGAAGAGATGCTTATGTCTTAAAGGGCATGGCATATTTTTAGAAATGTGTTACTTTCTCTTATATCTACTCAGATATCTGGGGAAAACCTATTAAACAGTGCATAACCTGACATCAAAGCTTAACATGAAAGCATATGGTCATTGATATTTTAAAACAAATTTAGTGTAAAATCAACAATCACAAACACTAAGTATATGGCAGGTAATTCCTTGTGTACATTATGGGAACATGAAGTTGCAGAGTGGTGTCCTTAACAGTCCCAGGACCTTGGAATCAGGTAAGTGAATATGAATCCTGCTGTCAATGGGAAACTATAAGTGGTTGTAGCACTTTAAAACTTGTTTGAATCTCAGTGTCCACACATGGTGTATACAGATAACAATACTGATTCCATAATTCAATATTATTTTCTATAAAATTCTAGGTTCACTGTAGGAGTAAATAAATATTTGTTTTCTTCACTCTCTATGTCACACAAATTTATTTTCCCACAAGTTCATCCTATGCCACAGATCTACATATTATAGCTTTTGATAGCAGAGATCTCTGTAGGGATGAGGCAATATAATGAGACCCAACTTTGGCCTCTACTGTTTGTTAACTGCATTGCAGTGATATACAGAGGAAGGAACCACCTTTGTTCCTTCATATATTCAATAGAGTTAATTGTACCAGTTTACCAGTTTGTAAATTAAAAACATATGATGTGTTTACACAATCCCTGGCTTATTAAGTGCTGATGCATAGCTATTTTAATTATTCTGATTCTAAGAAATTGTGTTCTAAATTTCAGTCTTTTTTCAAGCATGGTTTGCCTTATTGAAGTGCATTATTCCTACTCTCAGAAAATATTCTTAATCTATATTTCTATAGAACTAATCTGTCAGTTTGAGGAAAGGGAATCTAAGGCATAAAACTCTAATCAAATAAGTAAAATTTGTGTTTTACTTATTTACTTATGGGATCTCTTAACCATTCAGAGAAAGGAGATTAAGAAAAAATCCTGCTTACCTTCCCTGAAATGATTTACTTTAATACAGACCAGTCCAGAGAACACCACATGACAAACAGCCTTTCCTTGTTCATTATATAAATCACATGGGTTTAATCTTGAGGAAAGCAAAGCAGGACTAATGTTTTCTGTTTTTTCAGTGAATCCCACTGGATATCAATAAGTGGTGCTTATTCTAACCTGCCAAGAAGGGCATGTGGAGAAAGGATCTAGGAAGGATGGGCTGGCTGATAGCTGAGACCATTTAAATTTAAATCCATGATAAGAACCGTGATTTTAAATTAAAAACCCTATTCCCTATGCTACCAAATATTCACCAGTATTGACTGACTTCCTGAATAGGGTCTTGTCTACTCTTCTCTGTCCAATAGAACTTCTGTCTGGGAAGAGTACCACCATGTAGCCTCTTCCAATGGGCCTACTCTTTGAGTGGAGAATTGGCTGGACATCCCTGTTGTTTGCCAAGTTACTCTCACTAGGATTTGATTAAGGGTGCAGTAAAGTTTAAGGGTCGTGTGCATGCATTTGTACACACACATATGTTTCACATATGTATGTGTATTCTCTTTCAGGTAATATAAATTTTGCCAAATGCCTTATTATCCCTTATATATAATTCCTTGCCATTTGCTCATCCTAAGTAATACTGAAATTTCTGCATAGTCTTGAAGTCTTCCTTTCAATTTCCCTGAATATAACCAATTAAGTGAGGAATTTAATTTGTATCTCAGCATTCTTGTTCTATGTAGACAAGTATACATTAACGTATTTGGCCAAAACAATATTGAATGTATTCTAATTGGCACCGGATTTGGCATTCTACCAAGGATAATCTGTCTCACCTAAAAATTGTCAAGCTAAAGCTTTAAACAACATAAAGCTGTGACAATTCTTGCACTCATAAGAAGATGTGAGACAGTGAGGCATAATAAGGAATATAAGCTAACATTTATAATACTTTGCTGTTAATTTTAATAAATTAGTCACTAGAATTACCCAAATCATTTGTATGTGCTCAACTATAAAGTAAGTTCAATCACTACAGAAAATTGAAAAAACCATCTAAGCTTACTGTTCTGTTACAGTTTTGATAGACCTTCTAGTAGGTAGATAGATCAATTGTGGTGTCCAAATCAATCCATCAGTTCCCTAGCAGAGAAAGGAGGCTTGTATGCTTTGCTAACATTACTGGGTAGGGAGAACATCCAGGGGCAGTGTTTCAGGAGTGTAGGAAAACCAGTATCAGTCGACAGAAAGAAAAGTGAAGAAGTTGCTGAATGCTCCATGTCTGTCTCACTGTTGTCCACTGCATCGCAGTGATGTCCATGGAAGTTAACAAACGTATGTCAGGCAATGACCCTGCCTTCATAAATCATTACACTACTACTTGAAAAACAGCACACAAGAGAAAAAGCAGGTTTTTCTAAATTTTTAATCCTAATAAATCTTCCATAACTTAATATAAACCAAGCTCTTTAATCTAATTATAGAATGAAGACAGTACTCTAGGTTTGCTCTTCTGATTCAGACTATGGTACATGAGCATTTACCTGTGCTCCCTAACCATGCCCCCTTATGCAGGGTTAAAGGGTATCCTGCAGTAAGCCTACATGTGCACAGGTGTTAGACAAGGTTTAATTCTACTGCCTTTTCCCTGTTCTTTGTTGGTACAATCCTCCCTTTTGATTTCCAGACACTAAATCTAGCACACAATATACAAAGTAAAAACTAAGGCATAATTTTAACAAGGATAAACCATTTTCAAATGCATTCCTTTGAGGTCTAGTCAGCAAGCATATCTTTCATTCACCTTTAAATTTCCTAATATCATAAAAACTAAGAGAGCCATTCCTGCGGGATTTTTTGTACCCTAAAAAAAGGGGCACATGATAGGGAATGAATTTTTTGGTTCTATTTTACCCAGTGATCATAATAATACCTTTTATACATAAATAGGACTTTGCAGTTAAAAACCTCCCATATGTAGTCTTTTGATTCTTTTAGCCCCTTTTAGAAAAGGAAAGCTAACATCATACCCTCATTTTAGAGATAAAAAGACACAGGAGACAAACAGGGCTAAGTGACTCACAAAAAGTCACATGGCTATCCAGAGTAGACTAGTAACAACAAACCTTGCCCTCTACTAATCCAGAGCTCCTTCAATGCAAACACCATTTTTACCTAAGATCCTCCTTTATGAAATGGACATTCCATCTCTATAATACGTGAGCAACTCTTATATCTGCTACTTGAATATCTTTAATTTTTCTATAGCTAGCATACTTAATTGCACATCATAGGAACTGAGTAAAACAGTATTAACACAAGGGGCCAAAGTTAAGCCTCCTTAAACACATAAAAGTGATCACATTATACAATTAATGCTGTATTGTTAACTCTGTTTTACTTTGTGGTAACCATGAACTAAAGCTTCAAATGTTTTAAAGAATTCACAGAGATGCTTCTGTTAAGATGAAGGCATTATATCGAGAAATAATCTATATGTATAAATAAGTTTGTTGAATATATAACCTTCACTATATAAACATTAAGAAATGAGTGTTTAGCTCTGGCTGGCATAGCTCAGTGGATTGAGCTCGGGCTGCGAACCAAAGCATTGCAGGTTCGATTTCCAGTCAGGGCACATGCCTGGGTTGTGGGCCACATGAGAGGCAACCACACATTAATGTTTCTCTCTCTCTCTCTTTAATAAAGAAAAAAAGAAATGAGTGTTTTTGAGGAATTCTATTTAATTGATCAGCATGTATTAATTAATTAAACTTATATAAACTTAAATTTGAAAGTCTATGAGCCACAGATATAAAGTATACAAAAAACAATTAGACAATGGCCATCAGAACTTTAGATTTATCCAAAGTGTACCTAAGAATTGGCTCTCATTCTAAGTAGAACTTGGAAATATTCTATTAATTGTTTATGCCAAAAAATCAGCAGAACGCCTTAGTGCAAACACACAGAAAATATAAAAACTTAGACAAAGCTTTTAATTTTGTTCTGTGGGGTTTGTCCATCCACAAGTTAAAGTTTTTTTTTCCAGAGTGTACCCATTAAGTGCCAATGTAATCAATATACCTAATATTTGCAACAAGGGCATGCTGGAGTTACTGAGAACACCTTACTTGATTAGTTGATTTTGAAAAATGCTTCACCCTTAGTCCTCCAAATGCCTACCCTCAGGAAAATAAACTCCGTGGAGGTTGTATCTTTAACTGATAGTTACACAGAACATAAACGAACAACTTGATCCCATTTTTAGTGGATTCCCTTCAGCAATCTCAGGGCTCAAAGCAAAACACCATATTGGCAAAGGCACCTTTGTTTTTTTTTCCAGTTTCTTTTCCTAGCAGATTGTTGTGATTAGACAAAGTGAAAGCAAACGAATGGCACTGGGCCATGTATAAAAAGGCTGTGCACTCTAGACTGCCCGGTGATCTCTGTCCCCTGCCTGCCTGCTGCCCCTTTTGCTGCTCTAGGGATAAGCTGTACCTCATGCATGTGGGATGCATTTATGGAGAACAAGAAGTCCACAACCAACAACTGATTACAAGAGCTGATATCCTAATTCACACTTTCAGGCCTTGTCAGAAGCATCAGCTGTCCCTGGAGACCCCCAACAGTCTGATGTCAAAGCCCCCTCCAGGAGCTGTTTTTTCTTCCATTTTGGCTGATTTCATAAAACATCAAATTCAACAAGCCTGCTGGAGTGAGAAATAATTTGGTCTCAACCAATTTGTGTTTCATTGGCATTTCTTTCTTGTTACTGTTTTACCATTATGTTTCCATTAATGAGACTTAGTGTGTCTCCAGGCTTATCATGCAACATTGGGAATGTAAAACTTGTTTTCTGGGGGTGTTTGGCGTCCCGGCATTCAGGCTCTCAAAAGAGTAAAATGACCTCAGTGCCATATAAATGAAGCCAAACCCACATTTATTCTGCATTCGTATTACAGACTACTCCAAGCAGTATTTTCCTGACAGGCCTGTCTTGGCTAGATCCAAAACACTGGAGCCCACTGTGAGGATCAGCAGGCCACAGGAGGCAAGAGGTCTGTTCAGCACTTTGGCATCCAGCAGCCTTGGCCACTGTTTTCTCTGGAATAGAGAGAGGAGCAAGTCGTCTGCTGGGTTTTCTTACTGAGTACCACTCTGCATGCATTGAATTGTGTTCTCTAAGGAAATTTTACAGAATTGGTTCTATGTTTATTACAATAGATGTGGAATAAAAGCTTTCCAGAGCCACGTGTTTTGGTCGTGATATATGGAAATGGTTGAGAAGACTCGCCATTCATGTTTAGAAATATTACTTCACATATGAATCATGAGTGAACATCTCTGTATAGTTGTCCCTACTCTGCTCCTTAGACAAAGCAACTGGGAACACCCTAAATTTTATTTAACTCAGTTTGTCCTCAGATGGGAATTGCATATAGGGTATTACTGAGTTAATAGCCACCAGCCATATCTCAAGTGATAATATATAGCTAAAATTAGAAGTAATGGTTAAGGTATATACCATAATTTTCATTCCTTTTTTTTTACTGTATTTTTTTTACTGTTGTTCAAGTACAGTTGCCTCCATTTTCCCCTACCATTCCCCCGAACCCAGTCACCCCCACCTCCCACCCTTGATCCTTCCTCCCTTTCACTTTGTCCTTATGTACTTTGTACCTGCCCCTTGATGACCCTCCCCCCTTTTCCCACCATTATACCCTTCCACCTCCCCTCTGGTTAATAATGTGAGTTTGTTCTTTATTCAGTGTTTCTGGTTATATTTGGCTTGCTTGTTTGTTTTGTTGATTTGGTTCTATTTATTGGGGAGATCAGATGGTATTTCTCTTTCACCGCCTGGCTTATTTCACTTAGCCTAATGCTCTCCAGTTCCACTCATGCTGTTGCAAAGGATAGGAGTTCCTTCTTTCTTTCTGCTGCATAGTATTCCATTGTGTAAATGGACCACAGTTTTTTGATCCACTCTTTTACTGATGGGCACTTAGGTTGCTTCTAACACTTGGCTATTGTATATTGTGCTGCTATGAACATTGGGGTACACAGGTTATTTAGGGTTGGTGTTTCAGGATTCTTAGGGTAAATCCCAGCAGTGGAAATGCTGGGTCAAGGGGCAGTTCCATTTTTAGTTTTCTGAGGAAATTCCATACTGTTTTCCATAGTGGCAGCACCAGTCTGCATTCTCACCAACAGTGCACTAGGGTTCCCTTTTCTCCACAACCACTCCAGCACTAGTTGTTTGTTGATTTGTTAATGATTGTCATTCTGATCAGTGTGAAGTGGTATCTCATTGTGGTTTTAATTTGTATTTTTTTTATGGCTAGTGATGCTTAGTACTTGTTCATATGTCTCTGGGCCCTCCTCTGTATGTCTTCCTTGGAGAAGTGTTGGTTCAGGTCCTTTGCCCATTTTTTAATTGGATTGTTTGTGATCCTGGAATGGAGTTATGTGAGTCCCTTATATTTTTTGGAGATCAAACCCTTGTCTGAGGTATCATTGGCAAATATATTTCCCCATATGATTGGTTCCCTTTTCACTTTGCTGATGTTTCTTTTTGCTGTGCAGAAGTTTTAACTCAAAACAACAGAGTTCCTTCAATGCTCTGTTGTGGTTTTTTTTATGTATAAAGACAGATCCTTAGTGTACTGCATCTTAAGATTGAGGTACAATATACACAGAGAGATGAACAATAAGACTGAGCATTGTTTGCACTATCATCCTTGCTTGGCACTGAAACAGGCAGCACCATGTACTAGGAGATATTCTAGGAGCCAAAATACTTCACCTGTCATTCTTCTCCATTATAGGTCTTAAAGAATTATGTCAAGACATTTAACTTCTCTGTCGTCAGTTTCCTCAACTGCAGCATGTTTAAAGGCCCTGAAGGTACATGGACTTTCCTCCTGAAATTAACACTTTGTCATTGTAATTAACCTGTAATAAAGTTTAAATGAAATGTTTTGACCCTGGTAGGAATAGATCCTGAGTGTTTATTGTTTCCCTAAGTTAAGCTGTGACTTTAAAGAGGTAGTTCATTTTATAAAATACATTTAGTTTTAGGACTACTACACTCTGAAAAATGTCTACTTCCTATGACAGCCTACAGGTATCTTTGTTAATCAAATATTTACATATAATAAAAAATAAATATCTAACACAGAGAATTGGATATATGTGCTCTTCCTACTTTTCTCCTTAAAAACCTACTTTATAAACATGTTTGAAATCAAATTTTTGATGCATGTCAAACATGAATTGAGACTTGCTTAATGATAACAGTCATTAAAGAAAAAAATAAACAATTAAATTATCTTTGTTCTGCTTATTATTATTTATAATAAATTGATTTGCTTTGGGTGTGCTCCTGGCTAGAAAAATTATACAATATACTTTGAATTTTATGAGAAAGAACCTTTTTCTTGACCTCTTTGTCCATGGTTATTTGGATGTACTAAAACAGTGTTATTTAATATATCTAATTATATGTCATAGAATAATCTAGTCCCTAGATGTTAGTGTACTGTGGAACACCATCAAAACTCACAATCACTGGTTTTGAGATTCTATTACACAGACTTTTATCATCTACTAAACATAGTACTATATTGACTATAGAAAATAAGACAAAGCCATCATTGGAGAATCTACAGTGATTGAAAACATGGACATCCAGGAGTAGAAACAGGATTGAAACACTTGTGGAAGTAGCCCCCTACTGCCCAACCCCCCAAAAAATCAAGGTCCTTGAGTTTGAATATTGAATTGTTCATGCTTTATGGTAGTCTAATACTTTATTAATAGTCTTACAAAACTTTGAGGGATAGAAAGATTCATAAGTTCTGGCATCATAAAAGAAAAACAGGAAACCCTGATCATCATGCAGCTAAGATAAATCATTTAAAACTGATTTGGAAAAGAATGAATGAAGAAGCTGATTCTATGACAGGTGGCAAGGAGAATAGCAAAGACATCTGGCTTCTGATTTTATCAGTGGTTGCAAACCCCACTTCCTAATGCACAGAGAGCATCAGTAGTGCTCCCTAGTGCATAGAAGGCGTTGATACTGGCATTAGTTACCATGTGAATAAGGTCTGGGCTGCAGACATGAGCATTAGCCACTGGTAGCAGTAGGTGAATTTGTGTTGCTGTACTCACTGCTTTTGCAGTGATTTTGGATGATTTTTGGCAATTACCCTGGAGCCCTCTTTCCACCATGTTCTTAACTATTATGGTACATGGACAATATCTTTTATCTATCTATCTATCTATATCAATCTATTTATTTAACTAGAGTTAGTGTACAATCTTATATTGGTTATATACATTTCAAGAGTACAGTGTTCCTTTAATAAACCTTTCTGTTTATTCAGCCAAAATCATTTACAAATATGCCTTACTGATGATGCAAATGAGCAAAACTACAGTGATTATTTTTCCCCAACATATCAAACTTCACAAAAATAAAAGTTCTTCTGGAATAAGAATGTCTAGCTTTAAAACCACAAAATATGTGTGATTGCAAATAGCTACTTAATCTCTTTATGATTTAATTTATTTATACTTCTGCACAGCTAAAGAAAACATCAGCAAAGTTAAAAAAGAAACAAATACATGGAAAAATATATTTACCAATGATACCTCAGACAAGGGTTTGATCTCCCAAATACATAAAGAACTCACATGACTCCACACCAGGAAGACAAACAATCCAATTAAAAAATGGGCAAAGGATCTGAACAGACACCTCTCCAAGGAGGATATACAGAGGGCCCAGAGACATATGGAAGGATGCCCAGCATCACTAGCCATCAGAGATATGCAATTAAAACCACAATGAGACACCTCTTCACACCTGTCAGAATGGCCACCATAAACAAATCAACAAACAAGTGCTGGAGAGGTGGAAAAAAGGGAATCCTAGTGCACTGTTGGTGGATTGCAGACTGGTGCAGCCACTGTGGAAAACAGTATGGAATTTCCTCAGAAAACTAAAAATGGAACTGCCTCTTGACCAGCAATTCCACTGCTGGGATTATACCCTAATAGTCCTGAAACACCAATCCAAAAGAACCTATGCACCCCAATGTTCATAGCAGCACAATATACAATAGCCAAGTGTTGAAAATAGCCTACATGCCCATCAGTAAAAGAGTGGATCAAAAAACTGTGGTCCATTTACACAATGGAATACTATGCAGCAGAAAGAAAGAAGGAACTCCTATCCTTTGCAACAGCATGGATGGAACTGGAGAGCATTATTCTAAGTGAAATAAGCCAGGTGATGAAAGACAAATACCATCTGGTCTCCCCTAAAAGTGGAACCAAATCAACAAAACAAACAAGCAAGCCAAATATAACCAGAAATAATTGAATAAAGAGCAAACTGACAGTAACCAGAGGGGAGGAAGGAGGGGGATAATGTGGGAAAGAAAGGGAAGGTTCCAAAAACATGTATAAAGGACCCATGGACAAGGACAATGGGGGAGGTCAGAATTGAATGCAGGAGAGGAAGGTTGGCAGGGGAGGGGAGAGCAGTTGGGGAAAATGGGGACAGCTGTAATTGAATAACAATATTTCTAATTGAGATAATATCTCACAAATTTCTAATAATTATTATATGATGCAATACTGTTTAAATATTTAGCATTGTGATATGGATTGATAAATCAATGAAGATTAGTTAGCTGACTAAATGAGAATGGTAATAACAACATATTATGCCAGTTTATAATGGAAATCCACACCTATGCATTTCAATATTCTGATTTTCACAAAAGCAGCTATCATTAAGATTACAACTTTAAATGAAACTGCTTAGGACTATATTATCTCATTTTTTTTCTTCAAAGTTAATTTTTAGGTCATTTATAAAATTCCCACTTCTTCCCCCCACCCATTACATATGAGTCTATTTTCTTTAAGACTTGTCTAGATTCTTCATTAATATAGAAAATAAAGACCTTGTTACAAAGCTTAATAATATTTTAGGTTCAGTAAGGATTTTAAAAATGCTTAGAAAACTCAAATAAAACACACTTGAAGATTTGCAGTCATCTATTTACACATATAAATAAAATAGATAATGGAACATTTAAAAACACCCATGAATATAAAAACTTAGAGATCCATCTATTGATTTTATAGGTAAAACAAAACAAAATGTAAAGCAACAAAAAGACACGTATATATTCACACACAATAATGTCATTCATTTCATTATTTAAATAAAATTATTTAGACAACTTTTATACTATATTTAAATTTAACTAAGTACAATCAATAATCTGATATGATTAGAAATTTTGTGAAATCTGAATATATAGATCTATATGTAGATATAAGCTCTAGCAGATAATCTAAGTAGGCTAAAATTACATGGCTTTATGAAATGATTATATTTCATATATTTATGCAAATATATATTTATTTGCATACATATATTTTCTCCTTAAAACCTATTCAGTATATCATAGATAGTGAAATTAGCAATTAGCCTAAAATCCTTTGGTCTCAGATATACTTATATTACTTGTTAAGACCAATATGTTTTGATATATGACCTAGACAACTACTATTATTGAAATCTCCATTTTTAAAATATCTCAGTTAACAAGGTTGTTAAAAACACTTTTTTCCTTTTAAGAATGTGTGTCGTGCATTTAAATATGTAAATGTAAGTGAATGATTAATATATTCCCTAAGCTATTATAACTAGAACATTTTATGCAATAATTAAAAGAATTACTTATCTACTATAACCCAAGTAATGAAATCATAAGGTAATAGGAATTTACAATAGAAAATCAGTCTTGTTTTGATAGAAAAAAAAACGAAAAATAAAGTCTCTAGATTATTGCTCAGGGCAAAAACATAAGAATGAGTATTCAAGGACAGCTAAAAATTGACGGAATATTTCTCTTCACTATTATTGCCTCACAGTATTCAGGTCACCTGTCATTCACTTTCTCTCACTTCATCTCTTGGGTCATTTAAGTTTGTGATTGAATAATACTTTAAAATTATTAAAAACATTTCTTCACCTTAAGCTTCCTTTGGGCTAGTATGATATATTTTAATTATAGTAAAGATTAATTATTTTAAAATTAAAGTAGGAAAATATTAAGAAATTCATAGCCTGATCCTTTCCTCAATGAACAAAATTCTTGACTTAATGTATCTCTATAGTCTCATTAAAATCCATGTTACCATTTAAACTTTACTAGAATTTATTGCTTAATTTTTCTTTATTTTCTTACTTCCCATTCATTCTCTACTTTTTCTTATAGCTGTTTATAACTGAGCTAATTTCTGTCCTCTATCAAAACTGTGAGCCTTTCAGAAGGAAAATCTGTATTCATCTTTTTATAGCAATATAAAAAGATGAATACAGGATAAGTATAGCAGTAGCTGTCACATGGAAGGCACAAAATGATACTTTTATAATAATAGGTAAATAAATGAATGATCAGATGATCGTCTAATCGAAGTAAATAAAAATTTGTATGGGTAAAATCTCAACATAATCCACTAAACTTAAAAATTCATAATGTATTTTGACACTTTCAGGAAAATAAAATAATTCATACTCCAATTTCAGATTCTTCACATTTCACCCTGAAGTTTTCTGTCTCCAGTTTTCAAAATTTGAAAACTATGCATTTTGGATTTTGTAATACTGAAACTGAATCTGTGTACTATTGAAAAAAATTAATAAGAAATGAACTAGATTAGTTTCTATCTTTAATATTTTCTATGTAGCAACATGTGTATAACTCCATTTATCTCACCAAGGCACCCTTTCTGGTAATTTTGCATAACTTCTTTTCTAAATGAAGACAACAACAAAAATAGAAACCACTTTAATCCATATGTATAAGTCAGAGACATCGTTCAGAATTAGAAATACTAATATTCTAAGCATTTGTGTGTTTAAACACACATACACATATAAACTTCATATTTTTTAAACAAAAATGAAGCACACTTTTGCCAATGAATATGTGGTAATGAAAGCAAGCTTGTAAAGAGATTCATAGCCCTCGCCAGGTTGCTTCATTGGTTGGAGCATCGTCCTGTGCACCAAAGGGTCATGGGTTCAATTGTAGGTCAGAGTTGCAGGTTCCATCCCTGATTGGGTCACATACAGGGGACAATTGATGTCTGTCTGCCTGTCTGTCGCTCTCTCATTCTCTCTCTCTCTCAAATCAATAAAAAAATATCTTCTGGTGAGGATTAAATAATAACAATAACAATAAATAGATCCATATATTCCAGATAGTAAAATTAGTATTACCAGTTACATTTTTCATCAAATCAGCTTGAAAAGATCCAAAATTATCAGTGCTTATTCCTTTACCTCCGGAGCTTGATCGTTTGAAGGGGATACGGCAATATAAAACTTTTAGGTTAAAAGTGAAGACTTCTTACTGTGAAACATAAAAGGCTCAGACCCCTCTAATCATCAAATACTATTCTTTCTCTTCCCATTTCTTTTTTCATACTGCATGTCTTCTGTGTTGGACATGACTGTAAGAAAGAAAGTTAACTCTACCTAAACTAAGCAGCAAAGATTTTTGAGTAATGTTAGGAACCCAAAAACTGTTGGGAACCTAATATCAGGTTTTATAAACAGCTTAAGGAAAAAAAAATACCCACCAGGCTTAGCAGAAATAGTCTAATTAGGACTCTGCCCCCACCACCGTAGAAGATTCACACTAGGCCTTGGTGCTGCATTCAATGAACACCTTCTTATTTGCTGTAAGTGAACCCATACCACTCCTCTTTGTGCCTCCAATTCCAGATTCAAAGGCTTGTGTGGGAGCCACTGATTAGCTGTACCCAGGACACCTGCCCAAACCTTTGGTCATCAGGGACAGAGAAATAAGTCAGTCCTCCTGTCACTGCCTTGATGATATGCAGAGCACTACATCTCACAATAATAACACACAAATTGGAGAGTCTTCCAAACAAGAAAGAAAGCTGAGCTAAGAACACCAAAAAGAAACAAACTGAAGTGCCCATGGTCTTGTTTGCATTGTCTCATCCATGCCTAGGATCTAAGTTACTACTAAATGGCTACCGATTCTGTCTCTCCATCTCAAAACACATTCTTGGGCTTTATATTCTTATATATATTCACATATGAGGACCATTTATACACACATCTCAAAAACTAAACATAAAATCTCATGGATCCCCCCATCTCATCCCCCTCCCCACAAATGCTTACTCCTTAATACTTTTCTGAGCAAAAATTTCACCATCATCTAACTGCTTGATTTAGTATAAATTAGATACTTACACTAAAAACTGTTTCTTCTCTTAACTTTCCACTACATGCAATGAATTATTTACCAAATTGACAATTTCTACATTCTACTATCAATTGTCATCACGTTCCCCATTCAAGCCTTTTATATTTGTCAATTTGGCTATGACAAATTCCTCTTTTCTTACCTTTATTTTTCTTCTCTTCCATGCAGTCAATGTGATCTTTCTTAAACTAAAATCATACAAGGCCAAATACATCCTTAAAGGGATTGGAAAACTTTTTGTGATTTTCAATGAGTTTGACACATTTTGTTACTGAGGCTCACCTCTCACAATTTTCTTGTAAATGAATTTCAGAATGGATGTGAGGAAGGGGCCACAAACCAAGAATTACAAAAACCACTGAACACTGAATAGGAAGTAAACAGTTTTCCTCTCAGAGATATCAGAAAGGAATCAGCCCAGCAATATTTTTAAGTTTAGCAGAGTGACATAGATTTTGGACTTCTGACCTCCAGAGCTGTAAAACAATAAACTTTTGTGTTTGGTTTTTTTTAAAGATTTTATTTATTTATTTTTTTTTTAGGGAGGGAAGGGAAGGGGGGAGGGGGGAGAGAGGGAGAGAGAGAGAGAGAGAGAGAGAGGGAGAGAGAGAGAGGCATCAATGTGCGGTTGCTGGGGGTTCTGGCCTGCAACCCAGGAATGTACCCTGGCTGGGAATTGAACCTGGGACACTTTGGTTCCCAGCCCGTGCTCAATCCACTCAGCTACACCAGCCAGGGCTTAAACTTTTGTGTTTTAAGAGACTAAGTTTGTGCTAATTTTTTAAAAAGATTTTATTTATTTATTTTTAGAGGGGGAAGGGAGGGAGAAAGAGAGAAAGAGAGAAACATCAATGTGTGGTTGCTAGGTGTCATGGCCTGCAACCCAGGCATGTACCCTGACTGGGAATCAAACCTGAGACACTTTGGTTCTCAGCCCACACTCAATCCACTGAGCTATGCCAGCCAGGGAAATAGTTTGTGCTAATTTTAAAAAAATTCATGCACATGGACAAATGTACATCCTGTTTTAAAATCTCTTTCACCATGAAATGGCTTGATGAAAAAGATCATGTATTTATCGCTGTATCCCTATAGCTAATAAGATGACTAGCACAGTATAGGAAGTAATATGTGTTTAGATGAAAGAATGAATAAATAAATGAGTTAATGAATAAACAAATTTATAAATAAAGACCTGTAGGTAAATTTTCTGGTTTTATAGGAGTCCTTGAACTTACAATTTAATTCTGATAAGGATCAATGGCTATGTAGACTCCATATATCTAAGACGTAGTGAAAATATCCTGACCCACTTGAGTTTCCTGAGATTGTTAATACTTGAAATAAGATATAAATTAGGACTGTGACAGTCTCTGGAATTTTTCTACTTGATATTTCTCACAGACTGCACCCTCCAAAAGCAAAGGCCGAGTCTGAGGTGCATGATGTTTATTAGAGGTGCCCATATGTGGAGAGAGAGATCAGAAAAGAGCATCAGGCCAAGAAGCTATAACACTGAGAGGCAGCCATGACAACACCTCAGAGCAATACACTGGGGGTTACAGAGTGAGCAATGCCGTGGAAACGTCCACAAAGGCCAGGGCTTTGTGTCCTGTCTTGTTTATTTACAAAATGAAGCTGCTAAGGGAAGCCTGTGACCTGGATAAGCTGATCTCTGTGATCGAGGAAGACCCTGAAAGAGCCTCAAGGGCATCAGCTGGGTAGCAAATGTCTCCTTTAAGGGGGATCTTGGCATCACATCTTTATCTCTCTGCCTTTATGCATTTTTGCAAGTTTTCTTAGTCCCACGTAGTGAAGAGTAAATGGAAGTCAAATATGCCATCATTTCCTTCTTTAAAGTACATACATAAGTGCTTTATCTGGGTTGAAGTTTACTCAGTTTCACATTTTATTTAAGAGTGGAGAAATTAAATAGGTAAGATATTGAGAACTGATGGATCAATCAGAGTACTTACCAGAATTACCAGTAATGAGATATTTGAATAGACATATAAACTTGAGTTTTGCTAGAGTTGAAGGAACATGTGGCTCATGTGAAATAGAATATGACAAAAGAATAAAGACCTGGCTTTTCTCCATGCTTCCTGCTTTGAAGACAAAACAAATCTATCCCACAAATTTCATGTGTTTTTAATAATAAGCAAATAAACCTAACCATATGTCATAGTTTTCAAACTATGCTCAGTAAATGCCTACATGTTTAACGTAGTCTAGTAAATAAAACATAAACATTATTGATTGAAAAAGATGACAACAAAGCCTTTGATAACTTACTTATTATGGCAAAAATAAACAAATTTGCATTAATTCAATTTTAAACAAACATACAGTGTGCACACCCAATTCAGCCTAGGTGGAAATGTATTCAATATAAAGAACATTAAGTAATGATGCTTGTGTTTAACCAATTAGTTTATTGGCTTCAAATCATCACTCCTACCTCAATGTAACACAGATATTTTTAAAAATTCTGTCTTGCCCCAGTTTTTGGTTTTGACTAGGGACCAGCATCCCTCCTTCTGGAGCAGCTGATTAACGACTTTACTTTTGTGCTGTCACACTCAGGGCCACTCTGCATTGCCCTAATCACCCAAGGGCCAACTATCAGACAATTAGAGACACCTCTCTGCCCCAAAGCCCAAGAGATTACCCATCCACAAGGAGTTGGAAACCTAGCTAAATCATGCCGCCTTTGTACATAAGCTGCCTCATATAGCTCCACACCTTTCTGTTACTCTCTTTGAGGTTACAGCCCCTTTAGGGAGCCTAACTGGCAGCCTACTTTTCTTCAGAGTTGTAAATAACATTCTGGGAGGCAGTGAAACTAGACAGAGCTGCCTGTGAGGCAAGCAACCCCCCAATTTCTATAACATCTAAAAACCCAGAGACAGAAACTAAAATCTGGGGCTTCCGGCAGCTAGAAATGAAAAACAAAACAACAAAAAGCAAAGTAACATATACTAGCTTATTAACTTGAAGAGTCCATAGTTTGACCCAATTGGAAACACATGATTTATTAAAGAATTTATATAACAGAAAGGTAAAAAGAGGGTTGATTAAATTTTGTGCCTACACAATATAAGTTAAGAATTATCTTTAACACTTGCTAAACTATACCAATTGGCAAAGTTTCATAAGCTCAAATTATAGTTATACCTGAAAATGCCACTAATTTAAGTATAGTACACTTTATAACCTTAGAAGAATAACAAATATAAGAGAGTGAAAATAGGTATGTCTCGCCATAACTTCAGCCTTGCCTAAGTTTCAGTCATTATACTCCTCACCCTAAAAAAAAAAAACCAAAAACACTCTGATTCAATGCAGAATAAATTAAAATTAAATTAAGTATTTGGCACTTACACAATGGTTTGACAAAATGGGACCCTATATTTCACAATAATTATACCCCTTGCCCTAAAAAATCCCATAAACACTCTGTCTCAATGAGTAATAAATTAAAATTAAATTAAGTACTTGGCACTTACACAATGGCTTGATAAAATAGGACCCTGTGGACCACCAGTTAAAATAGTTTATATAACCCACTATAAGTTAAAACAAGGCCTGTGAGGACTCAAACATTATATAAGATCTAATTAATGAATGGATGATTGTTTCCCACTGTTTCTCAATTTGAAAGCCTGCTTTTGTGTGTCCTTAAAGCTGAAAAGAATAAATGACACCTCACGGAGTGTTATTACAACCTTAAAGGCCCCATATCCACCACTCAATATTATTATTAAAATTACTACCTACATCCAATCAGAAACTGGTAAATATTTTACTGTTATAGATTTAGCTAATATGTTCTCTCCAGTGCCTACTTCAACAGCCTCTGGAGTTTGCCTTCACCTTCAGAGGGGCAAAATATTACTTTATTAGACTAACCCGGAAGATCATGAAACAGCTTTGCCATCACACACAAACTTGCTGTGAAATTTCTTAACTATATGCCCCCTTTCTTCAGGGGCACAGGTACGACACTACACCAATGACATTCTCCTCCAAGTAGTTTTATGTGACACACAGATTAAGGACACACATCTAATAACTTTTAGTCCTTTTGTGATTCCAGAGTCAACATATTGCTCATTTATAAATTTTACTTGATTTCACCGATACAAGCACTTACAAATCACTCCAACTGAAGGTGAGCCTCTTCCAAAAATAAGGCTCTAGAATCTGTCCAAATTAAACTTAGTAGTCCCTCATATTAATTCCCCCAGAGACTTCTTCAATGCAGAGCCTTTAGCAATCTTCTCTCATGCCTCCTGGAATCTCTGGACTACCTGTGATGGCCATAAATTCCTCATGGGCTTCCAGTGCAAGAAATCATCCTATTAATCATTGTGCTATACATATACAGGGTGGGAGAAATTGGGTTGGCCAAAAATTGCATTTTTTCCTTTTTTTTATGTAAGATAGCTCTAGTAGCTTTTAGTCATCTTTAACTTCACTAGAAACAATTTTTGTTACATTGTATTGTGATGGTTGTCATATCAGGGTACATTTAAAAGTAAACATCAAATTGCTCAATTTTTGTGTAGCCATTTTAATATCAAAAGTGAAAGAGAATATGTAACATTTTCAGCATATTATGCTTTATTATTTCAAGAAAGGTAAAAACGCAACTGAAACACACACAGAAAAGATTTGGGCAGTATATGGAGAAGGTGTTGTGAAAGTGTTAAAAGTGGTTTGAAAAGTTTTGTGTTGGAGATTTCTTGCTGGATGATGGTAGACCAGTTGAAATTGACAGCAATCAAACTGGGAAAGTAATTGAGAACAATAGACATTCTACCATATAGGAGATAGCCAACGTACTCAAAATATCCAAATCAATAATGTTATTGGTGAAAATTAAAACGTGTATTTTATTTTTTGGAAAAAAACTAAACAGACTTTTTGTCCAACAAAATAGGCTTATAATCATGAGTATGTAAAACAAAGTTTATTCTTATATTATTATTTATTAGTTATTATATTATTTTCCATACTAATAACTGTATACCTATTTTTGCCTCACCCTATACTATTAGAGAGGGAATTGTTGGCCAACTTCTGGGCTTTCTTGATACTATTATCATAGATCTTGATACTGCTCTAATATATCTGAGCCTGTGACCCTCCATACTGAGCTGTCCATTATGCTTTTAGTAACAGAAACAGTATCCCACAGGTTCAGCCCAGATACAAGGATACCTTTAATATAGGATGGAAGTAGATCTGGTTCTTCTAATATATTCACCTACAGAAAGAGATGAAATATTTTTCACCTCAGGCCTTTGCCAGATACCATGATGTTAAAAAAGATCACCTCTTCCTAAGCCCCCTTGGCTAGCTGGGAGCCCCATTTGATTAACTGAGTAAATAGGAAAGGGGTCTATAGGTGGCTCTGCCAGTATCATAAGTGCTAAAACCCAGAGGAATGCTGCTCCTTTCCATCTCTGCCCAGATAAAGAATGGCACGTGAGGGTCAGTGTACTTGGCCACACTGCAGGCAGTCATCTTAACAATGGATGTCAGCACATGACTCCATCTGCATACTTTCTGCACCTTGAGGTTATTGCCTGGAAGCTGTCCATTCTAGGGTGAAAAGAGCTCTGAGACTCTCTTGCTTCACATGTACCCGAAATATAAATCCAAGTTAATATGCTCATGCATCTCTATGTGTGAGAAAGTCACGATACAAAACCTCACTAGGTCACCTTTGGAGTGTCTGACTCTACTGATCTTGACCAATGCACACATTTCCCTCCTTAGAACACACAATGGGCTCTTTAAAAAAAAGGTATTCAATGGAACTTTTACCTCCCAGATTCGTCCCAGGCAGCTAGTTCAACTGAGAAATCTAATGGGTTCATCAAAATATTCCTATTTCAGTTAGAAAATGACAAATAGACTAGTAATTGCACCTATATCTGGTCCCAGGACTCAATCTTTCTTAATTAAGTCAAGGTCTTTTGGATGACTCCCATGAAGATCAACCTTAAAAATTCTTCCCATTGCTCTTTTCTGTATTTAAAATTTGACAAGTCTCATTTCTGTGTGTTGTGTCCCTGACTCTGCTGAAACATATACCAGTACTTTTACATGCCATACTTCTCTATGTTGTTTAGGGAAACAGAAGTTGCAACCTGTGAAAGTCCTCTCTGCTAAATAACCACTCAAATAACCCAAAATAACCAAATTCAGAACTTTTGTCAAGACTTTGAGGGGCCAATTTATAGTTTTTTGCTGTTAATTTAAAAGGTGTCTTAAAAGAGTTTTGAGGCCTAGGTTAGAGGCCAGTCAGTTCTCCTTTTCTGAGCAACTGCTTTAAGTTTACACTCCCAACATCCTCTCCCTGGGTTCTCACAGTCCTGGCCACTGTACATCTGCCCTAACTGCTCCAGTGTCAAGTGTCAGACAACCAGCGACAGTCCCTGGGCTGGAGAGCCTAACAAATTGTTCAAATTACCCAATCCAAAGGGATCCAGAAAAGCCTGGATAAACTCGCCCATTTTACTTTACATAAACTGTCCTCTGTGGTCCTACCTGGAAGTTTTCTCTCATTTGGAGATCTAAGCAACAGAGTTCTGATTTTGACCTCTCCAAGTATCTTTGTGTTGTGTCTTCCCATTAAAAGAATCTAAATTGTATAAACCATATACACATACTTTACTGAGCCTCCCACTAAAGTTGGATTGCCCACCCCTGTCCCTATACTTTGTTGATAGTGTTCAATTTGACTTTTGTGGACAAAGTAATGTTTGTAGAAATGACAGTGTACCTGTTCTGAGACTGAGCCTCAAGAGACATTCCATTCTTCACACTCACTCTTTTGCCATTGTCATAAGAAAAGCTACTCTGGGGTAGCTGCTATCACTTTAGGTATAAACTTAGGTGGAGCCAAGCCTCTCTAATCAAGTTCAGCTGTATCCACACCTTCAAGTAAAGCCATCCAACCACATTGAAGTAGGATGAGTCATTCCTATAGGCACATATTAATAACAAATACATATTTATTGTATGCCAAAGAAATTTTGTGTTTATTTACAGCAATAGCCAACTGAAACAATATGACTACACTTAGGACTAAGTCTTATAATTGTATTTAAAAAGAGAAAGGCTTGCAACTGTAGAAATCTGGTATAGTATAGCATTTGCAAATCATGGCTGACCTAAATAACAAATAGATCTATCTTCTCCTTAGAAAGACTGAAAATATTCTGCAGAAGTAAGAGTGGAATAGGACATCTGGATCACATCAAATGGTCCTAGATCATCTTCATTCAACAGTAAAACTACAGGCACAAAGGCTTAAAATAGTGATACAAATTTGTCAAATACTTTAACAGTCATGACTATATGGTAGCCACATAAAGTTATTTCATCAAAACAAACATAAAATATATTCCTTTCATGTGAATTAGAACATCACTTCTCTCTCTAATGGGTGAAGAGCAATTGAGCATTATCCTGAGAATCACTTTTCTCAAGGTGAAGAATCTGAAGGAACTAGAATGAACCAAGATTGGATGCTGGACACAGCTCTCATCACCGAGCTCCAACAGAAACCATTCCAGTAGAAGGCAGAACCCCTCTATAGACCGTATTTTATAGAAGGCATAGTCATTTATAGGAGAGGCAATAACATCTCTTCAAGGAAAATCTGTTATTAGATGTTATTAGATGTGGCTATGTCATCTCACTTTAAAGTGACACATTGAATTTCTAAGTAGAAAATAAGGTCAGAGAGAAGCAAAGGTGGAGCATTACAAGGAAATTCACTTAATTAATAAGAGAATCTATGTAATGCTTCTATGTCCCAGAATGGTTTTACAGGTAGGTCCATGAAAACAAACCATTGTTTATAACATAAAATATTTTTTTAAATGGCACAAAATGTACTTTATAGACAAATTTCAAAGAAGCCAAAAACTTAGGAAAACTAAATGTCAAGATATTGATATGATTTCTGAGATCTGACACTATATCAAAATGTCATCAAATGCAAAAAACTAAATGAAACTGTAAAACAGTTGTTGCTTTTAGATTTTTTGACCTTATATTTATTGAAAAAGACACAAATAGAAATTCTATGAATGATTAAATGATAAGCATTATGGGGAAAACAAGAAAATATAAGATTTATAATCTTTATAAGAAACTTATATTCTAAAAATCACACAAGTCCACAATATAAAATTGATCCTAAGTCAAAAGAGAATTATACAATATTTTTACAGCAGAAATAGGTTTTTATCCTAGGGATGAGGATCCCTGTCACATGGAAAGTTTCAATACACTTACTGGGCTCTAGTTATGACTCTACTTCAATTTAGCTGTGTGGACTTCAAAGCATTAAAAGCTTGATGTTAAGTTCAAGGATAATTTATTTATTTAAGGGTTTTCACATGAATGTAAATAGGAAGATAGTGATACTTCACTACACATGGTAGAGATTGAGAAATAAGAAAAAAATATAATTTAGTGCAATATGAAATGGGTCTTAAAGGGCAGAATCAAAGATATGAGAAATAAGCAGGGAGTGAGAATTTCAATTGTCAGTTTAAAGATCAATGATTAGAAAGTGTAGCCCTGGCTGGTGTAGCTCAGTGGATTGAGCACAGGCCTGCAAACCAAAGGGTTGACAGTTTGATTCCTGATCAGACCACGTGCCTGGGTTGTTGGCCAGGTCCCCAGTAAAGGGCATGAGAGAGGAAACCACGTATTAATGTTTCTCTCTCTTTCTCCCTCCCTTCCCCTCTCTCTAAAAATAAATAAAATCTTTTTAAAAATTATGTTCACATTATCAATAGTTAAGGCCTTTAAAATTTGGCAATGTATTTCTGCATTTATTTTTTAAAAAATGGATATATATAAAGTGGATATATAAAATAGCATTAAAATTTAAAAAAATTTAAAGCCATTTTCAAATGTAGAATTCTATATAAAACATGAAACACAACAAGTCAATTACATGAGCCAGAATATCACTCCACAGCTTCCTAGCTATTAGAAGCTGTGTGGATCCTCTCTCAGCTGGAAGTGACTAACTCTAGGTGTCACGGCATCCTGCTGACAGCTTAGCTCTTCTATGACAGTAGTGATTAAACATTATCCGCAATTTTTTTCATTTCGAGAAACTGAATTATAATTTTCAAGGCAAATAAGAGATTCACTTGTCACAAATATTCATAGAGCTGTCCTTAAATAATACCATGAGATCAGACTCCTTCCACCAAACTCTCAGAGAAGATATTCAAAATCTCAATATAATTTGTCAAAAAATGAAAATTAACTCCTTATTCATCTTTCAAGTATAGGGAAAGTTGACTGTGGCCATAATAAAGCACAATGGTATTTTTTAAATGGTTCCATTAAGAGCTCAATTCTTTCCAAAAGTGAGGCTAATAGAGTAAAGCTAACAAAGGAGGCTTTTGTCTTTCCATGTCATTTTATAATACTCTGTTTTTTATATTTTCTTTCCAAAGATATAAGGTATAAGAATCAAGAAAACCCAAACTACATATTGATAGGATTAGAAGTTAAAGCTCTGTATGATTAAAAAACATGAGCTCTTCCAGTCTTTCAGGCTGATTAATGATTGGAATTCTCTTTTGCAACTTCCTGAGAAACAAATTAAGGAGCTGGAGGGAGCGGGTGCAGGGTGAAGGGGGACAAAAGGGAGAAAAAATGGGGCAACTATTATAGCATAATCAATAAAATACACTTTTATAAAAGGAACAATTTAAGCCGCCAAAACTGTCGTTTTAGGTTCAGTTCCATTCTACCTGTTGGAGGAATGAAGGCGCTCTGGCCCAGATGCTGCTTCGAATTGATGCATTCATTTTCTATGGCAACCTTTCCATCGGATACCTCGTGTAACAACAAACCTGCTGTGCTGGGCATCATTTTGTGGCACAGTTAGAGAATCTTTAAAAAATGGTCTATTTGCTAATTAAATCAACAAAGACTTTAAAAAAAACAGGCATTTTTATAGGAGCCAGGGATAATGCTTTAAAAAAATAAACACATTTTTGTGAATTTTATATTTTAGTTAATGGGAGGAAGACAAAAAAAATCCATGAGATTTTAGTATATAATTTTATGGAGTAATAAGTACTTTTTAAAAATTTGAGGCAAAGAGAGAAATCAGAGTTAATTCATGTTTTCATTCTTTTAACAAAAATATATTTAACACATACTGTGTGCCAGGTACTTTTTAGGAAAGTGAGGCCTATCAGTTAGTAATAGTAAACAAAACAAAATAAATATACCCCTCATGACATTATGTTGTCAGGAGAAAAACAGTGAATATGTATAAGCGAATAACACAGGGCATTAGAAGATAAAATCTTATCCTTTGGAAAACTCTTCATGTGCAACATCACAGAAATAAGTTTTACCTAGTTCACAGAAGAAACAGCCCACAACGTTGGCACGAGCTTCAGACAGACCTTTGCCACAGCTCAGCTCCACCCAGGGCTGGCCTGAAAGTGAGCAGCAAAGGGAATTCCTCCCAGTGGGCAGAACTGTAAGCAGTGAGCTCAACCACTCACTGTCCCTAAAAAAAAAATGAGAGATAAAAGAGATATAGGCATGTGTTGATCCCTTGGTTGTGCCACTGACTTGGCTCACTGGTCAGGGTCCTCAATAAAAAAACTGATAAATGAGGACTAAGAAGGTCTGGGGGGAAGCAGTATGTGAATGATCATATGAAAATGGGCCCAAAGCGAACAGTTGTGTATAATGAATGTTAATTTCTTTTTTTTTAATTTATTTTAATTGTTGTTCAAGTAGTTTTCTGTCTTTTACTCTCATCCCAACCCACCCCACAGCCCTCCTTTACCTCCCTCCCATTTCCTTCCCCCCCTAGTTATTGTCCATGTGTCCTTTATACTTGTTCCTGTATACCCTTCCCATTTCCCCTAAAATTCCCCTGAAATTCCCTACCCTCTCTCCCCTGCTCAGAAATAAGCAAAATATAACCAAAGACATTGAAATAGAGAACAGGCTGATGAATGTTAATTCCCATCAGAGAACCCATCACCTGGGAGGATCTCTTCAGTGAGGTAGAGAAGATGATTATACCAGCACTTGCACTGTGGGCTTGTGACTACAGGGGCCACAGCAGAAGAGATTAAGAAATGCATGGTTCTGTAGCTCAGTGGATTGAGCTCGGGCTGCAAACCAAAGTGTCGCAGGTTTGATTCCCAGTCAGGGTACATGCTTGGGTTGCAGGCTACGACCCCCAGCAACCGCATATTGATCTCTCTCTCTCTCTCTCTCTCTCTCTCTCTCCCCCTCCCTTCCCTCTCTAAAAATGAATAAATGAAATCTTTAAAAAAAAGGAAGTGCATGGATCTAATGAAATGGATTTCTGCTCACCAGGACGGATCTAGTTGCCACCACCATGGAATGCCAAACCTCACAACAGTAGACATCATTTCAGTCTTCTGGGCACCCCTGTAGTGGAAAGTTCAGCCAGCCACATGGTGATGGGCCAATTAAATGTGACCCCTTCTGCCATGGAGAGAACAGTGATCATCCCCTTCTGGAAAAACATGCACATTCTAGTGCTCATTTGCTTTTCTTATCCACAGTGCATCTATCTATCAAGACCACTGTCTGAAAGCTCCCAAAATGTTGGACATCCTAACAAGATTTCATTTGACAGTGTCTCACACCAAGGTACCCACTTTACTGTAAAAGAGGTATGATGATTAATTAATGACCATAAGATTCATAATTCTTACTAATTACACTCTGCCACACTGGTAGAATAAATGCTCAATTAAGAAGCCGGTTTAGGTAAAAAAATCCCAGGTATTGTTATTCAGTATATGGTATGTGCACTGAACCAATAACGGAGGCATAGTAGGATCATCTGCCTCCCCCCCCCCACTTTTTCCAGTTACTCGCTTTTCACATCTGCATTTCCCATCCCACTGTAGACTTTGCCAGTTTAGAAGTGCTATTTTCCAAGTGGAGAGAAGAGGTGAACTTGGAGCTCATAATTCTGGTGAAGCTGGAATGTAAGGGTGGGAATAGTCTATTGTTATAACCATGAGAAAATGTAGTTGCTACTATACAATAACGTCAGAAAGAAATATGTCTGGAACCCAGTGGAGCCACTAGGATATATCGGGGTGTTTTTGTAGCCAGTGATAATTAAATGTCAATTGTATAAAACACAACCTCATAAGCTCAAAGTAATATAGGAATCACAACCCTTACAAGTCATGCTTTGAGTCACCCTATCCAGCAAGAACCCACATTGTAGCTGAAGGCAAGTAGCTGGAGCTTCTTCTGATGATACATTTTGAGGTTTGTTTGTGTGTTGATCAGTTTGTTTAAGGATATAGCAACCAGCAATAACATTTAGAGATTTGATAATAACTTTCATCCATGTTCTCAGGGAAGAATTAAAATGAGTATTGAATATCTTAGGAGAATATGAACGTATCCGCATGTCACAAGGGATAGTCTATAATACGTTTAGTTTATGCATTACTCCATCTCTGCAGCTCTGCCTCTCTGCTCCCTGGCCTTGCTTTTCTGAGTAAAGTGGTACCTAATGTCTGTTAATGTTACCATCCTGTGCTCACCTCCACTTCAAAAGATTGAGTGAGTCTCTGAATATGCCCTATCAGTGTCTCTTAATCTACACTGAGAGTCACTTTCTTTTCTCCTACTGTGTTTCTGATTATTGCTCAAGTATAAACTGCCAGTTCCTCATTAGGCATTCTGAGTTTTAAGGGATTAACTCTCCCTGGGCTGAACTCTAAAAGTGGAGAAACATTATATAGATCATTTTTCTCCCTGCTTTCCTAGGACAAACAGTTTAGAGAAGAAATCTGTATAAAGATGCCTGCCAAAACAGATTTCTTGTTCTGAAGTTATAACCTGTGGGGCAACGTAGCTGCTCCTTCATGAGCACTGTGCTCCTCTGCCTCACTTGCACATTTCCTTCTTCATGAATCCACAAGATTGAATGTCCATAAATTTTTTTGCCGCATGAATTTTGCCTCAGGTGTGCTTTCTAGGGAGCAGACACTAAGACAATAGGTAAAAACTATTTGTCCACATTTGCCACTGCCTATGGGAGCCATAATGATATTACTGGCTTTGGGAACATTAGAAGACACAAATGTGCTTAAGAAAAATTAGCACCTATTTCAAAAATGTTAAGAAGACGTTACCTGAAAGCAATAACTTAACACATGCAGCTGCAGAAAGTTCACTTATTTATCACTCTGTGTGGCATGAGTTTTCATATAAAAATTTATTGTTCTTCTAAATTAAATGTACTAGGTTTTGTTTCCAAGCTTTCTTGTTCATGTACGAAAACTGTAATTAATGTGTTCACTATCTTAACATAAAATATTTCTTAACTGGTTTAATAATTGTAGTTCATTATTTATATGAGTCATTAATCATGTCAGTAAATGTTAATATAGATCTTCCAAATTCATTCTATAAAAGGTAAAACATTTGATAACATTGTGACTGTTATTGTAAAATCAGTTAAAAATTTGAGCATAAAATTATTTTATTTTGTGTTGAAAATACAAATATAAATTTTAAAGTGACTCGAATTTTAAGAAAACAAAACTATTATTATTAAATTCCTAAGTTGCAAAACCTGAACTAGTTGTGATAACTCAACATGAACTCAAAACTGCATACAGCTGTTGTTGTAAAAAGGTACAAATATTTTATTCTGTGTTGTATTCTGTGTATTTTACTCACAGTCAAAATGATGAAACCAAATAACTTTCATGACAAAACTGACATTTTTTTCTCTTCTCAAAAAACTATCAATGCTTGAAATGACAAGACATGCTTCTTCTCTTTGGTGCCCATCACCAATAGTACTCTGAAGAACCAACTTTAAATAAACCAAACTGGTGCACTGGTACTAAATTTATAATAAAGTCTTCTAAATTTGTTTTGCATTTCTCAAAATCAATTAAATGTCTTTAATCAAAACATACTATGAAATGACCTTCACAAAATTTAGCTTTTAAGATTATAAATTTAGTAAACTAAAAATATTATAAATATAGTTTGCAAACAGGAAGATATTAAAATTCTTACAAAAGCAAAAGAAAAATCAAACAAATAAAATGAAAGTGCAAATAGAGAACAAGACTTAAGTCTACAATTTTGTAAAGTTTGGGAATTATTTTAATCTGTGGGAAGAATCCTATAGTGCCATTTACATTATATTCAGGTCAAATAATATCTAGAATTAAAGTATTAAAATACATACTAAATTAACTTACTCCTGCTACTTTAAACTTCAAGTTACATATACTTAAAAAGATTTTTGGTATTAATATTCATGTATATGTAATATTTTAGGAAGAATTTTATCTTTAGAAATAATTATTTTAGAAAATAATTCTGAATAAGACCATTTTGTAGATTTAACAATATAATAAAACCAAATTTTTTATTAATTAGTACTTCAAATATATATACATATATGTATATACTTCTAGTTCTTTCAGCATGTCTCTATTATTCTTGAGTATTATTTTGGGGCATTAAATAATATAATTGCCAAAATTTTATGCATAAAAATCACATGTAAAAATGTACAAATAAATGTATAATGTGACTATCATGTGATGGTGAGCCCTTTGAAGTAAAGGGAAGGGAAATATACGATTGAGGCTACTTTAGATCAGTTTGTCACTGACGATACATTAAACAAAGATATATTTTAGCAAATATATGAATGAAGTGATGCTGAAGTCACACAGATATCTTATAGAAGAGCAATTTAGACAGGCTACTACTAAAAAAAGATTTGAGCTAAAACTTAGCCTAACTTGATCTTAAATTACAAAAAAGGGCATTGAAATTGGAGAAGAGCTGGCCAAGGGGGCGGTGAGTGCATGAAATTATACAGACTAGGAGAGACTGGGCCAAACTATAAAAGGCCTTGTTGGTTTTTGAATGATTTTTTTCTTTTCATTGTAACTGATGGAAAGTATTAGAATGATTTGAAAGGGTGGAGTAACATAATTTAGTTTTATGTTTAGAAATTTTCTTTCACTTGTTATATGGAAAACATATTGTAAGTGGTAGATATAAAACTATTTAAAATTAAGATAGAAAAGGAAATTACCAGATTTGAATGTCCTCTACATAAAGTACTGTGTTAGGCATTTATATAAATTATCTAGTATGGTTAACAAATATGTGTATATGTTAATTGACTGGCTGCAGAAGCATAATGCAATTAAAAGTTTCAATTGTATATGAACTATTCAAGCATATATGAAGATAATACACAAATATAAAGTTGAAAATCAGTGCAATCTAAAACTTTCAGAATTCCTCCTATGAGGATTAAAGTTCACTAAAAAATTAATAACATGATATTATCTCAACATGCATATGCAAATATGAATAATGGTTATGCTCAACAATAGCATAAGCAATAGATTATTCTAAGCTCTATTATTTGAATTAATAAATGGTTCACCTCACTTGATAAGGTCATGTTGACTCACAATGCATCTCATAATACAGTTTTATTATTTAGCTCTATCAATCTGCTTAACTAATTCTGTATATTTCAATAATAAAAACCACAAAGAATTCAAGGTAAATTGCCAGTTCCAATCAGAAAGAAATAAAAAAGAAAACAAACACTTACTGGTTTAGTATATTCTCAAGCTTTATGCTTTTTATATGTTTGAATGATTGATTCACCATGTAGATATTTAATGGTAGTTAAGATATTTAAATTTTCTTTGATATAAAGCCCCATATTTTTATTTCTTAGTTAACTTTCCTCAAATTTCTTGTTTCATAGGAATAGTGATTAATAATGTTGCATATAATGTGACCACATGTATAACATCTAGAAGGCTCTCACTTGCTGAATCTCTACATTTCATTTTTGTATTACTCTCTGTGTGCGATGGACATAGATACCTCCCTAAAAGAACAACAGTTTGGTTAGAAGATAAGCTTATGTGTAATTTTATCAAATCGTCCTTGGAGATAGAACCTGGAAACAAAACATATTAGATTGCCAAATGTGTTCCTCAAGAGGGCAAAAAAAATTAAATCTTCATCAAGGAAGCTCCATAGAAACTAGATTGTAATGGCCATTTTCTGCAGTCAGGTTTAAAACATTACTTACAACTACACAAAACTGGATGGCCCTATGAAATCATTTTATTATTCTTTGCTAATTATACTAAAACCACCAGCCTTTTAAAAAGTATTTTTATTTTCTTCTAAAGATAAGTAGTTAAAAATATGACCCTGATTGAAGTAATCATTTCTATATTTCTAGCTATTATCTGCATTAACAAATCTCTTATTCACATCCACTAAAGGAAATTGCAAACATAAGGTTGTGGCATAGGGCAAAGAGCATGCTGCCTAACAGAAATGAAGATTCTCTCTAGAGACCAATAAATATTCCCACTCTTGCTGACTCATATTTACTAAAATATATGACCCACAAAGACAGGAGCTCTGTTTGCTTTCTTACTCTTGTTTCCCAGACCCTACAAGAGCATATATTACATAGCAGGTGTTGCATAAATATTTGTTGACTGGAGGGATTCATGATCTCCTCTTCTGTCACTGGGCTCCTGATCCTGCAGCCTGTGTCTCTCTTTGCTCATTCCTATCCATTAACCACAGAGATTCAGTATATACTCTTGAAAAAACATAATATTAAAATAAAGGTCCAAATAGAATACATCTATGTCCTTAGTGTTCCAAGATGTAAAAGTTCCTGATATAAGATGCAAATCTGCTAATTACTTATATAAACTTTTTTCACAGAGTAGATTAAAAATTCTTAAATACAAAAGTATATTGGTCTAAATATACTCAGGTATGTGCAATGTTGGAAAATATATATTAAATCATGTTTGGTTATTATGTAAATTACATTAGCTATAAAAAACAAAGACAGGACATAATACATCATGGAAAGATAATAACATTTTGGAGGTAAGTCCAGTATATTAGAGTGTAATAAAGAAGACATTCAGTTCTAAAGAAGAAAAGGCAATATTAGAGGAAATACTACAAAGCAAATGACAATAACTGTTAAATATTAAGTAACAAGTGAGCATTATTCAAGCAAAGAACACCATTTCAGATAAATAGAGCAGTTTGTGGAGAGTAGGAAACATAAAATAGAGTTAAAAATTTAGCAATTATGAATTCCTTAATTTTCATATTACTAAATTGTAATGTAGAAAAAATCAAGCTTATCTCTGAGATATGCAAAGTCTGTCCAGAAAGAGTCCGGCCATTGTCAATATAACGAGAATGGTTTGTCCAACATTGATATAACCTTGCAGCCAAGGAGAGTGGACTGGAATGTGCATGCATGAACAACAAGGACTTCACTGTACTAGTCAGTGGGGTGGTAGACACTGTTGAGTGAGCATGTGTACTATGTTGCTGTCACATTCAAAATAACGGAGTGAGTAGAGCAACAAATCTGCATCAAATTTTGTGTTAAGCTTTAACATTCCTCCATGGAAACTATTTGGATAATTCAGAAGTCTATTGGGGACAACACAGTGAGTGCAGTGAATTGAGAAGAAAAGAAATATAAACTGAGAAGGAAAATCAGTGGAAAAGAGAACATGTCATATGTTCAGGAAAAAAAAATAGTCTCAATTTTATGTGAGGCTCTGGAGAATCTGTAGAATGGGGAAACTATTTTCAGGTAAAGTATAGTGATGAAAATATATGAAGAACAGAGCAAAATGGCAGACTAAGAAACTGCACACAAATAAAAATATATGGAGCACAATTTTGAAGTGTGTGCTCTATGGAGGAAAAGGTATGAAATGGGGAAGAATATGTCTGGAAAGTTTTAATCCATGGTTTTAAACCTCAAAGACCAAATAGAGTAGCGCATTGTTGATAGTCAATAGAATACCATTGACTATTTATCTGAATTGAAAGGATATGATTTTGATTATGAATTTGGAAATTTAATCTGACCATGTTGCAAAGAATGTTTTAAGTTTTTACTTTAGTAATGAAATATGCCACAATAAATTATTTATTAGGTATCAATATGTTTATAGAAGTACAATCAAAAGGAATGACATGTTCGTTATCCACAGCTTTGGTAAGTATTTCCATTTTTATATTTTAACCATATCTCAAGTTATAAGCATCTAACCACTTACATCCAAGTATTTAGCCAGAATTCCTAGGAAACAATTTAAATAATAAATAAGTGAATAAATAAATAACAAAGAAACTGAAGGAGGGAGAAAGGGTAGAAGGAAAGATGGAGAAATGAGAAAGGAGGGAAGGAAAGCAAGTGAAAATATCCACAAAATCACTACCATAAGAACAGCTGCATGTATTTGGATGCTGCAATCTAAAATATATGAAGTGCTATATTAAAAGCTAGAGAAAACAAAAGTGAAACAGAGGCTACTGTGTTCTTCCACAACACCAGCTCTAAGAACCTTCCTGCACTGCCTAACCTCTAGCAAAGGTATTACTGTTTGTCTTTCACATTGCCTGAAGTTTCCTCTTCAGTGAATCTGAATTCACAAAATGTGATGAAAAGTCCATGGCTCTGTATCTCTTCCTTTTGCAACACAGGGTATCATTAAATATGAACCATCTTGAGCTACAAATCACAACCTTTAACAATACAGAATATGCGATTCTCAGGCATTTACCAGTTTTGCAGCGGTAAACCAACTCTAAAATATCAGTTGCTTCCACAGAACATTAATGCTACATCTTAAAGGGAGAAGAAGAATGCTGATTTTTACAGGTTATTTATTCTTTTCCTGTGAGTTTTATTATTTTCATAATTACATTCATCTAGTGAAAACAATTTACAAATTAGCAATGCTTGATCAAAATTTCACAATAAAATAGTTTTATACAATCAAACTTAATGAATGGAGTTAAGGAGAAAGAAGCAATGTGCATGAGAGTTTATAAATGAGAAAAATATTGACCTAGAAGAAAGAATATTATATCTCTATGCTATAGCAATTTGGTGCCAAAACATAATTAAATGTCACTGCCTTCAGTATACAGAAAATTGAAGGTGTGTATTGTTCTTTTCCATTAATATAGAAAGAGAGTAGAATTATGATACAAAAGCTCAGTTTCTCAAATGGACTTTTATAATAACTCATTTCCAAGAGTCATTTAAGAAAACAAATTAAACAAAACCAGAGAAAATTCAAAGGAAATAGGACTTTGCCATTTCAGTTTTGCAAATGTTAATTATCTGCATATGCTATACATACTTGCTTCTTGGATAAAATAATTGGTTAAGATAAGCTAGGTACATTTTAAAGCTAATAAAAGGCCCATTATTTCCATAGTAGTTTATAATATAATAAGCAATGTAAAATAAATGTATTCATAAATATAGGTTTAAATTATTTTAGTCATGTAAGTAGCATATAATTTGACTCTAGATCATTTAGTGGTTGTTTGAAGTGGTAGACCCGAGCCCTTGTAACTTAGCAAAGGACACCTACCTGGATCAATACTATTTTTTAAAGAAAAAAATATAGCATAGCAGTGCAGAATTTAAGCCAGGCAAAATACTCATTTGCTGTGACAAGAAATACAAATTAGTATAACATGAAAACAGAGTTTAAAGAAAGTTTTAAGTAAACCAGAAGTGAGAGGTCATCTTCTGTGCAATGAGACCTATGCTTCCTTATAAATATACTGAAAAACATTACATTTTCTCATAATTTCAAGTTCACCTCTGGTAGGAATGACAAACATGTCACTAGAATGCTTTGCAATATGTTGTGACATTGTGATTAAGTTCAGAAATAGAAGTATGTGTCCAAAGTACAAAGGCAGAATGAAGGAGAGTACATTGACTTTTCTAGGATAAAGGTTATTCCAGGGGTAGATATTTTCTGGTAAATGATTTAAAATAAAGTTTCTAAAAAATGTAACTGTGCATGGGAAGAGAATATAGGCTATTGAATAGAAGGGGTAAGTATTGCCAGTAAACACTATGGTTTGCCCAGAGAAATATAATACCATTCACATTGTTGTAGTGTAGAGCGAAAGAGAAGAAATGCCAGGATATGAGGGAGAAGCTAGATAGGGCCAGCATATAAATGTATCTGTATGACACCTGGACATCTGAGGCTTTATCTCAGGTGAAAGGAGGCAGTTGAAACTTAAAAAGAGAAATGCATATTAGAATTGTGTCTTTGGTGTTGCAATAGGAAAGGAATGAAAGTGTTTGCACCAGAGCAGGAAGGAAAGTAAGTGGTTATTTATTTGCAAATAGTCACAGTGCTACAGATAAAAAAAAAAAAACAGACTATGGAAATATTTGGGGAGTAGAAAAGAGGATAACATAAATCGTATCAATGGAATAAAAGAAGAGTCTGGACTGGGTAGAATTAAGTTTGTATAGGAGCATATTGAGTTTGTTTCATGAGGGCATCAAAATGTCTAGTGAGTAGTTGAATAAGAAGTCAGATTCTTCAAGAAGATCAGATTAAATGACACTTTGATTTTAGGTTATGTAAGGCATTACTAACCAAAATTACAAAAGTAGTAGTCACTTCTAGGCGAGAGGGAGAGGCGCAATGTAGGGAAGAGATGTGGACAAGTGCTTCTGAGCCTCCAGCACTGTTCTAGCTCTTGGCTCATACTGCACACTACACAGGGGCTTTATTTATAGATATTTGTTTCATTGTATATTCATGCATTTTCAGGAGGTGCATATACTTGCCATGAAGAAAATTTTAAAGATAAAGTTAAAATTATATTATTTCCTGGTGATTCATAGGCCAGTGGCCTTTATAATTCAGGAGTTTAATGGACTGGTTGCACCTTGATGTATTGATGTTCACTTGTAAGTACAAGTTTTTATATGTTTGGAGTACAAGAATGGAATCTAGGAAACACTATGATGTGTATAGAAAAGAAATATTTTTAAAAGATATTATAGAAGGATGTCTTCATGATTAACAGGTTTAGTGTAAAACAATCCAACGTTAATATTACTTAATGCTAGATATACAAAGATGATAAATAGATAGATTTAAAAAGTGAAACTGTATTTACTAGTGATTCATGTCAAATGTGGGTTGATTTCAACCAAGTCTCAAAAGATTCTTACTAATGTTAACAATCCAAGCAGAGTGATCTTAGAAATGTACACACACACGTATGACACTCTAATTATTTCAGTGTCTTCTTACTTATGTGAATAAAATGTAAATCTAAGAGTTTCTGAGTTTACACTAAACTATAAAGATGTGTATGGTTTAAGCATTGACAGAAAAAAAATAATGGTAAGGATTATAAGTACCAGGGAGCATACTCTTCTGCCACATAATTTCACTACTAAAGTTTTTTGTATGATATAATTTAAAACCTAAGTACACAGTTCTTGCTTGATGAATAGTGTAGGTCTGGTACCACAAGAAACAAATTCTGAGGGAGATTTTCATGTAAGAGGCTAACTGGCAAGTAGTGAATGCAGATTTTGTTGCCCTAAAATATGCCTATTGGGATGTTGATTTAATCTGGTCTTTAAAGAACAAAAGACTATGAAAGGCCTTTGACCCTCACCCAACTGCCTAAAAGGAGTAGAGACCTGCTCCAGAAAGGGAAGTATCACCATGGATGCCTATAGTTTAATAACAGTATGTGATAGACAGAGAGGAACCTAGCAAGGCCCCTGTGTTCAGAGTTTTCTCTGAGTTCCATTGTTAAAGGTGAGCCAGCAAACAGTTGTTTTGCCATCTTCATGTCAATTACCTTCCTGCCCTTTGAAAAGCAGGAAGACCCACTTAGCCCCAGAATAGCATATAAACCTCAACTGCCTAATGCCTCTTTAGGTCTCCCTGAATGTGTACTGTTATAAACTTGGGATATTTTCTCCTGTTAATTTGTCTCTAATAACTCGACTATAGTCCACCTGGAAAAACTTAGGAAGTGAGAGGAAACTTATTTTTTACGCCTCCACCGTAGCCTAAAATCAAACAGGTAAAGGCATGAAACCAATAGGATTGGTCAGAGAAAGGAGTTAGCCTTCAAATCTTTGATGCAGTCACAACAAAAGATCCACACCTGGTGATCCTACAGTGAGTTCTGTGTCCAGAATGGTCTTTCAGAGTTGCCCCTTGAGAAAAAAGGAGGCAGGGGGAACCTACATACATCAACAGTGAACATCCATTGGAGAGGCTGATCTTGGGGAGGCAATCTGACATTGAGTGAGATAGTTTTCTTAGCCTGAGGAATTTAGCTCTGAGCCATTAAGTGCTAAACTTCCAGCAATTAAGAGAATATACTTTGGACCTGGAAGGGGACTTCCAGGATCCATGACAATCAGTGAATCTTTGTTTTTAAATTCAAAACCCCAAGAATTCTGGAACACCAATTCCAAAGAACCTAGGCACCCCAGGGTTCATAGTACTATAATTTGCAATGAGTGGATCAAAAAACTGGGCTACATTTACACAATGGAACACTACCCAGGAGACGAAAGAAGGAGCTCCTACCTTTTGCAACAGCATGGATGGAACTGGAGAGCATTATGCTAAGTGAAATAAGACAGATGGTGAAAGGAAAATACAAGTTGATTTCACCTATAAGTGGAAACTAATCAACAAAACAAACAAGTGAACAAAATAGAACCAAAGACATGGAAATAAAAAAGAAACTGATGGTAACCAGAAGGGAGAGGGATAACAGGGCAAAGAAGGGGAAGGGTTGTCAAAGAACCTGTATAAGGGACCCACGGACAAAGTCAAAGGAGGGGAAGGATTGAATGTGGGAGGTGGAGGAGGGTACCGTGGGAGAGATTAATGGAGGGAGAATGGAGACAACTGTAATTAAACAACAGTAATAAAATAAAACAAAATTTGAAGATAATATAGTCATAAAAATGAAGAATAAATACTTTAAAAAGCCGACCAATGTATGATATTTTAAATATATTCATAAGGTTAACATGATATATACCAGGAGTTGCTTTACTAATATCCTGAACTCTAAAGGTCTTTTTAGAATATAGTGTTTTATATGTTTTCAGGCATTATCAGTTTGTTACTATTTCCAATTACATTTGTAAGTCCCAGGCTCTTTCTTTTTCTTTTTAAAGTAGAGTAAATGTCATTAAATTGATGAAATTGCTATTTGCAAAAATGAGGGTAAGTCTTTTGTCCTCTGTAATAACCTCCCTTATACTAGATTTCTGTTTTGTTATTCTTTATTGACAAAAGAAAACACATTTTGTGAGCATGTCAGCCAAAGATAGCATTTATAGCTTCTAAATAATTAGGTATTGATTAATTTCACCAGGAATATATGAACCATTTTTTCAAGCTTGCCCATTCTTAAAGATCATATAATTTTAACTAGAGAAATTACAAAACAGAGACTCAATTCTTAATAGCTACCTCCTACTGCCTATCTGCCATGAGCTCCAACTCTCCCAAGGAGTACGAGGATGATAGCTTCAGTTTTGTTAAATTTCCCCGATCTTTATTCTTATACAGTTGGAGTTAGAAGAAAGGGATTGCCAGCTTCTTCCTCTTACTTTATAGTTACAAATGAATATGTGCATTGAGAAATGCCTAACAGTAAGTAAGATGTGATAGACTACACAAAATTAGGAAGAAATACCAGTAGACCCCACATTCTGTGGCTGGTGGAAGTTGTGTTCATTCACAGGACTGTGAGGAAAGCATTCCATTGACCCACCTATGGGAGACTGTGGTGTGGTAAGATTTACTCAGGAGGAAAGGAAGTCTGCCCCTGGGTTTCCAATGTCCCAATTTCCATTTGCCCTGCCATGGAAAAAAATCCAATCTTGTCTATATAGAGATCAAAACAAAGTCCATTGTTCAAAGTTTCTGTGTCTTATTAAATCTGAGTTCTTTGGAGCCCATGTCATCTACTGCGGGCCATAAGTGACTGCTAGGCCTACATGAACCAAAGAGTTGAGTGAGGACCTGGGTGAGAGAGAGAAAGGCTTTGTTATCTTGGATTATATTATCTCAGGTTTGGGAAGGACCAGGCACTTTTTCAAAATAACCAACTTCTAAAACTTTTGGGAGCTTGTGCTGGGTCCACCTTCTAACCAATCCATTCTTTCCCCAGGCTATACTCACTGGCCTCTACTGTTGCCATCTTGGCTCCTATTGTACATGTGTTTACCTCCCCCTTTATTGTTCTATCACTCTCCCCACTGATTTGTGGGGAATGGACCAATGGATCCCTGGAGAGTGTGTGAAGTTATAACTTCCTAGTGAAGCAAGCAGGCCCAAGCTCCCCAGTTGATTATGCTTAAAATGTCTGACTTCCTTTGCTCTCTTTGTTTATTAATATCTAATGACCTCTGCTAACAATTCTAGCATGCTCAAATGAGAGAGGTAAATCTTTTTTATACAAATATTTATAAGGTCAAGGCCATGGTCTGGAGTTGATGGTCACAATTATGCTTGAATAATATTCAACACCTTTGTGGGTATTAGAGAGAAAATTATGTTTGATTTTTTTATTTTTTGCCTATTTTACCTTGAGACATATTAAGAACCATAGATAATAACATTTTGGTAATATATAGATATAGAAACATATATAGTTATAGATATAAATCTATAGATACACAAATAAGGACTAATGCAAGATACAGACAAAATGGTCTCTTGCTAACAAAAAATCCAAATTTCTATACATCAGATTATGTTCAACAAGTTTATGAAGTTCATGATTAAAATGTTGCCTGAATCTTTAAAGATTTCTGTACTCTGAAAATATTAACACAGAATAGATGTCTCTTGTCTGTAAAAAAAAAATACAGAATTAAAACACTTCCCTACATTTATCTAAGCAGTAATCAGTTTAAAAGATGATTTTACTCTCCCAACTCAGGAGATATTTTTTAGCTTGCTTATTTGTTTTCTAATATGTATAATCCTAGCAATAAGTCAAGCAATTTTAAGGTATATAAAGTTAATTGTCACTCCTTTCCCTATTCCAATTAAAGTGGCTGGTGGGACATATCTTCCCATTTGTTTCTCTATGTTAATATGAAAAAGTATAGCTACTATCTCTCTTTATACAGATATAATATATAACTTTAGATACACACATTTGCATACAGTAATCTTCCTTAAGAAAAGTAAAATCATAATTATACCATTAGACTATAACTTACTTTAAGACACAGAGCATTAATGCTTAGCCAAAAGCATTCAATTTAACAAGGCAGGGAAATCTGTAAACAAATTCTCATATATCATAACAGAGCATATTTAAGTATATTTCTGAGTCAATATTACTCAGTATCAAGGCCACAAATATTATCAGGATGAAATTAATGTTTATGATAAAGGTCACTTAGTTATCCTTTTTTTTATGATAAGACCTGGAAACTGAGTCAAACTATCATTTCCTAGCACTAAAGGTAGTATGGTTTTGATGCCCAGCTATTTCTCCTTTTCCTCCAAAGTAATTGAAAATATTTTTAAATGTTAAATATTACCCCAGGCTCCTGCTTATTAATAGTACTAGTGTCATCAAAGCTATACAAATAATTATAATTTAGTTTTCTTGTAGTTTGGCAGGAACACTAAGTTATCTTATAAAACTTGTTTCTTTTAATGTTTAAATGATTCTGAGCATCAAATATTGAGAGTTCACCATGCATGCATTTGCTCATCCAACAAATATTTAGAGTTCCTTCCATACCAGACACTTTTCCAGACCTTAGGAGTCAGTGGTAAGTCAGTCCAGTGAGAGATAGATACAATAAACAAGATATTCAAATAAAATATTTGTATAAGATGATAAGTGACAAGAGATTAAATAAAGTCAGGAAATGGATGAGGGAAGTTTGTGAGGCAATGCAATTTTAAATAGGGTGACCAGAAAAAGACTCTAAGAAACTGACTTTGGAGCAAGAGTTAGTAGTACAGATATTTGGGGGCAGGTAGAGCTGAGGGGTAAGGAGTTCCAGCTGAGGGAAAACAAGTCCAAATACCAGGGGCAGAAGCTTTAGGTAGTGATTTACAGGAGCAACTGTGATAACACAGGACATGATACTGTTCAGAATGCACAACCACTTCCTCTCTTTTCCCATATGGCTATGGAGAATGATGTTGTACTGAGAAGGATATGAAATTTGAGACCAGAGAACTTGGAAGTTTCTTGAGTCAAGTTTAATGCCCATGGCACAAAATTGTACCAACTGGTGCATTATCTTATTACATATTACCCCTGAACCTTAGCTGCATGGCTCTGGGGGTAGAGGGAGGCAGGCTCCATTCTACATTGAAGAAATAATCTCTAACACCAAAGGTAGGTCTCTGTGGTACTCAAATCCCTCAAAGTACCAATATTTTCTGCTTGTCTACATACAGTAAAACCTCTGTATATGTGACTCATTTGCTTATATGGCACATCCTTGATTGATGAATTAGCCTAACAGAAATTACCAAGCTGAACATCCATTCTTTCCTTCATAATGAGCCAATGGCCAATATCAAAACTGCTGGTCAAACAGACTGTGAAAAAAGTGTATCAGCACCAAGGCAAGCTCATACAGCAACTGTATGTGCCTCTAGAAATACAACCTTTACAGGCTCACACAGCCCTGTGTCAAAGTTCAGGGCTTGGCAAGTGCAAAACAGGCTAAATCTTTTAATCTTTTATTTGGTACCTTTGTGCACAGCTGGTTAGGCACCAAAGTGCACATCAGCACTGATTGGATTGATTCCCTGGGAGGGATAATCAGGAGAACAGCATATCTGGATATCATTGGCCTTCCACATCTCCAAATAGATAAATTAGCAAGAGGAGTTTATTTGTTCTCCCAGAGTTAACAGAGTCAGAAACTACCTAAGGCTGTTCTTTTCCTTCCTCATTTTCAGTCATTTTTTGGGGAGGTGGGGTTTGAATATGGTATTTTCCTTTATTTCTGATTAAAATGTTGACCTATTCAAATATATATGTTTTATAGATACTAAAAAGATATGTTTTATCTATCTTAAAAATGATATTTTTTTATTATCCTGTGCTTTAAGAATTCTGTGTATAGGTCTGAGTGTTTAGATTCAATATATTTAGTGTTCAGAAAATGATATTCTAAGCTTCGGTTTAGTAGTATATATTCTTAGATAAATATAGCATATACTATATGATGTATGGTACAATAAAGTTAAGGTAGCATCTGTGAATCATTTTATATTTTGTATTACTTGAACATTTTCAAAGTCTAAACTTAGAGTATTCATATTTTCCTGCCTTTGAAACTTCACCTTATATTTAATAGATATGATTTAAACAAGGGACCATTTCAATTTCCTTTGGAAAATTCATTATGAGTTTGGAAATGCCCTTCTCTTTTTGATATTCTGTTGAATTCTTTGAGAGTGATAGAAATCTGATAAGATACAAGTGTGGAAAATAAGTAAAAGTAATAAGTTCCAGATATATTATAAGGTACTTGTTCACACAAACTGAAGGTGACATTGTACAGATCCATATGACACCTGACACTAGATCACATTCCTTTCATTTGGCAAAGTGTGTGTATTCAGTCAAATGACATGAAATGGTACTTCCCTGATGGAATTCTACTAATGTTTTTAATCATAGATGAGTTGTCAGAAAAAAGGGGCTCTGGGTATATTTGTAGCAATTGTCAGCAACTGAGTAATTTCTATGACTGACTACCCTAACACATATAGAAAAAAACTTGGTTTTTAAAGTTAATTTATTAAATTTACTTATCTACTTTTATTGCTCTCCTGAGATTAATTTCAGTGCAGAGATAATTAGGAAAAAAATCCTACTAATTTTTAAACTTATTTTGTTCTCTGAACATAATGCTTGAATTGAAATTTCACAAATAACTACTAATAGGTGAATATCCTCTATTGCAATATCTAACATACACTATATTTATATTTTTAAAATGTTTATTTTTCTCATAAGTCACTAGGATTTCACCCTTTTGTGTTACCATGGAATCATTTAAAATTCTATCTGACCCACAAGGAAAAACTGAAAACAAAGAGTAAACACATGGCAAAGCTGAAGAGCCAAACCCAGAAAAAGGGCATGAACATAGATGGGGCAGGTAGCAAAACATCATCAGAACAGTGTATCAGTGCAACTGCTAGACACTTCTGGAGCCATCAGACACACAACCGTGCTAGATGGTCACTACCACTACCAAGTCCTGAGTGTCCCTTTGCCTGCAGTGCTGCGTGACCTACTCAAGAGCAAAAGTCTCAGGAGTGAATATCTGATTGAGCACAACTGGGGTAGTTTTGTTTTGACATCTAGTTTGTGGTAAAAGGGCAGATCTTTTCTTTTTTGTCTTCATACGTTGGGAATAAATAACACCTCTTCCTCAGCCTGATTTCAGAACCAACATAAAGTTGGTCAAATTATTCAAACAAATGGAGATTACATATTGGTAATCATGATTCAATTGTGTGGTAACAATGCGGTTTTAAATGTTTCAGTCTAGAATCAGACATATGTGCTCACTTATGAAAGTCAGAGCTACCTGCTACAACATGGCAGAGAGTAGAAAAGATGGGTGCTCTTTGCAAATAGAAAAATCTCAAAGGAAAATTGAGGAAGAGGCTGTTATGCATTATGCTTAGTAAAATACCTGTCACTAATATTAGACCTCCTAAAACCTTTCTCAGTTATAATTTTTACCTGCCACTTAAACATCTAATATGCTTTCTTTAATAGAATCTACCTACTTATTTAGTCATTCTGTTCATATCTTCTTTTCAACTTTTGTATTATATTTTGCATTATATTACTTTGAAAGAATGTCTGCACATAAAAATATGTGCAGGTCTTTCTGAATTCAGAACTTACATGATACTTTCAAATTGTTTAGCTGGACTTTTTACTGTTCTTATTATAAGTGCAACTTCATGTGTTTATTAATATTTAGCGAGCCTTATACAGTGCATTCAGTGATGTGGCACAAGGGCAGAGTTTGAAGGGGTGATCTGGGCCTGGAGTCAGAATTCGTGAACTCTCTGCTGTGCTGCCTAGAACTTGGTACATTTTCATGGAGAAGATATTTGTATTATCTCTGTTTACCACTTCCCCATTCATATAAAGTGATTATCTGCGTCGTATCGAACTTTAACTTCCTTAATTAAAATGTGCCTAAAGTCTCAAAGCATATTTTTTCTTAATGTAGTGAGTTAACTACAAGTTTGGATTTAACTTTGTTTGGCAGCCAGACTAATAGTGATTCTTCTCTGGCATTTCTCATTCTTCTTCCTCTTGCCCCTTGGCCATGGCTAATTGCTCTAAGTAGAGAAAACTGACCAAACCTGGGTCGATGGGGTTATCTATTTCAGAAGTTTAAAACCTGGAAAAGATTTGCACAGAGAGAGATGCATTTGTTGGAGGTGAATTACTTCACAAAAGAACCACAGACCAAATGTTTATTAGCTCCCCTGAGTTTCCCTGAGTACCATCTTTCCTTAATCCTATTTCATCACATAGTTAAAGAATTAGAGCTATTACAATAAGTTAAAAATGCTCTAAATCTCAATTACTACCAAATTAGAAAATGAAATGCATTATGTTCTTGGAGAAAATACAGAGACTAATGCTAGCATCAAACACTTAACATATGCAAGTATAATATCTTTCATTACATTCAATTTTCCAAACTAACAAATAACAAAGACTTCTAGATATCAGAAGTGCTTACTTAAATGTAATCAAGTAAGGAAGCTGATAGGGACACTCTGTTTCAGTTGTAGTCCCCTTACAGGAGAAAATGTACAAGTCCTGTTATCTGTAATACATTTTATCATCCAAAGTCATTTTCTGCCCTCTAATACGTAAGGAGTACCAGAATGAAAACAGCAATACCCTTGCCATCCTGTTTTGGGGATATCTCAATTTCTGTCTTCATGCCAAATGAGCCAGGATTGCTTCGTTGTTGCAAAGGTTATTGAAGCTATCTACTAAGTTGTTGACCTTGAGCTCAGAACACCTGGAAAGAAGATAGTGGTACCTTTATACATCTTAATAAGAGAGATGTATGGCAAAAGATGGGACAAAATGAACTTTACTGAGGTATATAATATTCCAGCAGCCTGACTCTATATGACCTGATAACAAGACACTTCACTGCATTCTGCATCCCCTACCATTAAGAAGCAAAACAATCAAGCGGGCCACTTTGCATTGGGTAGGCAACGTTTCTACACTTAAATATTTTTATCTCTTTTCTTTGCCAGGTAATCCCAAAGCTGCAATATTTAATGTGACATAGAATAAAAGAAGTCTCTAGATGTTCTGGTTCACAGCACAAATGCCTCTGACAGTGGCCATTGTGATGTGGAGAAGCCAATGAAATTTGAAGTTTCTACAGCAGATATGAGTACCATATAGAGGTAAATTTCAACAGGAAAAGAGGCCTCTTGACATTTGACGTAGAGCTAGCAGACATCTCACCCCAGCACCTAAGTACTCTCCCTTTGAGAAATTGGCATCAGCTTGCTACTAGGCTGTACTGAGACAAAATTCCAAATGAGCCCCCAAGTGACTACTCAACCTATTTCAGTTCTATAAGTAGCGCATCCTGTCCATTTAATCACATCACTGTATGAGTGAGGACCCCCCAAAATGAAATTATCTTCTGGAGGGCAGGATCATTGTAGTATAGTCTTCCCCTGCTAGGTGAACTAGGAACCCATCTCTATCAGTGTACCAGCAGGCATTGTAAGGCTGCATTTGGCTTTAGTGATTTTTTTTGAAGACTCTTTCAAAACATTTGACCTTTTCTTGATGGATATTTTATGAGTGCACCTGCCCACACCACACTGAATGTTCAGCAGTTTTTGACCAAAAACAGCATGACCCCCATGCCCCACCCTCTCTGTTCACCTGGTATCTCTCTGGATGACTTCTTTTTTTGTTTCACTAGGTGAAAAAAGTCCTCAAATGGAAATGTTTTGCCAATGTGGAAGAGGTAAAACAAAAATGGTGGAAGAACTAAAAGTCATCAAAATCAATCAGCTCAAAAACTGTTTTGAGCAGTGGAAAAATGTCTCAATAGGTGTATTGAATCAAATGGAGAGTACTTTGAAGGTGACGGACATGTAAGCAGGTAAGAATAAATACACAATCTTTGGTAAATAAATTCTATTTTGGGGTCTCTCTCATATTTTCCAAACAGCCCAGTCTCTAGAGTTGGTATTAAATTTTGCTCTCAACCTGATGAGGTCTTGAAGGCACAGATATGTTTCATGAACAATTTTCTCACACTAGCCATATGCTTGCTGTTGCCAAATTGTTGTTCTTGCTTCAACCCTGACTATGGCCTCCATAAGCATTCCCTATAATCACTTGACAGCTGATGAAAAATGCAGGTGAGATTTTAGATGCTTATTGCGTGTCATGGGGCAGTCTTAGCTTAAGTGTTTTAGCATTATAATTCCTCTCAGGTTGGATCCTGAAGGAGATTAGAAGATGGAAAACAGCCAGGGAGGCAAAATCAGGGCAGGGCACTTTACACTCATAATGTGGAGAGATGCTTGATATCAAGTTCTACACTGATTTCTGGGACAGGCTTATAGTCTGAGACAGGGAATTGGGACAAATAAGAATAAGACTTGTAAACAGACTCCTTGGAGTGCACAAGAATCTTAAAAGGTTTATATTAAATGTGTTCTATAGAAGGTATCCCCTGTCACCCACCTGTTCAGTGTTTGCTCAAAGGGCTCCAAAGAATGTAGCAATGAAGGCAAAATAAAGGCTAAGAGAAGATTAGTGTGGTCACAGAATTTGGATCACCAACACTAACAGAGAGGGGGGTTCAGTAAAAGATTTCTATTATAGAGAAGACAATAATTTGTCCTCATGAATTTTTATTTCTTATCCACCACTCCTCTGCCCACACAATCTTCCATTCACTGAATGTCTTTCACTGTGGCTTCTCACAGTGCATCTCCTCTGACAGAAAAATTCACTTAACAGTTAAGAAGACAAGAGGCTGATGCTCAAGAAATTTTCTAGTTTTGGCATATATCATATTACTCAGAAAAAATGATGCTCTTAGAGAATAATAACATTTTCACTTGAAAACTCAGGTAATGAAAGATTTGAGCTATTGGGGATTGCCATGTCACTGATAAATATTCCTCCACAGCAAATAATGTATGGTGTTACTTCTTATACTGCAATATTTCTGTGAGTCTAGGAATTAAAGGGTGGAATTGGAAGTGGCATTTTTCAATACTTTACCTAATGACTCACTACCAGTGATTTTGATTCCTATCCCTACAAATCAACTATGGGGTTTATTTTTTTAAGAACATGATTACCTAACAGAGAATTATCGTTACCAAGAGAAACAATAACAGATGAGAAAACTGGAGATTTAGAATACCTACTGAAAATGTTAAGCTCTCCTGGCATCTGAAATTGGAAGGACAGACTATTTCAGGGGACTCCTAATAAACTTTCTTGTATGAAAATGTCTTCCTCCAAAAACATAAGCTTGGTTGTGGAGTAAAGAGCTGATGTTACTTTTAACAAAGGTCATTAAAATCCTGTTCTCAGAAAGTTTAGGTATTGTATAGATTCAAAAAATGTGTTTTAAATGCTTCCCGAGTACTAGACAGTACGCTGGCATAAGGTGTTTAACAGTGAAAGTAACAGACAAATTTGCCTGTCTTATAAAGTGCACATTATAGCAGTTCATAAGGAAATACACATGAGGCTACATTCAAGTTTAATAATAAAAACAGGAAGACAAAAAATGACTGTATATAGAATATTGTCTTATTTGAACACATTGAAAAATTCATACTTAAATACATATTAGAGGAAAATACATTAATATATCAATAGCATTTAATATCTAGGTGATAGATTATGGGTACATTTATTTTGTATTTTATACTTCCCAATTTCCCCAAATTTATTTAAAATGGCAATTTAATTTGTAATTAGGAAATTAACAATTAATGATTAATAACTCTAACAGCAGTCTAAACTCTAACACAAAGCTCCAAGTACCTTAATTTTACATATTGAAGGGAAAGCTTCAGATGGATGTTACTTGAATTGTTGAGTAAATGTAACTTTGCAACATTTCTATAAATGTCTGGTTGGTTGGACACAGAGATACACCATTCAAGGTAGGACCTAGTGCCCAAGCTATCAGCAGTTGTGGGCTTGTCATTGCTGCTGAGGTACCAGCTGATGGCCATGCTCTTCTCTGGGGGGCCATAAAGGTCTGTCTATTAGGGCCCACCACAGAACGATTCTCATGCCCTGATACGTTCCAGAACTCAATGTTTTATTAGCTAAGACATTCTCAAATCTACATCACAGTCAGATTTCTCCCTCTGTCTACCACTGGTTTTCTCAGTGTGCTCCTGATGAGACACCCCTCTCCAAATCATCTGAAAATTGCTGTGAGATAAATGAAGTGTGTGTGTGCCGGGGGTCAGGGACACTTGTGTTCCTGGGAAACTTGCTGTTTCCCAACCTCAAAACTATGTTCAGTGGTATTTAAGCAGAGTAGGTTATGGAGTTCCTGAGAGCACCACACATCCCAATGTCTCCAACTACCCCAGGAAGAAGGGAAGTGGGAGCTAAATAGACCTTCTTGTTTCTGAAATGCTCATGCACGCACATGCACACAGATTGAAGAGGACCTCTCCCCACAGTGCAGTTGTATGTGGAATTCCTTCCCTGTGTCCTCCTGGAAGACCATCATTTCCTTATTGCTGTATCCAGCTTTATGATTCTACAGAGCCCTTATCACAATCTGAAAAATACCATATGTTTTTCAGTTTGCTTATTGGTTACCTTTACACACTGGATTAGTCCCCATGAAGGTAGAGTCTGTCTGCTAATGAGTGCTGTATCCTAGCACCTAAGTGATACTTGACACAGAGTGGGTTATCAATTCATTGAATGAATCAACAGGCTAGCTCATTTAATTTCCAAGTATAATTTAATTAGCCCCTTCAAGTAACTCCATTTCTAATAGTAAATTTTCCAGAGTTTTTGTTCACTCTCCTCACTCTTCTACCTGGCCCTCTCTCTCCTATTTCTGTCCTTTCTCCTTCCCACAATTCCCTGGATCAGAGAGGGTAGGGTTGGGGCTTTATAATTTTTCTATATGACCTTTTTATTTCTGATTCCAGAGTTATGATTAAATAATGCTAGTGTGCAGGGTCTTAGGGAGAGGAAAACCAACTTATGGGTAAGAAAATGAAAACTGGAAATGTGGAAGGAGGTTAAGGTACTGTCCACAACATATTGTTTATTTTTTATGTTTTTAATTATTTAATTACATTTTCCCCCATTTCTTTCCTCTGCCCTGCCCATCCCTACCTCCCACTTTCAATCTTCACTCCCACCCCATTGTCTTTGTCCATGGGTCCTTTATACCACTCCTTTACTTGACCCTTCCCTTTCTTTCCCCTGTTATCACTTCCTCCTCTCTGGTCATTCTCAGTTTGTTCTCATTTCCATGTCTCTGGTTCTATTCTGCCCTCTTGTCTGTTTCATTGATTAGGTTCCACTTATAGGCAAGATCATGTGGTATTTGCCTTTTACAGCCTGGCTTATTTTATTCTGTGAATATAGAAGCTCTATGTATTGATTAAATTTGCTTTCATTGTTAGATAATTACAAGATAATAAAAAGAATACATAAGTTCCATATACTATAGTATACTCAGGTAGTGTATCATTGACTCATTTACAATATAATGTGAACTTCACTGCCGTTTTTCAATTAGAATTAGGAGTAGTGCCACAGTGGATAACATTAATGGTACAAGGGTATCATTAAGATAAGTTTTACTGCTATGTTACCAGTCTTCCAATCATGAAATGTCTACTCACTATCTTTAAACTATTTATAAATGTCAATCTTACTGTTTAGACAATGGCTTGTTATGAAGCATTCACTGTAACTGTCATATTTAACAGCCAGTGACAGTAAAATGAAAGTCTGTCTAATGACTGCCTTGTCTCATTTCTCATCCACCATGCCTCTTTCAAGGAAGTTATATTACTCCAGGTCTCCAACCTCAAAAGAGTATGTGAAACATAAGGTGAATATTAAAAACTCAGAGAAATGCCCAAATATTTTGAAACCAATAATTACAGGTTAAGGGAGAAAAATGAGTATGGATAAGTCCATAGTGAGGTCAGAATGATGGGTATAAATAATAACTTGATATAAATAATTGGAAATTGTCAATTATTATTCAAATACAAATGACTTTAAGCATGATTAAAGCATAAATGAAATGTAAATTCCAGAGGAATGCATTTATAAATAATTTATTTGAGTAGAAGTGATCTAATTTTGGTCAAAATTTATTTCTGAATGCCTATAAACATTACTTTGTTCATCAAAACAGTATGAAAAACAGCAATATTATTAAACTATATAAAATAGTTTCAACATAATCAAAATAATAGACATATAGAAGAGAGGGAAAAAGCAGCCAGTCACCCAGAATTACTTCTTTGACCATTATGTCAACAGCAATATGTATTAGTTACATGGTGTAAGCTCTGTGGGGAATTCAAGATTAATTTATTTCATTCCAATTCATATTTTATAGGACTCACAACTGCAAAAATGCTGATATGGGTCAATGCTAAGCACATAAGTGGGTTTCCATGCTAGGGAAGGTAGATTTCAGTGACAAAATTAAGCCGACTATAAATAGAATAGCTCAATTATTATAACTCTCTTGGAACATTCCCCTTCACAGAGCGCATTGTTATTTTTGTCCTGTCATGCAGATCTACCTACAATATGGGCCCAGAGTCTCTCCCTCAAGTAGAACCCTCTCCTCACAGCCTTGCAGAGACTAACAAGATCAGAAAATATCCAAATGAAATAAAAATTATAGTGTTTATTCCTTTTTAATGAAACTATGTCCCATGCCTGGGTGGAGTAGGAACATATTTTGGCATTTTTAAACTGACTCATAATCAAGTAGTAAGATTCTGAGAACTAAAAAAAACCTATGAGCCTATGGTAAAAGGTCCAAAATAGTTACACGTCCCTATTATTTTTCATGCAAAAAAGGCAAAGAAATTCCTTTGAGAGGGAAGACTGGATTGATCCAGTCCTCTTTACAGAGAGAAAGGAAACAGTGATTTAGAGCTAGGAACCAGGTGGTAGTGAAGAAGTTGTCCCCTGGGATCCCCTCACAGTAACAGTCAACTTATCGAAATCAGATGATCCATATCTTTGCCATAAGAACTAACCATCTTAAGTTTGTAGAAGCTAGTTTTCAACAAATAATAAATGAGATACCATAACTTCAATAAAATGGTAATAAAACATCTGAAAAGTTCAAGTGATTTAGTAATACAGCATATTTAATATACATATTTGCATAGAATTTTATTCTTTTCAATATCTAGTTTTAGTCATAACATGGTTATGGAAGGGACAGGATTCATTGTATTAGGTGAGGTGGCATTAAAGTTCTACAGATAAGCAAAGTTTAGGCTACCTGTAACCTCCACCAGAAATCTAATTTTAGATTTGTCTTAACTTGTGGAAGTATAGTACCTAAATTATTGGGCACACTATCCTATACTTGAAGGTAATATTTTTAGGTGAAATGAGCAAAGATCAGACTCAAGAAAATCTGTTTCAATTTCAAACCCAGTGCTTACATTGTGTGTTATTTCTTATTTTTCTTTGTTCCAGCAAATTAGGATCAATATTATCTATTGTAAAGATTATAAATATTATATGTACAGTTCTTAACCTAAAATAATTATGCAAAAATAGTAACTATAATTTTATTATTATTCATGCTCTAAATTCATTAGCTTGTTTTTTAATAATTGTTTTCATTTTGATTTACAATGTTCAAGAACAGACTTGTATTTAAATTCTCCAATAACTGAGCCTTATCATTATATATTAACTTATTAGTGGTGTTTATGCCATATATTCTCTTTTTTATTTTTGTGTTTTTCCATTACCATTTATTTATCCCCTTTATATACCTTTCTTCCCCACCAACAATCACCATATTATTGTCCATGTCCATGAGTACTTTCTCCTTTATGCTCAATCTCTTCACCCCCTAATCCCCACCCCACCCCCAGATCTGTCAGCTTGTTCTCTATGAGTCTGTCTCTATTTTGCTTGTTATTTCAGTTTGCTCATTAGATTCCACATATGAATGAAATCATATGGTATCTGCCTTTCTCTGACTAGCTTATTTCACTTAGCATAATATTCACCAGGTTCATCCATGTTGTAACAAAGAGTAAAATTTTCATTTTTTAAGAGCAAGAAGTATTACACTGTGTAAATGCCCCATAGTTGTTTTATCCATTAATCTACTGATGGGTACTTGGGCTTCTTCCAGGTCTTGGAAATTATAAGTAACACTGCAAATGAACATAGGAGTGCTTATGTTCTTTCAAATCAGTGTTTTGAGTTTCTTCGGAAAAATTCCCAGAAGTGGAATCATTAGACAACAATGACTTCTCACAAATGTGGCCACATCTTTGTTCATGAATTTTAATCTCCCAATTTTCTTGCCCCCTGCACCTCTTACCAAACATTTCAATTCCATCTTCAGTCCTTTTATATTTTTACCAATTGTCTAATTAATTAAATTCAATCATGGCAGCCCTATCTATTGAACCTATATTTCTTGAAGCTTAGATTCTGTTTGGAACTTTGCACAATAATTCTTATTCTCTTCCATTTTTTTCCCTGTGAATTTATATCTTTACTATGAATCACCTCTTCTGTCGTCAGAATAACTATGCCTTCTTTTTACCTCTAAAGCTAAAAATTTCAGTCTATGCATCAACTCCCTGAAAAACTTACAAAATTTATTCTAGTACCTCTTCTTCTACCTTCACCAAATAGTGACTGGAGCACATTTATAACAAAAAAATCAATACCAGTAAATGGAAAGTATTAGATGATCAGAAACAATAAATAAAACTTTAAAAAAAAACTTGAAGCTGAAAAAATCTGTTTTTAAAATCAACTTTCTTAAATATTTCTACAAAAGTAAGCAACTACTGAGAAATGGGCTCTATAGAAGGTAAGGATTTTAAGTTACCTATTTTCTCAAGTAATCAATTATACAATAAAGAAGAATATGGTTTCATTTTGCCACATGCAACTTGAACACATGCAACTTACAGCCTTCCAGTGAGATGGCTTGTACCATTTCACTTGACTGCAGATAGGCACCTGGAGCTTATAGTTGAAATATAACAGCAGAAAACTAATAAGTGAAATAAGTCAAGACAAAGGCATAAATCAAGTTAGAAAGCTTGAGACCTGGTATACATTTAGGGATTGACATAAGGATGAATATTATGCAGCAGTGAAGTCTTAGGAAAATGCTCTTCGTGACTAGAAACCATCTTAGGATACTGGTCGTTTATTTAGACTTCATAGTATACATATGCAAATTTTAGTAATGAAAGTTAGTGATTAAACATATAATAAAACATGTAATAAATATAAGAATACAAAAGAAAAAACAAATTTATGATTTATGTGTTACTCTTTATAGAAAACACTTTCTATATAGAAAACACGTCATCCTCTAACAGGGACTAGTCAATTTTGTTATTTAGTTATATAAATGAAATATAGCTTTAATCTGTTTCCTTAATATTGATTTGGAGAGAAAATGTTTGTCCTTGATTTTATATTTTAAAAAATAGGATTTGGGATATAAAAACCAATAATATTGTTATGTATTATAACAATTGTATGAGAAAATTAACTCAAGATAAATAGTGGTATTCAAAAGCAAATGAGATTGTATAAAAATAATTGTTTATTGATTTATTTTGATTTAACTACACAAATACCACCTCAAATCTTTAGTTCAAAGGAACACATTAGGTTTGTTCCCAGTATATGTGGAATTTTTAATATAGTTTAAATGTAAGAAAGAAACTAAATGACAGATAAAAAGGTATTTTCTTCCATTTTAAAATATTTCATATTTAATTGATTTTAATTGGTTTTCAATGCCCTTTATCATGTTATTTTATTTTCTAATGCCATTAAAGACAACTTTTGGCTGGATCTCAAATTCTTGCTGTACCTAAAGCTCTGTTTATAATAGGTAGTCTTAATCTCTATTTTGAGAGTTGACACATATATGTTTACATTAATTGTCTTAAATTGTTATTTTTTTAGTATGGTGTCCTCTGTCAATTATAACTGTTCTGTAGTTAAATATCACTAATATCACATATCACATTTTCTGACTATTCATTTTCTACCCAGCCTCAAAATTAGGACATACGATCTTTTTATTTTCCTTGTAAAAGTTGCATAAACAACATTAATAACGTGGGAGTTCATTAAGGAAAATTATTGCTTGGAAAACCTTACCCTGAAAATGTCAATTTGTCATGTGCATGTCAGTTGTCAATTTTAAAAGGCTTTTAAATGACCCAATATTTTTCTCACTAGCCTGGCCTCTTGTTGAGGCAATCATTTGTGTCAATAAACTTATCTCCAGTTTTGTGTCTGGGATTCTCAATGTTATTGCAGTGAAAACAGGAAACCCCATAAATAACTTGTATTTGAATGACTAATGTGTAAAAGCTTTTTATGGGCCAGGCACTCTTCTATGTATTTTACCTTTGTATCTAATCTGGTCCTTCAATATAAAATGTGATTATTATTTTTAAAAATGTCTTCATTATTTTTTTAAAATGAAGAAACTGGAGTACTGATGTGTTAAATAACCTGACCCAAGTCAAGACTCAGTAAGTAGCACAGCACGAGGGCAAATTAGGAAATCTGACAGCTAATCAGTGTTCTTGACCATTTTGTTAGTCCCTGATCTTACCTAGCATTCTGCTAGCTCTCTGGGAGGATGCATAGAGCCAGAAGCTATATTCTGGCTAAACTGCCACACCTTTGCTTTATGTGCCCTTAAACAGTGTACACTGACCACAATTGTGGTCAAGAGACCATTTGTTGACCATTTATAGTAACCAACTGGAGATAACACTACGGTCTCTTTTTTATCTTCAGGCCACTTTTCCTACCCACAATCTATGATCAAATTATGCCCCTATTTGCTTGGGTTTCAATATCAAGAGTTGTAGTATTTTTTACTTCATTTTACTCATTTAGAGAATGTTATAAGCCACAATTGCCTGAGCCTAAATATATGGATAATAATTAGGCACATGGTTGTTTTGTTTGTATCTGATATTTAAAAGATGGACTCACTACCGTCATCACCACCTCCTTCCTCAATATGAATGAAAATGTACACACGATGGAAAATTTACAATGATTCTTGCCTCTATTAGAAATTAAATAAAGGTCTAATGTACCAAAATGTAATCAACATAGCGCAAAATCCTATTGTAACCTCAGAACATTCAAGCTTTTCTTGGCTGTGAAAATGAATGAATTGTAGAAAATAACAGATAAACAGATTCTATAAGACTAAAGATAATTATGGGTCGAATATGTAAAATTATTATTATTTTAGGACCTTCTTGAAGTAATATAATATTGCTTTTCAAGTTACTGAGCAAGCATATGCTTATACATTTCAAAATGTTTTGTTTTCACATTTTTAAAAATTTACATTAATGCTAGAAAAACCATGGAGAAATTTCCATTAGTTTTACAGCCATGGTATATTGCTCATTATAAACAAGATAATTAAAAAATATGATCCTATCTTTGTTTGATAGGAAGCATCTATACTGTGAAATATATACATATTCCTATTATAATATTTTATTAAATAATGCATATTTATGAATCTAAAATAACTGAATTATTTTAAGCTTTATCAATGACAGATAAAATCATCATGTTCATCTTTCAGGAATTCATACTTAAGTATGTCTAAGACAGGTGAATAATAAAAATGTAGCACATATACTTGACCATTCATTTAAGACTAACTAAGGTCCATTTGGAGCATTCTAGGGTTGAGTGACCTTCAGTGACTTGTATGTATGGATTATTAAATATCACAGCAGAAGTAACAGGCCATGAACAGTGTTTGATTCCTTTCAAGCTAAGTAGTGCAGATAATCATAATTATTTCTGGGCCAAAGTTCAAAAGAGAACTAACTATTCATCACTTTTCTAGTGTATTGAAGAACCTTTTAAAAATAATAAGCAATATATTATTCTTGTCAGTAAGTTATAAAGAATTTAAATGAAGCAAAATCTGGGAGTGATTTTTAACAGCATATTATCTGGAGCATCTTGTCTTTTTCATTTTTGTCATTTTGTCTCATAATATTGATCTCATATTTCAGAACTCCAGGTCACTCATTCAACTTCTTTTATGGTATACAGTAACAATATATTCCACTGGATTTCTCTCTGTTCAATTTTCTAAGTCATTGCCAGTTTATGCAAAGTGTTAATGAGGGCATTAGAACTATTACAGAAGATAAAAATATAGTTTTTTCATTAAAGACAATCAATAACTTTTACTGCAATACACTGTTATAAAAAGCAAAAACTAGCAGACAGAAAAGAACTTTCTTCAATAAATTAACGAGTAGGGTCTAATATGAAAAATATAAAAAGTGGGCATGTGGCTTGCCATGTCTGCACACATTGAGATGTAACCCTTTCTTTTTCCCAGGTAAATCCTTTGTGGTGATGAAACACCTAGTAGATATTATTTTTCAGCCAACATCTTGAGGTTTCATATGGGATTCCAGAGAAGAATAGCTCTGACAGGTTCAGGGCAGGTTCAGGGCAGGTCTCCCAGGTTCAGGGACAGGAAAATAGCATCCAACTATCAGAACTTTTGGCCTCAGAGAAAGATAAGTTCCCTAAAGAAAAACCACAATTTCACCAGAATCAGTTTCTACATGTGGGACATCTGATACCAGAACTAGGACTACACCTGGATCCAGATAGGCTTTGTGGTATCTTAAGTTTCCCAAAGCCCCAAACTCAGCATGGACTATGAGGTTTTCTACATCAAAATTACAAGTAAACTACAGAAAAATCATCATTCAGAACAGCCTGAAATGAAGCTGAATAAAGTCCTGCAACTAAAGATATAAAGAAAAACTCACATTGAGACTGGTAGGCACAGCCAAGACATGGAAGGGGCTGGTCCCACTCCCATGTGTGGCAGATAAAACTTTAAAGGGATATCTCAAATGTGAAGGTACCCCACAAGGAGCAAGGGGTCCCAGCCCCACACCAGGCTCCACAGCCCAGGGTTCCAGTGCCAAGAAAAGAAATCTCTATAACTTCTAGCTGTAAAAACCAGTGGGGATTAAGGCTGAGGCTGCTATAATCCCAAGCAGTTTCTCTTAAAGGGAGCACAACAAACTAGTTTGAACTCATTCTCTCTGAGATCCAGCATTGAGGAAGCATCTTGAAAGGCACCAGACACACATAGGAAGGAACTGAATTGTCCATTATCAGGACAAGAACTCCAGGTGGCAGCTTTCCTACAGACAGAAGTATTGACAGAGGCCATTGTTCCTTTGATGAACACCCTCCACACCGGTAGAGCCAGCAGACTGGAACCACATCTGAGACACCATGAACTGGCTCACAGGGTTTGCCCCACCCTGGTTGTTCCTTGAAGCCCTGTTCCACCAACTTTCAGGCCCACTTAAGCCAATTCCAGGGCTTTTCCATACAACTGGCCTGCTTTGACTCATGCTTCAGATTTTCCTACAATCTTTCAAACAAGCAACATTTGGCCTCAGTGTGCCCTGTGCCTCTCTCTCTAAGTGGCCCCAGACCTGGTAGGAGCAGCAGCCAGCCTTGGTTCTCAGCTTGGCCTCCCCTAAGCAACTCCAAGCCCAGCACAAGTAGCAGCTATCTGCAGATTGTTTTGTAGCTCATGTTACATGGCCCCAGACACAACACGGGTGACAGCTGATTGTGGCCCACAACTCCTGGGAGGCCTAAGAACCAGCATGCCCAGCGAATAGCTTCAGACTGTAAGAGTGGAGAATTTTAATAGTGGGGAATTATAATACATCCAAACATTCTTTGACATTGTATCAATAAATGCTTATTCTGACTGATATGTGACTTGTAGAAAAATAGCATGTTTGTATAAGAAACCTAGGAACTAGTTTCAAAGATACAGATCTTGACCTTCAGTCATCTAGCTCTGGAAAATATGCTTACCTTTAACCAGGATGATGTAAAACCAGGAGGATGAAACCCAAGGTGACACAAGTCAGACCCTTGTTTGACCATTTTCAAGGTCCTCATTGGAATAAACTGTGCTAGCCTAAATGTAGAGAACTGTTCAAACCACTCCCCTTGATCTCTTTGTTCTGCTTTCCCTCTCTCTCCTTATAAAAACCTCTGTTTGTATGAAGATGTTAAGATGGATTTTGAGACAAGGGTCCCCAAAGTTCTTGAGAACCCAGCACTCAAATAAACCATTTTTCCCAGTTCCTGTCCAATGAGTTTGGCTTTTGTTGTGGCTGGCAGCTAAACAAGATTCAGCTATAAGACCATGTTGAAGTAATACCACCCAACCACCTCCACAAGGAACACATTCACGGGGAAGACTCAGCAGGCACCAGAGCCCTGCTGAAGTCGGTCCTGTTCTGTGAGGTGGGTTCTGCACAGCTGATCCTGCATGGTGGTCAGAGGTCAGTAGACAGTAGTCATAGCCAGTCCTTGCAACTGATGAACCTCAGGGGTGGGCAATACCTCCCAGTGATGTGCCAACAGCAATCAAGGCTTGACTACAAGAGGAGGTTATACACAGCACACACAGGAGGTATGCTTTGAATGCTCAGTTTGGATGTTTGGGTAGACTGTGCCACTGGACTTACAGAATACCTATTCCTCGTAGCCTCGTAGATGTAGCAGTTTTACCTAATACATAGAAACAAACACAAGGGGCTTCCAAAATGAGCAAAGAAACATATCCCAAATAAAGAACAGAAGAAAACTCCAAAAGAACTAAACAAAATGGAGACATACAATCTACTGAATGCAGAGTTCAAAACACAGGTTATAAGGATACTCAAGGAACTTAGTGACAACCTCAACAGCATAAAAAAGGACCAGTCAGAAAAGAAGAATACACGAACTGAAATGAAGAATAATTTATAGGGAGTTAACAGTAAAATAGATGAAGTCCAGTCAAATCAGTGACTGAGAATATAAGAAATAAAACCACCCAATCATAACAGTAAAAAAAGAGAGACCCCCCAAAATGAGGATAGTGAAAGGATCCTCTGGGATAACTTGAAGCATACTAATATTTGCACCATCAGGATGCTAGAAGAAAAGAGAGAGCAAGAAATTGAAAACCTACTTGAAAAAATAATGACAGAAAACTTCCCTAACCTGGTGAAGGAAATAGACATACAAGTTTAAGAATTAAAAAGATTCTCAAACAAGATAAATCCAAAGAGGGCCATAAGAAGACACATCATAATTAAAATTCAAAAGCTTAAAAACAAAGAGAATCTTAAACACAGAAAGACAAAAGCAGATAGTTACTGATGAGGGAGCTCTCATAAGATTGTCAGCTGATTTCTCAACAGCAAGTTTACAGTCCAGAGGGATTAGCAGGGAGTACTTGAAGAATAAATAAAGAGCTTCCCAGACAAGAAAAAGCTAAAAGAGTTAATCACCACCAAACATGTATTATATGAAATGTTAAAGTGTCAGAAGAATAAGAAAAAATTAAAAAGTGAACAATAAAATAATTAGTACATATCTATCAACAACTCAATCTAAAAAAATGAACATACAAGAAGAACAGAATCAGAATATTAGATACGGGGAAAAAGGTGAAGGGATTAATAAATACAAATTGGTTGTTAAAGACTAGTCATGAGAATGTAAAGTACAGCATAGGAAATATAGAAAATAATGTTCTAATAACTATGTATGGTGTCAGGTGTACACAAGATTCATCAGGATGCTCAGTAAGTTATGTAACATCTAATCACTGGGGTGTACACCTGAAACTAATATAATAATGTATGTCAACTCTAATCAAAAATAAAAAAGATACAAATATATATATTTGTAGACATTTATTTGTATACATATATATTAAATGTGGTATAACCATATAAAACAATAATAATTAAAAAATGAAGTACTGATACATGCTAAAACATGGATGAATGGGAAAACAGTATGCTAAGTGAAGCCAGCCACAGAACACATATGAATGATTCTATTTATGTATGAAATGTCCAGAACAGGCAAACCTGTAGAAACAGAATGTAGATTTGTGGTTGCCCACAGCCAGGAGGAATAGGAGGAGTGGGAGTTTATGGCTAAGTGGTGCATGATTTCTTTTTGGGGTAATAAAAATGTTCTCAATTTGATTCTTGTGATGGAAACACAATTCTATGAGTATATTAAAGTATATCTAATGGGACACTTTAAATAAGTTCACTGCATATTGTGTGTATCTCAACAGAGTGCTTAGCAAAAATTGTAAAAAAAATAAAAGCTATAAGGAAAGAAGACCTTTAGACTTAACAGGATAAACTGAAGTATACTAATTTTATAATTTTTTTAAAACTAGGATAGGTTGGGGACAGATTCTAATAGATGTTTTATATTTGAAACCCAGAAATAAGAACTGCAAAATAGGGCAAACAGTCAGAAGTTTGTAGGTACCAGACAAGAAAGGGACTTACAGGAAAGACGATGGTGATATTAGGAGGGCTGGTATTAGTTACTGATTGTAATGCTTTTATTTTACAAATCTGTCTTACAATATTGAATATTCAATGCAATATATTGCCAAATGCACCTGTATTTCCACTTTTACATGTAAAAATATCTTATTCATTCTCCTATGTCAGTGAAGCACATAGTAGACACTCAATAAACTGTTGAAGAATAGCAGGCAGGTGACATGAACAATCTGTCAAAGAACTGGTCATGAGTTGAAATACCAAATAATGCTGCCTTGGAAGTGCTGATAGGAGAATTCCACATCATCTCAATAGTGAACCAAGGAGTTGATCTGGCACAGGTGTTTAACTGTCTCACATTTCATTCAGTACTTGCCAACTGGAGAGAGCACACATTGTGCTGAGCACTTAACATATGTAGGGTGGGGCAAAAACAGGTTTACAGATTTGAGTATGTGAAACAGTTTATTTTTATTATTTATTAATTATTGTATTATTTTCGATATAAACAACTGTAAACTTAATTTGCCTCACCCTGAACTTTTCATTTTCTGTTTAGCTAACCAATATCTCAGAGATTCACTCCAGTTTGCTAACTATCAAGATGAAACATGAGCACCTACAAGGTTCCCCAGTAAGGGCAGAGTTATTTTTCAGAGCCAGTCTATCTCATGGAAAAATTCCTTCTGACAAGGTGTAAGCTTTCATAGGAAAAAAGACAGAGTTTGACAAAGGACAGAAAAATAACTACTTATAATACACATAGTGAATGTTATTACAAATTGGCGCAGGAAATATCAAGAGCTAATTTTCCACCATTCACATTTACTAGAAACCCAGTATCTTTCACAGCCTTTCAAAAGTAGCTAAGTCCATGATCTAGAGTGGTATTTTTTAAATTTTTATTGTATTTTTTTTCTGTTACCGTTTAACCCCCCTACACCTCCTACTCCCTGAAATCACCGCACTCTTGTCCATACCCATGAGTCCTTTTTCCTTTTTGCTTGATCCCTCAACCCCCCAATAGCTGTCCTTCTTCTCTATGTCTATGAGTCTGTCTCTACTTTGCTTGTTAGTTCTGTTTGTTCATTACATTCCACTTATGAATGAAGTCATATGGCATTTGTCTTTCACCATGTGGCTTATTTCACTTAGCATAATGTTCCCCATGTCCTTTCATGCTGTCACAAAGGGTGAAATTTTCTTCTTTTTTATGGCTAAGTAGTACAGTGGTAATGAATCAAGTCACTCTCATGAAATATTTGTATTAATATTTCCCATAATCTAGAGAAAAAACTATCTAATATTTACTTTTCTGGTTTCAACCCAAACAATATTGAAATAAAAAGCATTTTTTAATTTGTTAAAATAATCATTGAGTAACAATTAATTTTAATTCTTTCATAAACAGTATTTATAGTTTTATCATATGTGATTATTATAAAAAAGGATCAGATAAATTATACAATAATTTTCACAAAAGTAATATATGCTTAAAATGTCAGTCTTTTTGTGCACTGTCTTCCCCTTATCTCTGAGAAGTGGGCATAGGAAGGTTATGGCTTCACCTTGTACAACATTTCTGTGTGCTGGAGATAATACCGCTGATAAAAAAGCATCAAGGTGACACTTATATTGCTAGGTGTTCATAGCCTTTCAAGAAGTCAGCTTTGCCCTTAAACAAATTTGAAGACTGACATAATTACGCCAACTTGGAGGCCCATGACATCAATTAATTTAGACAGTAATTAGTCAGGTTCCTTCAGTTAGAAGTAACAATGAAACGATCATGTACTTTAAAGACTAATAACATTTTTAAAACATTATTTCAGTAGTGCTAATGTAGATCTAAGACAGAATTTCAAAATTTAACTATTTTAAATGAATCAGTATTTTATTAGTTAAACAACTCTGGTTAGAATGAAACCATGGCTTTAAGTAGTCCCCTTTAAGTTGAAATAAATGAAAAGGTAAGACGGTAATGTCAGGAAACAATACATATTTTTAAATTGTCGAACCATCTGAATTTTTTGCAACAGCAAATCTTTTTATTGCCCATTCTCTTATGTTGGCTTCCAATTTTCTTTGAAATGTGAATCAGAAACCATTGACCACATAGTTTCTCTTTTCCTCAGAGCACTTTGATTTGCCTGTCATCTTAAAACATTTTCCATCAGTGACACTGGGTACTTTTTTCAAACATCAATTAAGTTATTTATTATGACTCAGAAAAGGCATTCAATTTTTCCCATTGTATGTATCTGTATATATAAACATTTGATGTTTGCACTTAGAGTAAATCAGTTATGCTAAAATTAGTAGAAAAACACCTTTTCAACATTGCATTCCTGCTGACAACTCATAATGCACATATATGTGTCACCAACATTGTGACATTAACTCGTTTACTATATTGATTCATCAGAGGATCAGAATAGAGATGCATCAGATAGATTTTACTGTTTCCTAAATGAGTTCTCAAAACCTTTTTTTTAACTTAATGTTGTCTTAAAGATAATAGACCTAGGCCATAACAAGTCATTGTACTTCTGTCTATTTTCATTCACTCAATTAATACGAATTGGGTTTCAACTTGAATATATTTTATTTGGTTCACTGTACTATATGGCTTTTTTTCTTTAAAAAATGCATAAGTTATTTTAAAAGAGATCACCATTACAATCTGCATAGTAATATTCCTTTTTAAAAGAAAACAAATATTCCTCCCATATCATATGAAAATGTTAATGAACTTCACATTGTTGAACAAAGGCCATTGCATTAGTTATTTATCTCTGTTTTACACAACATATCACAAACTTTGTGATTTAAAACCAGATTTGTCATTATTTTTTAATTTATGTTACTTTTCTGATGTTAAATTGTCACAGTCCTCCAAGGTACTGTTTTGACAGATATTAGAGATCTACAGGTTTATACTTTTATATCAGCAATTTGAGCCATTTATTATGTAGAACTTTTAACAGAACAGTGGGGAAGTGAGACAAGGGGTTTAAATAATATTTGAGAGAATCTGTGAGAAACAGAACAACCTCTGATAGTCAAAAGTTGACAAAAAGCTACAACTGAACTTTTGCAGCAAGCTAGCCTGGCCCTACCAAGACCAAAATGATCTGTTGGACATAAACACCTTCATAAAACACCATCAGCCAAGGTCATTCTCTGACCATGATTAAGACAAAAACAAAACCACTCAATAATCAAGTGTGAACACAGCCATAAATATACATTGTATAAACCACAGTAATATCCAAAATACCCCCATCTCCCCTAAAGAGTAGCTATTGCTTTTTTACAAATAGCCACTTTAGCCTAGCCGAGTTCCTACTACTTGCTAGACAACAGTTAACATACTCCTTAATAGAATTACACTTGTTTCTAAAGCAAAGGTAAAAAACTGAAAGAAAGCAAAACTGTTTCCTTAAATCCTGCCCAAAACCAGACCACACAGTCTTAATCCTTATAATATTCTTTTGAGACACTGTGCGTTAGTGCATGGTGGTCCATCGTCCCATGTTATTAGGAGTCAAGAACCTAATACTATCCTACTACATATGAGTTCCTAATAGTTGTGGCTGCCCGATGTTAATCCACCATTTACTCTTACTACCCATGCACATTTGATGTTCTACAATACTGTAAAATAATGAGAAATAACAATAAATTTATGATATGGTGTTCTTTTGATAAAATTTATAGATATATTTCCTTCATCATTTTGTTTATTTTGGGATACATGGATATATAGATAATAGATGGATAAATAGGTGATAGATGAAAGAGATAAGGATGAATGGATGGAAAGGTAGATCAATAGAAGTAGTATTACTTGTGTTAGAAAATATATGGACACAAAAATTATTTTGTTAGCAATTTTGACTATTTTAATTAACAGTATTTAGCATTAAGCTCTGAGCATCTCTGTAACTAGTTTCATAATATCCACTGCAACAATTTTTCATCACTATCATTCTATATTAGCTGTACCTTAATTGTATTTTTAGTTTTATATGTTGGGTGACTTCAAACAATTTACTAAAACATACACATTTGATAACCTTTGAAAATGTAATGAATTTAGTTGCCTAGAAATTTATTCTAACTTCATATTGTGTTAATTAAAATGACATTGATTTGCTTACATTAATGGTTAGCATTAAGTTTTTTTGCACATCAATGAAAAACATTTTATGTTTCACTAAGCTGCTGTGGAGAAAAACAATTTTGTTCTACCCATGGATTTTCCATTTACCTATTTGTCTCATAAGCACTCAGTTTATAAGACAGGCACTAGAAATGTTGTTTAATCCCTTCATTTTCTTAAAGATTTCATTTTTTCATGATCCAGAATAATAAAAACTATAATAGTTTTTCTATATTAGCAAGTAAAAAAGGTAAACACTAAAATGTACCTTTTTCCTTTTAAAGGAAAATACTAATGAGAGAGATGAGCAAGGGAAAAATGCATGAAAGTTCAAGATAGTTAGATGGGAGAAAGGACAGATTTCAGGATGTATTTGAACTGTTTTCCTTCCCTCCCATTGAGAATTATGAGCCTTTGGGGGACGGGAATAAGTTTTTCTAGCCGTCAAGTAGTATGGTGAATTTATTTCAGGTAGTGGATGCAGGAAATTGATGGAACAGCAAAATGTGATAGAAAGTAAATGATTTTCTATTTATATTAAAATTAAATTATCATTAAATAGCAACTATTCTCTTTGTAGGCTTTTCTCTAAAATTAAGCATTCATGAATTCATATTAATTCTTAGTTTTAAAACATCTACATACTTATGTTTACTTTTTGATATCTCCCATGCTATCTGTATTTGGCAAGTTCTATAACTGACAAACACTGACACAGTGAGAAGAAAAGAATGTGTATTTCAGGCAAAGAACATAGTGACTGAATTTTGGGATGGCAAATTGACCTCCCACATACTATATTGGGTCTATTACTAATTGTGTGACTTTTGACACCCCATCAAACATCTAGGGCTTCAGAATCCTCATTTATTAAAATGGGAATAAAGATAGGTTCAGTGTTTATTGTGCAACACAATAGGGAAATATAAGATATTACATAACATTATGATATAGAAATGCACACGTAACATTTTGCCACAATATTTTTTCCAAATTCTGCCCTATATCTACTAAAAAAATGTAAATGTTCCAAACACTTCCTTAGAACCTGTAACAAAACTTTGGGTTTATATACTTTTCAACACATCCATGAATGGATCCTTTAAAATTAAAAGAAAACATATAGAAGAGGTCTTCAAGAAACTATATATAACCCATTCTTCTTAGTAGCATTTATATCTTACTCCAGGGTGAAATGTGAGTTATTCTTACATTAGCAGAAAATTTAAATTATTTATATATTGATAATTATTAATTCCATACATCAAAGTTGGCATTCTTTTCTCTTGGAGAAAAAAATAAGTCAAATAGACTGGAATTTATATAGGACACAAGCATAGTTTTATGTGCATGAACTGTAAAATTAATTGTTCTCAGAGACCTCAGAAATAAGGAAAAATAAAATTTGAACCAACAATATATATTGTTTTCTAGTGTTCTTTGGAGAGAAAATGATCTTGTCCTATTCAGCAGTTTTTAGATTCCACAAATAAATGAGATCATATGGTATTTATCTTTTTCCTGTCTGCCTTATTTAACTTACCATAATACCCTCAAGTCCATCCATGTTTTCACAAATGGCATGAAACATTTCTAATGATCATGAAACACATGAAAGCAAAGCATTTGATCTGAATGAACAAAAATGTATGTGGGGAATAAAATTGCATTATATATGAATCAAGTAGGTTTTAAAATAGAGTTTGGAGGAGTTAGAGGATTTTTTCAAGAATATTAAAGAGTTAAGAATTGAAGAAATATACAGCAGGTGATTACATAACTGTCATAATGGTTGGGGGGTACTCCCACTAAGAAAATGAGCAAAATCAAAGATTCAGAAATAAAATGAGGACAAGTCCAGGATCAGACAGGCAACCTGACTTCTGTCCTAAATAGGACAGAATATTGTTACTAAATGATTGGATGAAGGTGCATATAATAGGTATAATCAAAATAAGGAGCAGAATAGATTAAGCTTCATATTGAGGTTACACTATTTGTCCTTCAGTATGAAAGTGACATTTAATCAATGTTGATCTAGCAGCTGTGAGAAGAACAGATAAGGGACAAGTTGATATCAAGTTACAGAAGAGCAAGGTAAGGAAATGCCTGCATAAAAATGACATCTGTAGCTCTTAGGAAGTCTCAGAGTCCATAGTCTCAACACTTGTTTTGTTACATGCTTGGAATTCACTGTTTTAAAACTGAACCATTCTCTTCGACACAATTGCATCTACTTTTATCCAATTATAATTTTCACTTACTGGCCTTATTATTAATTATTTTGGTTTCATCCTTATTTTGTAATTTAGATTTGATACTCTACTTGAAACATGAATTCAACACCCTACTTTAAACCACTCTAACTAGAATGTGGATTCCTCCTACCCAATGACACCCTTTCAGGAAAAATTTATCTGATTCAAGCCTATTTTGGAACTATGAAAAATGTCCAAATTGAAGACTTAGAAAAAAAGACTGAATTTCTGGGTGCTAAATTAATAAAGAAATCATCATTAAAAAAGAGATTATCTATTGAGTAATAAATTCTTAATGTTTTGAGGAGGTATAGAATAAAAATCAATTGTAAAGTATGTCATAAAAAACGTTTAATTTACTCAGGAAACATATCTGAAATGAGAATATATAATCATACTGCAGAAGATAATGCCTTAAAATAATTTGACTTGAGTGAAAAACTAAAGCAAAAGTTTAGAGCTTTTGAGAGTCTCGTAAGGCTCTAAGGAGTCTGAAATGCAAATGCCAGATGGTTCATGTAAAGGACAACATGGAATGTGAATGGTGCCTGGAGTGGAGGTTTCCAAGCTTTTGGCGCACGTGTAGTTCTACAGCCATCTTCATCACCTAAGTGTTTAGTGTTTCAAAAGGTAGCTATTGTTTCTCTCTTAGAAAAAAATGCATTGAAAAATAAGAACATATGTTTCCATTCGACAGATGTGTTTCCCATGATAAACAATCATTAAAGTCATAGGTTTAATGAGTGGATTTGTAGAATTGTATCTTCTTCCCATTAGCATGTAATAATAAGAATAAGAATTTGCATTTTTATAACACTGACATGTATTGTTTCATGTTTCATTGTGGAAAGAGCTCTTATAAATACTTTTTATACATTAACTCTTCTAACCCTCACAACAACCTTCAAGAAGTGGGTTCCACTGTCAGCCTTCTTCAGAGGAAGAAACTAGAAAAAAAGGTGAATCAACCCTCATATTCCAAAATGATTGAGTACTGAGTGAGAAATAGAAACCTAAAGTCTGACTTTAAAGTTTTCACTCTTATCCACCATATTAATATTTGAGTGCAGAGAAAAATGTATGTTTGGCCACCACCTAGTGCAAAGCTTATCCCTAATTGGGCAATAAATATGTTCAAATAATAAACCAAAGACATACATTGTTTGACTCTTTTGAACCTTTATTAATGATATTCATGGATTTAAAAATTAAATATAATAAAGTTAGAATAAATGCAAGTTAAATATATCTCCTAAATCTTAGTATGATAGTTTCCAGAATTAAGGATGATGAACAATTTATTTTTTAATCTCTTTTTGGGATTACTTCATAAGTTTAAATAATATACTCAAGTTTTCCACTTGCTTTATCACCTTAAATATATATATACACACACACACATATGCATGTGTGTATATATGTGTGATACATGTATATGTATGTGCATATGTGCATGCTTACACAGATTTGTGTAAATTTCATGGATGTCAATACTTTTTTATTTATGATAAGAAAGCTATTAATACTATGTTCATAAACACTTGCTATAGGGAACATTAAGGGTATTGCTTAGTGACTTTCACATTCAGTGTTACTTGTGACAGGTTGCTGCAAATGTGATTATTACTCTTTTTTATGTTAACTATTTCTCTGGGCTATTTTAAAAACGCATGCTTCAGCCCTGGCTGGCATGGCTCAGTGGATTGAGCGCAGGCTGCAAACCAAAGTGTTGCAGATTTGATTCCCAGTCAGGGTACATGCCTGGGTTGCAGGCCATGACCCCCAGCAACTGCACATTGATGTTTCTCTCTCTCTCTATCTCCCTCCCTTCCCTCTCTAAAAATAAATAAATAAAATATTTTTTAAAAACCCATATGCTTCCTTTTTAATAAAACATGGCAAGAATTTTACTGTGTCTAAATTATTTCTTTTTTCATTATTTCTTCTGTCTGAAATTACTATTACCAAGATGTTGGGACAGCATCTATGCTACATATTACTGCATATATATTTATTCTTTACTTATAATTCCTTTGACTTGATCTTCTAGATTTCCAGTTTGACAGTACTTCGTTATAATATACAATTTTATTTAATAAATATTTTTTAATATCTGAATATACTTTTTCTTAAATTATTCCTTTTGCATTGTAGCACTTTCTCACTTTGGTTTAAAAATAATCTGAATAATAATAAAAGTAGACTTTTAAGTTTCCTTAACTAAATTATTCATAAGTCTCTGTAAAGACTTCTGCTGGTTCATTTTGAGGTCTTTTGTACTAGAAAATCTTGTTGTCTACTTACATACTGGTTTTTACTGATGAACTTAGTTTATTATTAGAGAGAGTCAACTTTTCTTTTTTTTCCCCTATAGTTCAGCATGCCCATTTTCTAAACAATTTTTCTTAAAATGGAAGGTTAAGTTCAGTTTTTACTCTGGGGAGTGTAAGCAAGAAATTGGTAGTCTGCATACCCTTGTAAATTTCAAGGTAAGAAAAAAATCTTTAATTTGGGAATGGAACTGTTTAGTATATTTCAAAGCTGTCAGTTTTCCCCTTTAGCCCTCTCCATATCTATTGTGAGGATACAGAATTACATCGACGTGTGTTGTAGTCCTATATCAAATCTCACTGTAAAAGAAAACACTTGGGTAGACTATGTAATTATTTTAGAGAGAGACATTTAAGTGCTTTATATTAGAGAGAAGAATTTGTGACTAAAACAGAACTAAATGATGAGAGGGTATGGTGTATCTGACTGTTTGAGATGGCATAACAAAACACTGGGTAGCTTATAAACAACTGAAATCTATTTCTTTATTTTCAATGTGGAGGTCTTAGTAAATTTAATTTTGTTTTCTTTCTATTGCATGAAAAATCTTCCAAACATTTTTCATCTGTTCTTGTTTTCCAGGAATCTTTTATCTAATTTAAATATAGTCTAAATTATTTCAACAGAAGCTGAGAGGCAGAATAAGATGGGGAGTCAGGAAAGAAGTATTCTCAATCTCTCATCCTGAACAAAAATTCAATGGCATATCTCATTTAAATCAAGGTAAAAGAATGTGTACAATTCTCAATGTATGTCAACCCTAGATTTTTTCTCTTTTAAACACTTTCTTGTGTTGTTTAGAATAAGACAATTAAATTAAGAGATATTGACCAGAAACCTAGAAGTTGGGCAATACATTACATAACTTAGCTAAAGAAGAATTATATGTTTTTGAACCCATTATATGAAATAAATATAAATGAAATAGCAATGATTGTCAAAGACAAAAGAATGAAAAGATGCAGCAGTGACTGGAAGGCATGCAAATCACTTATTATAAACTTTAGAGGACATTTGCAATATCTGAGTCCATAATCTATGAATTTAATTAAAAAAGAACATGGAATTTAGTTTCAAAATTCAAGGAAATGAAATTATTGATATTAACAGCAAGCAATTTTCATGCAATAACAATTATAAGCCAAATAGATACAAAGGAATTAATTCCAAAACAAAATGTTAAGCCTGAAGTCTCAAATAAAAATTAAAAAATAGTAATTAAGATTCTAAAAATATCATCTTTTGGCTGAAGATAAATTTTCAGCCTGCTCACAGAACAAACCTTATCAACATTAGGTAGTTTAAAATATCATTGCTGGGGATAATAGAGGGAAGATTTTCTAATATTAACCAAAATACTCATAAAGAATAAATAGCTTTCAAATATGTGGTGGATATGCAAACTTGATAGCAAGAAATAAAATTTCAGTTTAAAATAATACTGACATTAAACAGTAAATATTGTCTTTATACATATGATACATTAATTAAATCTGGAAAAACAGTGATTCCTTTATCCAAAAGAAAGCATGTTCATTGGTCCAAACTTTACTATCATTGCCTACATTTTACAATTTCAAAATTAAGAGTTAGCATAACATTTTATCTATTAAAATAAATTATACCAGTGGGTTGAATGCAGTACACACAAGCACTGTAAAACCAGATTTTTAAAACACATCTCCTCTTATTCATTCATAGATACCAATAAAACAACTGAGAAAAATTACCAATGGAAAAGGAGGAAAAACACGAAATTTGCCATCCTTTTCTCTAATGCTAGAACCTTCAAAATGAAATTCTTAAAGAAGAAAATTCTCAACAATATTTTGATGCAAAACTGAATATTCTCTTATTTACTGCAACTTGAAATTTACAAAGGTTCATTTAAAAAAATTCAGTGCAGTTCTATTATCCAAAATTTGCCTGATATTATATAAAGTCTACTTCTGTGACTACTAATTTTTTTATTTCTCTGTCTTCCTTATTTTTTTCTATCCTTTTTAGTTTTTCATATTTGCATACAATTGTTTCCTACATTCATATTATTTTTTTTCATTTTACAAATACATGCTATGTACCTACTATATAAAATCCTACACTAGAATGCAAAGTAGTGTTTTCTCTCAAGGATATGACAATTTAATGAAATACTGCATTGCATTGCATTCACTCCACTACAGCAAGAGGTATTAGAATACAGTCATGACTGTTATTGTGTTCATTTAATTTCAAGGGATGAACACAACCAGAATACCTATTAAATGTTATATATTGTTTATTTCTTAAATAGAAGCTTAGACTTCCTGGAAACTCAAGACAGATAATGTTTATGGAAGCTGAAATATAGGAAAAAAATTAAAAATGGAATTACATCAAAATCAAAAGCTTCTGCACAGCTAAAGGAAACATCTGTAACATGTAAAGGGAACCAACTATATGGGAAAACATATTTGCCAATCATACATCAGACAACGGTTTGATCTCTCAAATATATACACAAATCACATGACTCCACACCAGGAAAACAATCCAATTAAAAAATGGGCAAAGGATCTGAACAGACACTTCTCCAAGGAGGACATACAGAAGACCCAGAGACATATGACAGGATGCTCAACATCACTAGCCATCAGAGAGATGCAAATTAAAACCACAATGAGATACCACTTCACACCAGTGAGAATGGCCATCATAAACAAATCAACAAAAACGAGGGCTGGAGAGGTTGTGGAGAAAAATGAACCTTAGTACATTGTTGGTGGAAATGCAGACTGGTGCATTCCCAGTGGACAACAGTATGGAATTTCCTCAAAAAACTAAAAATGGAACTGCCTCTTGACCCAGCAATTCCACTGCTGGGATTATATCCTAAGAATCCTGAAACACCAGTTCAAAAGACCCTACACACCTCAATGTTCATAGCAGCATTACTTACAACAGCCCAGTGCTGGAAACAGCCTAAGTGCCCATCAGTAAATGAATGGATCAAAAACTGTGGTATGTTTACACAATGGAATACTATGCAGCAGAAAGAAAGAAGGAGCTCCTACCTTTTGCAACAGCATGGATGGAACTGGAGATCATTATGCTAAGTGAAATAATCCGGGCAATGAAAGACAAATACCATATGATTCACCTATAAGTGGAACCTCATCAACAAAACAAACTAATGAGAAAAATATTACCAGAGACATGAAATAAAGAACAAACTGACAGTAACCAGAGTGGGGGGAGGAGGAAGATAATGGGCGGATGGAGGAGAAGGATCAACTGGAGGAACATGTATAAAGGACCCATGGACAAAGACAACAGGGGCAGGATTGAATGTGGGAGGTAAGGGGTGGGTAGGGCAAGGTCGAGTAATGGGAGAAAATAGGGATAACTGTAATCAAACAATAATAAAAAATAAATTTAAAAAAGAAATGTATTATAACAAAGAAAAAATTTCAATCTCAGCTCTAATGCTAGAGTTATTTCATTGGCTCCCTAATCACTCTAAATCAAGATCTCTATTATAGAAATAATCTTTTAGCACAACTTAGATATCCACAATATTTTCTCTTTTGCCTCATTTTTTTTCATTTCTAACAAGTTCACCAGTTCTGTATGAATCTGTTCCAAATTCCTGAGAGAGAGGGAATTCAATAAATAATAGCATTCTTCTTGATGATTGAAGGGTCCATTTTCAGAAATTCCTAGAATCATGTCAAGTTGTGAAGAATTCACTACCTCAGCTTACACAGGAAGCTGTGGGAGAAGATTTCATGCTTGTGTAGCCACAGCTGATCCCACATTTTCCAAGTGTCAAATCTACCTATTTTATATCATTAAATTAATCACTCCTAATGGATTCATTTAACATCTTCTCTATTCTCCTCTAAAATAAGTATAAATTTATCTACTTGGTTTGCATGGCCCCCTAAAAACTATCACCATTCTTTAGAAAGTGTCCATTGTACAAATCAGGTTTTAATCAGTAAACTATAAATGCTTTCTGGTCATTTTCATTCTTAGGTCCCACCAGCTCTAAGTCATTGTGAGCTGTTATAAATGGGAAAACTGAAAAATATATCTACAGTCTATACTATTCACACAACATAATCACCTTTGGGTATCTGCTTCTTTATTGCATTAAACATACCATGTTACAGGTGTAACTTGTTCTCCAAAAAGTGTACTATGAAAAACTATATTTAAACAAAAGGCAAATGCTAAATTATATATTTGGATTTGAGTACAAGTTGTAAGACAATCTGTTTTGAACTGAAGGACAAACTGGTAACTGGAGTTTGGTTTTTTTTTCCTCCATTAAATTACATTTCTCCACTGTATATAGTACTGAATCCCTTGGTTTAAAATTTCCCTTTGTCCTATGGTGAATGTAGACACTATAAAAGAACAATGAAGAAAACATCCTAATGTTAACATTCCAAAGCTGTGTGCATTACACAAAATCATCAATTTAATCAGTTAATAAGTGACTAAAATCCATCTAAATAAGTACTATAAGACACAGATATTAAGACAAACAGTGTATTTGCAAAGTGAAAATTATTGTGGTATAAATAATTTAGGTAGAAAACAAGACAGAGTCTTAATAATGATGAAACCTGTATTTTATAACTTAGCAAAATATTTTAGAATAAGCTTCAATTTATTCCTGAAAGAGATTATCATATTTAAAACATGACATTTGAGCTAAAAAAAAATGGCTAATTTTGGTGCAGATTCAGTAGGTAGGTTGTTGGTGAAAAGATATGTTTTTTTAATTGTGTAGTCCAAACTTGGAGCAATGTGTTATTAATCTATTGCATGATTTTCTTATTTCATATTGAGTGGAGTATAAAAACAATCAACCAACTCCAGAACTAGTGGTCATCTGTCCTGGACTATAAGATGGTACCTCTTGCTTACCATCTAGAGGTAAGCAAGCCTTGGTCATGTGAAAAATGAGTGATAGAGGAGTAATGTGTCCTGCTTAATAAATCCTTGAGAATTGTTGTGCCTATGTGAAGGTTGTAACTTTTTCATTTGTCATTTCTTACATTCACCATATACACAATTCAATAAATTGTACAACCTGTGTTTTGTTGACTGTTGGTTGGTCAATCGTGAAATAGATAAGGGGACATTAAGCCCTATGGCTGACACCCAAGTGGTATGAGTTCAATGGGCCTGGCAAATCAATGATCTTATGCAACTTACAGAAACTTACTTAAAGTATTTGAGGGGGAAAAAAAACAGAAAGCATACCAAGAAGCAAATATACATTGCAGGGGAAGACTTGTATGTTTATTAGTTTCCATCAATAAAGCCAGTAAGAACTAGAGCTTTTAATTTGCAGTGGGTACACCTTAAGAACCATGACCTTCCTTTATTAAATTATTCAGCACAATCTTATTGAATACCTAATATATGCCAAACATTATTCTGAGATAATTATCAAATTCTACCAAGAGTACCTGCCACCATTATAATTTTGGTTTAAATTATGTGTTCTCTCTCTCTCTCTCTCACTCTCTCTGTCTCTCTCCACCTCCAGCTACTAAAATACTTGCTCATTAAATACAGCAGAAACAACATCATTCTTCCCACCATGCACTTAGATTAGTTAATAATGAACATGAAACTGATACATTAAATCTGCTCCTCTGTGTTATCACTTAGTTTGGCATCAATTTAATTTCCTTTTAAGTCTAATTATCTACTTTACCTAAAAATCCATTACACATGTCAGCTATTCAAATATTTTAATCTTATAGTCTGATTCTGGTGTCTCTCTGCTAATGATTTGTCTTGTGATTTTAAAATGTGGTACTTCACAAACTAACAGTGAAAAGAGTGGGGCAGGGAGGAGGATAATGGGGGAAAGAAGGGTCAAGAAACATGTATAAAGGACCCATGGACAAAGACAATTGGGGGGCAAAATTGAATAGGGGAGGTGAGAGTTGGGTAGGGCAGAGGAGTGTAATGGGGAAAAAAAGGAGACAACTATAATTGAACAACAATAAAAAATTTTTTTTTGAAGAATGAACCCAGAGAATGATGACCATGAAAATAGGGAAGAGGAGCAAATCCCAGACAGACTTCAGTGAAGGAAGTAAAAAATAAAAATAAAAAATTTGTCAAATTTAGTCCTCTAATAACACTAAGTAAACTATTCATAGTTATCAGGTAAGAAGTGACAAGTTTGAAAGTATATGTATGCACATGCATACATGCACACTTATGACTGACTTGTGTATTCAAGAAAATTCTAGCTTACTCCCTCTACATTCAAAAATCATCAGCTAGCTGGGATAATGGTAGTAACATGAACTATGTTCAGAAAACTATTTTTAAATCAAAGTTACAGCCTCACTTCTGACAAACCTACATGACTTGGAACAAATCATTTAATCTCTCACACTCATTCTCACTTCTCTGAAACTTCTTGGATGGGATTCTGAGATGGCCAATGTATGTATGCCAATGTATTAATTTCCTAAGGCTGCCATAAAAATAATAAAATAATTAAATTAAAAAAACTTTTCTAGTTTGCGGTGGTTGTTGGCAATTTTTGCCATTCTTGGCTTGTGGCAACATAACTTCAATCTCTGCCTCTGTGTTCAAATGTCATTCTCCTCTTTGTGTGCCTGTCTCCACAGAGGACCAGCAATTCTTAATTTCTTAAGAATTTCCTTTCTTCCTACAAGACACAAATCATCTAAGATACAGGGCCTACTCTAATCCAGTATGATCTCATCTTATGTTGATTACATTTGAAAAGACCTGATTTTTCATAAGGTAACATTTACAGGTTTGGGTGGACATAATTTGTGGGGAAAACAATTCAACCCACATAAGATAATATATGAAAAATACCTAGTATATTTCTATATCTTTTCAATAGCTATGCCATAAAAATATCCTACTTCTGCACAATTATTCTTCTGCTTAAAGCATAGTATCCTGATAATATAATAATATTTTTCTTTTATTTAAAATAAATTTATTGCAGTGATTGGTTAACAAAATTATATTGTTTTCAAGTGTACAATTCTATGATACATGATCTGTATATTGCATTGTGTCCTACCACCCATAGTCAGATCTTCTGTCACCATATGTGTGATCTTTTACCCTTTGTGACCCCTCACCTGCCTTTCCTATAGTAATCACCATACTATTGTCTGTATCTATGACTTTTGTTTGTTTTCTTATTTGTTCATTTGTTGCTTTCAGGTGTATATCCCATATAAAGTGAAATCAGATGGCTCTCATCTTTTTTCTGTCTAACTTATTTTGCTTAGCATGATATGCTCAAGATTTATCTATGTTGTCAAAAATGATAACATTTGAGCCCTGGCTGGCGTAGCTCAGTGGATTGAGCGTGGGCTGGGAACCAAAGTGTCCCAGGTTCGATTCCCAGCCAGGGTACATTCTTGGGTTGCAGGCCAGAACCCCCAGCAACCGCACACTGCTGTTTCTCTCTCTCTCTCTTTCTCCCTCCCTTCCCTCTCTAAAAATAAATAAATAAAATCTTTAAAAAAATTTAAAAAATGATAACATTTTATCTTTTCTTATGGCTGAGTAGAATTCCATTGTATATATGTATCACATTTTCTTTATCCAGTCATCTTATAAAAGGACACTTTGGTTGTTTCCATGTCTTAGTCACTGTGAGCAATGCTTCAGTGAATGTAAAAGTGAATATATCTTTGCAGATATTTTCAAATTTTGTGGGTAGATACCAAGAATAGGAGTTACTAGGTCATATGGTAAAATTCTTGATTTTTTGAACAGCCTCCATACTGTTCTCCATAGTGCTGCACCAGTTTACACTCCCACCAGCAATGAATGATGGTTTCTTTTTGCCCACAACCTAACAGTAGTTATTACCTGTCTTGTTGATCATAGCCATTCTAATAGGCGTGAGGTGGTATCTCATTGTAATTTTGATTTCCATTTTTCTAATAGCTACTGAAGTTGACCATCTTTTTGTATATCTGTTGGCCATAATATGAGAATAGTAACATATATTTACTAGCACTTCTCAGCTTTAATAATGAATGCATTTATCAATATTTTGATTTAGGAATTTCTTGATACAGTACAGATGAGTTCAGTGGTTATCTGAAGAAAATAGGGAAGTACACAGTTACTGAAAAAATGAGATAGATGAGGAAATAAAGTCAAAATACCAAGTGTTTGCTTCTTGATTTTGTATACAGCTCTCAGTTGGGAAAACGCTTAAAATGTGAGTCCTCTATTTTTTTGTTGTTGTTGCTTTCTTATAGCTGCCACTACATGGTTAAAGAATTATCCAAATATTTATGTAGATATCTTTGGAGTCTAAGTAATCATTAATCTAAATATCCCAAATTTGCAATACCTCAAATAAGTATATATAAATAAATGTTTAAAATTACTCAGAAACATCCTGCCAAAGAATTAAATAACATGCAAACTGAAAAAAAATGCAATCCAGATATCTTACAAAGAACTCATATTAATAATAGATTTAAAACTCTTAAAATTCAAAAGTAAAAAAGGAAAAATTCAAATAATAAAAAGTAAAAACGCATGGATAAATATTTTACTTATATTTAGAAGAAAATATACAGATGACAAGGAGCACATGAAAGGATGTAAAACATCATTAGGTATTGGGCAAATACAAATTAAAATTATGATACTTTACTTTACAATATTCAATTGACTAAAAAACAAATAGTAAATGTACCAAAAGGTGCCAGATTATGGAGAAACTTAGTAACCACTTTGCTGTCCCAAATATGTTCAGTGTTGAAATCTACCATTTAAGGAAGAAATTATACCAAATCTTTAGAAAACCTTTTGGAATTTGGAGTAGAAGGAATACTTTCCAATTCATTCTGTGAGGCTAGAATTACCCCAATACCAAAACCAAATACATTGAAAGAAAAAAATATATATATAGACCAATACCTATCATGAACATAGATTTTAAAAATGTTCAATAAAACATTACCAAATCAAATTGTAAAATATTACCAAATGATACGTAATATATATACACCATACACAAATAATGTATAAATATATGCATATATAAGTGTGTGTGTGTATACATATGTGTGTGTGTATAATCTCATGACCAAGTGGGGTTTATCCCACTTGGGAATGCAAGGTTGGATGAATATTCAAAAATCAATTAATGAAATCCTTGACATCAATAGGCTGAAACACAAAACTCACATAACCTTATCAATAGATACAAAAACTTAATGTGAAAAGATGAAAAGATTTTGTCAAAATCCAACATGCATTCTCAGTAAAATAGGAATAGAGGAGAACTTTCTCAATTTTATAAAGACTATTTATGAAAAACCTACAGCTAACATAGTAGTTGAGGCTGAAAAACTGAGAGCATTCCCACTAAGATCAAGTACAAGGTGAGTATATCCCCCCTCATCACTCTGTTTCAACATCAGCTGGAAGTCCTTGATAATACAGTAAGTGAGGAAAATAAAATGAAAGGTATATAGATTACAAAGGAAGGCATACAACTGTATTTGCTCACATATGACATGATTGTCTATGCAGAAAATCTGAAATAAATAACAAAACATCCTAGAACTAATAAGCAATTACAGAATGGCTTAAGGATATAAGGTTAATATACTAAAGTCAATTGCTTTCCTATATATCAGAAATAAACAAGTGGGATTTAAAATTAAAAATTAATAACATTTATACTAGTACTTAAGAAAAATACTTAGTTATAACTAACAAAATACTTATATATTTTACATAAGGAAAACCACAAAACTCTAATGAAAAAAATCCAAAAATATCTTAATAATGGAGACATATTCCATCTTTGTGGACAGATGATTCATTCTCAATATGTCAGTTATTCTCAACATGGGATTCATTGATCTATAGATTCAATAAATATCAGCAAGTTATTTTTCTAATTGGAAAACTGATTCTAAAGTTTTATGAAGAGGAAAAAGATTCAGATAAACAATAAGATACTGAAGAGAAACGATAAAGTTGGAGAACAGACACAGTAATTCAGATAATGTGGTAATGGTGAAATAACTGATACATGGTATGGAGTGGGGACCCCAAAAACATATCCCAGTACATGTAGTCTAGTGTTGTTTGACAAAGGAAAAATGCAACACAAGGGAGCAATGATAGGCTCTTAAACAAATGGTGCAAGAGCAACTAGACACTCACAGCCAAACTGGAAGAATTGAGACACAAACTTTACAAACTTTACAAAAATTAATTGAAAATGGATCATAGACTGAAATGTAAAATGTAACACTGTAAAACTGAAGATAGCTTAGGAGAAAACCTAGATGATCTTGAACATGGCAATGCCACTTTAGATATAATATCAAATCATGATCTGGAAGAAAATAATTAATAAGCTGGACTTCATTAAAATAAAAACTTCTGGCCCTGGTTGGTGTGGCTCAGTGGATTGAACTCCTGCTTGAGAACCAAAGGGTTGCTGGTTCAATTCCCAGTCAGGGCACATGCCTTGATTGAGGACCAGGTCAGGTCAGGTCCTCAGTAAGTGGTGTATGAGAGGCAGCCACACATCAATGTTTCTCTCCCTCTCTTTCTCCCTCCCTTCCCCTCTGTCTAAAATAAATAAATAAAATCTTTTTTATAAAATAAAAAAAACTGTTTTCCAAAACACAATATCAAAATGAGAGACAAGCCATGGTTTGGGAGGAAATATTTGTAAAACACACATCTGACAAAGGACTAGTTTGCAAAATATACAAATAATTCTTAAATTTCAACAATAAGGAAACAAACACACCAATTTAAAAAAAATGAGCCCAAAAGCATAACAAACACTTCTCCAAAGAAGATAGACAAATGACAAATAAACACATAAAAAGATTTTCCATATCATATGTCATCAGAAAAATGCAATTAAAACAATGAGATATCACTGTACACCTGTAAGAATGAGCAAAAATCCAGAACCCTGACAACTGCTGATGAGGATGTGTGGCAATAGGCAGAAACACTCATTCAGTGTGGTGTGGGATGCAAAATGATACCACCACTTTGGAAGAATTTCGTGGCTTCTTACAAAAATAAATATACTCTTACCATATTATACAACAACCATGTTCCTTGGTATTTACCCAAAGAACTTGAAAACATGTCCACACATCCACGCACATGGATGTTTATATTTATAGTAGCTTTACTCATGATTAGAAAAACTTGGAATCAACCAAGATGCCCTTTAATAGGTGAACAGATAAATAAATTATGATAAATCAAGACAATGGAATATCATTCAGCACTGAAAAATGAACTATCAAGCCAAGAAAAGACATGAAGAAATCTTAAATGCATATCACCAAATTATTAAGTCAAAGAAGCCAATCTGAGAAGGCTACATACCATAGAATTCCAATTATAAGGCATTCTGGGAAAGGCAAAATTATAAAGACAGTAAAAATATCAGTGGTTGCTAGAGTGTGGAAGTGAGGATGGATGAATAGACAGGGCACAGAGGATTGCTAGAGCAGAGAAACTGCTTTATATACCATAACAACAAATGTATTGCTTTATACACTTGTCCAAATCTATAGAACATGTAATACCAAGAGTAAACCTTAAGGTATGGACTTTGGGTAATTATGATGTTTATATATCCATTTATTCATGTTAAAAAGAAATACAAACCATTCTAGTGAATGATCATGATAAGTGGGAGGCTTTGCTTGTGTGCAGGTAGGGATACAAAGGAAATTTCTATATCTCTCTCAATTTTGTTGTGAACCAAAAACAAACTGCTCTACAAAAATAAGTAAAAATAGTCTAAGAAATATGGGGAAATCTTGAGAGTGAAAGCGATTTAAGAGACCTAAATAAAATTTAGCATTCAAAACAATTCCATCTTGCTTTAAAGAGTTATAAAGTATACAATATATTATTGGAGCAATTGAAACAGACTACAGACTAGAATTTAAATTATATGGAATCATCTTAGGTGTGCTACTGATACTGTGACTATGTAGAGAGAATGTCTATTATGAAGAGGTACATGCTGAGGTATTTAAGGATGAACTGTCATCATATCTGTGAGTTGTTTTCAAATGGTTCAGCAAGACCAAATTTACAGAGAGAATAAGTCAAAGATGGTGAAATAATAACATTTGCAGAATCTATAAGGAGTTTATTTGTTAAACTAGCCTTCATCTTCCTGAGTTTTTGAAATGTTTACTAATGAATTAAAGAAAAGTGAATGGAGAAGTCACAGTATGAGAGAAATGGCTTCATCCACATGGTGCACTTAAAATTAGAATGAAGATGAAATACCTGACTGATATTAAATTGTTACAATTCTTAAAAAGAAGCATTCCAGTGTAATAAATTATATGATGCAAATATAGTAGGACAGAAATACCAGAACACATACAGCATATTAAGGGTGCAATAGCTGTACAAAATTAAGTGAGGCTTAATAATGCAATTAATAAATTAATCAAGTATTTTAAATAGGTGACTCTCATTAAGTATCAGAAAGCATGCATTGATGGGGGTGAGCAGAGAACTTCAAGACCAAGAATCATATCCTAGTTCCCACAGGCCAGAGCATCAGTTCCTTACATCCACTCCCCAAACCTAGTATCACTGCCTTTGCAGCTCGCTTTTACAGAGTAGTGTGTGATACATCCTTTGAGCATGCTGAAAGGAACAAAGACTGAGAACCAGTCAGGGGTGTCAAACTCATTTTCACCAGGGGCCACATCAGCCTCATGGTTGCCTTCAAAGGGCCGGATGTGATTTTAGGATTGTATAAATGTAACAACTCCTTAACTAGGGACAAGGAGCTTGGTGCTGCCACTGGGTAGAAAAAAGGTGGAGGGCTGGATTCAGCCCCCAGGGCCTACCTGTGTTAGATGGGGTCCAGAAATCCATACAACCCTAAGGGGGAATTAAGAAACAGAATCTGACCTGTTATTCTGTCATACAAAGAAAATATATAATAGTTTATTTTAATTAATAGTTTATATAAATGTCTGAAAGTATGAAGAAAATTAAAGTACTTCAATTAAACTACTAACTCTAAAATTAAAATATTAAAATGTTTAATTTTAGTTAAATATAATGTATGCTAGTATAAACTTTATAAAGAGATTATTTTTTATTGTTGAAAATGTGTGTTACTATTTTATTTTGAAAAAAACAATGAAAATACAACTTAAGGTTGTTTTATAAATGGGAGCTAAAATTATATTAAAATCATACCACTAAGGCAGTGTCAATATAGTGGATAATTTACCACAGCCTAAGTATACATTATTTTTTTGTCACAGACTTGTATTGAAGCACTGTGATGTACACTTAGTTGAATTCAATGGGGTACAACAGATGCTTTCCACTCTTACTGTTCTAAACACAAGAACCACATGCTCAAGCTAAGACACACTGCCATTGGCTATTATACTGTATTCTCCACACTGGTATGCTGAAGCCCTGTCAGTCTTCCCACTATGAAGTATACATTTAGAGACCTGCAAACCAATCAATCATTTTAACTTAGTAACCTGATATTATTTTATAAACTGTAAACTCAAAAATACTGTACCATGATTTCTATATGTTATTATAAAACTATAAATGTACAAATATATAAATAGACATACATGCATGCATGTTGAAAATAAATATAAATCTCAGTTATATACTTGATAAGGCCTAAGGACAGCATAAAACCAACTATAATATATCCATAGATCTCCTTTTTCATTAGCTTCAACATCCATCATTAGCAAATTATAAAATAAACATATAGTTATAAATTTAGCACTGAAATATAGATATATATCAATAAAGTCACATAGCCCTCTAAAATTTAATTACAATGAGGTTGATCCCCCTTCTTGGTTTCTGTGGTATCCATACATACACGTTTTTTTCCTTTGTTTCTAACACGTTTTTCTTTTTTTCTATTCTACTAACTCATGTTCTTAGATTCTTTGTTAAGTTTTTATTTTTGTTTTAGTTCCCCTCTACACTTACCTACACAAGGTAATTGTTCAGGCACTGAGACATGTGGCCAAGGGTGGAGTAATACATTCCAGCCTTTACCTTGAGTTTAACATTCATTGACACTCCTGGCCACCAGGACCTACTTACTGATCCCCTTGCTCTCTGTTCCAACCTATTCTCTACTGCTCTCTCCCTCTCGCTCTCGCCTTAATCTTGCAGTTCACATACATCCACTGAATTCCTGGGTATTTATTACATATATTTTTCTCTCCTTTTATTGTGGTGTCTTTTATTAGATCCTTCTTTTATAGAAAATGGCTTAATTTACTTTCCCAAACAAGACATTTTTCTTCCATAAGAGGATTTTTGATACTAATTGATAAGTTACTATTATTATTACTACTACTTCTATCATATTGCTTCCAAACACAGAGGAAACTAGTAACGTTCCCTCTCTCTTATTTCTCACATTATAGGCAAAAGTGAAGACAGAAAACTATAAGATCAGAAGGCATTTCAAATCAATATTGCCAACCTTATCATTTAAAAGCCAGCTTCAAATAAATGCACAGTAAGTTATTTTTATTTATTTTTATTAAATTTATTTGGGTGACATTGGTTAACAGGATTCTTGACAAGTCTTTCTTCATAAGTGTTCTTCTGTTAAAATTTTTTAAAAAAGGATTTTATTTTTAATAACCCAGAATTGTGTAAAAAATGCACATTTTGAATGGAATGTTCTCTTTATTGATGCTTTTTTTTTCTAAATTCAGAAAGAAAAGCAAAACATGAGATTTATCTTATAAATGTGTAAATTGTTCAAATTGTTATCAGAAATTACCCAATTCAGATGTTCTCAGTGGTGTGGCATCACACCCTAAACATGGTATACTAGAAATTTCTGCGTGTTTCTGGGGAGATGGCAGCTGATATTTTAGGAAATAGGGTCAAGGATGCTGGATTTCCTAAAATTCATCAATCACTACAACCAAAAGAATTATCTTGTTATCTCCCATAGCTTTTGTATACTCAGCCATGAAATCATGAAGTGAAAACTTTGTATGTAATTATTCAAGCCTAAAATCTAACTACCCATTTGATGTAAACAAATAGGCCTTTTTGCACAGTATATGTTGAATTTACCATCAATGTTATTATATAAATCACTAGTAGAATTGTACTTTAACTCTTTCAGAATTTTACCAGAAACTGGCCATCATTTTGGAAAATTGTGTCACCAATAGAACACACCTGTACATCTATATCTGTCTGCCATAAAATATACTTGACTTATTAACGCATGTTATATGCACAGGCAAAGAAACAGATTTACTTATTTAAATATACTGCTGCAGTTGGACCCAAGCATGGAAAATTTAAAGTACAGATTCTTTATTATAAATTAATTTCATTGTATTTCTTTTATTTCAAAATTAGAGCAATATATCAATTTTATTTAGACCATGTATATAGTTTATACTATGGATAAATAATATTCCAAGATAGTAAAAAGAGTGCTATAAAGCATTTGCTATACTGATGGCTAGTAAGTCCATAGCATGAAAAGCTAATCCAGTCCATAGTCAACCTTGTAGAAATTATTTCATGATAAACTTTTAGTGAGTAAATGTAAATGCTATTTTTTCCCAACTTTGCCACTCTTCCACCATGATCAAGGCCCCTGCATACTCAGGGACTCAATTTTCCTATCTATAATATGAGAATGATAATAGCACCTGCTTTATGGACTTACCAGTAAGTATAAATGAATAAATGTATATAAAGCACTCAGAACTGACACACATCAAGTGAAAAAGTAGTTATTACAATCCTCATATCATTATCACTATTAAATCAAGAAAATATATGTGGTTAAAAAGTGTAGCTTACAGTGACAGCCTTTTTCAGGAAGTACTGAAGGGAATTTACCTAGGCAAGTAATATAGTAAACGCATTAGGAAATGATCGGGATGTTAAGTTGCTGAAAATGAGAGTGAAAATATACCCAAGATAAGAAACACGCTTCAGTTTACAGAGTATCAGTAGAGAGGAAATCAGTTTAGAGATATCACATAACTGAATAGAAAGATGAGCTTACAAGAATTGCACCACCAAGGTGCAGGTAACCTGAGGTCATGCCTAGGGGTGTGAACAAAGGGGAGATGCGCAGTGATTATCTCCTAAACCTGTGTGACTCATTATGTAGGTGAAAAAATAATATGAATGTCAAGGAAATCCTTGAATTAGAAATTATTTTAAAAGATAAAACACTATAGGGCATATGTTACAATGAGAGAGGGGAGCCCCGCACAACAACAGTATGTGCGTGTTATTACCCATAAGAAATCACATCACTTGATGGTCAGTCATCTGTTTTCTTTCCAACAAGAAGTTTCACTAATCAATATTGCAAAATATCTGAAATCATTATTCTAATGTAAATATCCTAATTCATCCTATAATAACAATCACAGTTACATAGATCTTTAATCCTCACCTGAGCATATGTTTCACTCAATGATATATTTATTTATTTATTTATCTATCTATTTATTTATTTATAGAGAGAGAAGAAAGGGGGAGAGAGAGTGTGTGTGAGAAAGAGAGGAACATCAATCAGTTGCCTCCCATTTGCACCCCTACCAAGAGGGATGGAACCTACAACCTAGCTATGTGCCCTGACCATGAACTAAACCTGCAGACTTTTGGTGTATGGGACAAGGCTCCAACCCACTCAGGCACCTGGCCTGAGCCCACAGCAATAATGATGATGATGATGATGATGATGATGGTGATGATGATGATGATGATGATGATGATGATGATGTATCTAGTAGCCAAGACTGCTTACTGTTCCTTGATTTTTTTACATCATAGAAAAATTACATTATACTTAACTGGTTATTTAAAAATACATAGGAAAGGAGATACAAAGGCATTATAACACAACTGATCTCAAAACTTAATACTTTAGAAATAGAAAACAATAATTGTTACCCCAAAAGTTTGATGATTGAAACATTGAATTTTAAGTTGGTCTATAACTTATTTCCTCTTGGTTTTATTTATGAGTTACTGGATTTTTCAGTTTGATTCCATACCAGAATTTTGGGGCGTTTTACATTTGCTTTTCACAGTAAATTCTTTCAATTAACATCAGCAACTCATAGGAAGCTTTTCTAAGTCACAAGAATTCAGTATGGTTGCCGCTTTAGAAATAGTTATATTTTCACTTATCTACACTAAGACTTATGTATTGGAAGGAAAAGTATTATTAGACAAAATATGGGGGTTGGGAGCAAGAAGACTAAGAAAGACAATTAGAAGAATTAATAACTGCAAAAATTAATTCATAAAAAGACACAGTTTTAGAGCCACTCATGAGTTATCTTGACAATTACTCTATGAGAAAATATTCATATAAACATTTTGATGAAGAAGAATATAAAACACAGAGAACCTATAATTAGGAATTACTCTGAGAATAAAATCTTAATGGAGTGATTTAATGTACACCCAAAATAATTCAACTGTATTTCAGGGAATTTAATGTTATATATCAATATTTTTTTCTTTCTATCCTGACTTTATTGTCTTGTATTCTTTGCTACTAGAAAACTATGGCAGGAAAAATCAAAAGGTTGGAGTAACTAGGAAAGAACAGGAAAAAATATACACATGAAAATGTAGTCCATTGATAAAATTTTTAAAAAATGTAGTCCATTGAGTTAGAGAAGTTCTGTAATTTGATGAGCTTTCAAGCTATTCAGTTTTATGAAATATAGTAAGACTGGCAAAATGTCTATTAAACAAAGATGGGGGCTCTGGCTTGTGTGGCTCAGTTGGTTGGAATGTTGTTATGCAAATGGAAAGGTTGCAGGTTTGATTCCTGGTCTGGTCACATACTAAGGTTATAGTTTGTGCCTGGTTGCAGCTGGAGGTATGAAAGGTAGCCAATCGATCTTTCTCTCCCTCTCTCTCCCTCCCTTGCCTTCTGTAAAAATCAGTAAGTATGCCCTCAAGAGAGGATTAAAAAAAAGACCTAAAAGATATACTACTATTCTAACAGCAAATTTCATTTTTGTATTAATTTTACTTCTAGTCAGTTTACGTGTTTTCTCTTTATCATGTTATTTGCAGTACATAAAGTATGACCTATTTATATATTCATTTAATTTACAGAATTATCAACTAAATTTGTAATTAAACAGCATAATATCCTAAATATAAAACTGTAATCAGTGTGTGCTATTTCAACTGTTTTTGGCTATCCATCCTTTAAATGTGTTGGTATTACTATAGATATTGACTCTGAATAACCTTTCAAGATCATGTAGTAAAAAAGATAAACAAATTTTATAACAGGCACTTAACCAGTTCAAGGAGTTAGTAATTCACATATGCTTAAACCCTAGGCCACACACACATACCAATTACAAACTTTATGTACCAGAAAAAAACTTTTGAATCCCATATCTGGCATCTGTTTAAGCCATCTGAAGACATCTGACTCATAGTTAACAATGATCTACAAGAAATTTTCCATTCCATTTGTGTAAAATGAATGACGAAGTTGAAATTTCTTGTTCTGTTGTTAACATTCAGTTATATCTTGCAGTGTAAATATATACTAGCAGTTGTTTCTGCTTTTCATTTTAAAAAGTGGTCAAATTTTTATTTTAAAGTCTCCTAAACTTTTCACTGCAATGATAATCTGGAACAAAATTAAGTGAACTTCAACTGCCATACTGTAACAAGTATTTTTTTTAAAAAACAGTATCACTTCTTTTAATTTTAATGTAATTCTTATAAATTTGTTAAAGATTCTAAAATGTAAAAATTTTAAGGTTAATATGAATTCAGCTTCTGCTTTTAACAAAAAATTTCCAAAACAAAAATGTATGTTAGAAAAATAAAGACTCTGACACGAGTCTAGATGGAATGTGGCAGAAAAACAATTAAATGAGTAAATTTAAACCTACTCTAAAAAAGGATGGCTATTCTTATTCCTTATCTCCTTTGGAATGGTACTTTTCTTCTGTTTTAGAAAAATCCTTGTGTTTTCCTCTCCAATCATATTTTTATTTGATTTAATTCAGTTTTATTGCATGATGATATTTACATTAAATGAAGTTGCTATGGAAATAATGGTGAGCTCAGGAATTTATATGACACAGCATTACCTGACTTATTTCCCTTAATTTAATAGGATATACATTGAATTTGAATGTTAGATGCTTAAGGAAATCTATCATATCTATCATTAGTTTTTGTTGTGAGTTCTGTATATGGTTCTTTTGCTTGACAACAATAATAAATCAATGTCTTAGTAAACTGAGTTTAAGACTCATTCCTGTTATTCTTTGTCCTTGAATAAGAAAACATCTATCAATGTATTTATTTATATTCCACTGCTTTGCACACTATACTAAAAATCACAGGATATAACAAAAAGACATATTCCCTGTCTTCATAAAGTTTACATCTAGTAAGACATAATAAAGGTGCAGGAAAAATAGTAACTAGAGATAAGAGTTCAAACTAATAAAATAAATAATAAAATATAGGGGCAGAATATGTATTTTTGGGTGGGTAGGTGAGTTGGGGAGTTGAAAATATTCACACGTTTTGATAGTCCACTCGATATGAAATTGAGAATGTAAACAAATAAATTATGTTCAACATTATATTTGAGTTTCTGAAGGCTTTTAAACAAATAATGGTTAAAACAACATAATATTTAATAACCATGAGGAATTTAACATATTATATAGTTGAGATGGTTAGGCTATAGAAGTACTCCAGAAAAAATTTCAATCACTTTATGTTCTAGGTGAGAAAATTGAAGACCAGAACATTATAACTTTCCCAAAATGGCCATGTTAGCAGCAAATATAAGAAGAAAAAAAAATCAAGTTCCTGATTTAAAGACCAGACTTCTTCTAATAAAACTGCACCGTATTTCACTAGAATGATGTCGAATTTAGAAGTTTCACAGAATATTATATAGGTTTTGGAAACACAAAAATGCAAGTATTATTCTCTCAGTCTAAATCTTATAGAGTGAAAAAAACCCACAGAACGTGATTAATTAGTTTTCAGAACTAGATGGAGATGTTACATTGGAAAGAAACAAGTAGAGAAAAAGCATTAGTCACAAAGCTTTGTGTAACTGAAGATTGCTTATTCTACTTTTTTTATGTACATCATGTAAAAATCCACAAATTAAGGCAAATGTGACCAGAAGAAATATTTTGTATAAAAATGTTTATTCACACTCATGCAAAAAAAAGAAAGATTGGAGTAGAAGCTTTTAAAATTTTAGACCCCATGAAGATGTTACTTTATCTCTAACAAATTATACATGCACTAATTTTGAACCACAGGTGGCAAACACAAGGCCCAGGGGCTGGATCCGGCCCTCCACCTTGTTTTATCCGGCCCAGCACCTTGTTTCTACCCAGCGGCAGCACCAAGCTCCTGGCGCCTAGTTAAGGAGTACTTATATTTATACAGTCCTAAAATTACATTCAGCCCTCTGAAGGCAACCACGGGGCTGATGTGGCCCCCAGTAAAAATAATATCACTACTACTTAAAAAAAGTGATATCACTACTACTTAAAAAAAAATTAAGTGAAGAAACAAGACAGAAAAAAAACAAACAAAAAATCCTAGAGACAGATTTAAAAGTATGGTGGTCACCAGAAGGGATTAGAGAAGGTAGTAAAGCATTAAATGGGTCAAATATATGGTAATGGTAAGAGATTTGACTTTGGGTGGTAAATTCAACACACAGATGATATGTTATGGAATTACACACTAGAGACCTAACAATTTAATTAACCAATGTCACCCCAGTAAATTTAATGAAATAATTTAAAACAACAAAAAAGCAATAACCAAAAGCATAAACAAACACATTTAAAAAACAAACAAAACATGGTGTACATACACCATGTATCAGTGAGGAAGACAGTATTTGAAAATAAATAAAGATGTTCAAAACAAATTTTAAGTACATAATTGAATTAATTAGTCTCAAGGTTAAACATTTCTTCAACATTACTTAGTAGATTCTTGAGTGCTTTAGCATTTAAATTCTTAGGTGTTCTATAGTGAACTTTACTTATCATTAAATTTAAACATGCTGTAGGGAAGATTTTTAGACTTTTTATTTTATATTTCATCTTGTATTGCAACCCCATATACAGAAGCAACTCCACATGATTACATCCTTACCATTTTTCTGATCTCAGTGTAATATGTACCTCTTTTGTTTTGTTTGTTTGTTTGTTTGTTTACCATCTTTAAGACTTGTCTGGGGATTTTGTTTATCTTTTCAAAGAATCAGCTCCTGGCTTTATTGATCTCTAGAATTGTGCTTTTAGTCTCTATGTTGTTTAATTCTGCTCTGATCTTGGTTGTTTCCTTCCTGTACTTGCTCTGGGCTGTCTTTGTTGTTGTTCCTCCAGTTCTTGTGGGTGAAAGTTTAGGTTGTTTATTTGAAATGTTGCTATCATTTTTTAGGTAGACCCGTATCACTATGAACTTCCCTCTCAGGACAGCCTTCACTGTATCCCATAAGTTTTGGATTGTTGTGAGTTCATTTTCATTTGTTTCCAGAAACTTTTTGATTTCTTCCTTGATCTCATTCTTAACTCATTCATTGTTTGATAACATCCTATTTAATCTCTATGAGTTTGAGTGTTTTTGAGTTTTTTCCTTAAACTTTGTTTCTAGTTTCAGTCCCTTGTGGTTGGAGAAAATGTTTATTAGGATTTCAATATTATGGAACATGTTTAGGCATGTTTTGTGTCCTATCATGTGGTCTATCTTTGAAAATATTCCATGTTCATTTGAAAAGAATGTGCATTTTGCTTCTTTGGGGTGAAAAGTTCTATGTATAGTTAAGTCCGTTTGATCTTAAATATAAGTCATGATACTATAAAAGTCCTAGAGAAAAACATAGACTGGGGAAATCTCATATATTACATGTAGCAGTATTTTCACAGATATATCTCCTAGAACAAGGGACATAAAGGAAACAATAAACAAGTAGGATCTCATAAAAATAAAATCTTCTTCACAGCTAAAGAAAACAGCATTAGAATGAAAAGAGAACCAACCGTATGGGAAAACATATTTGTCTGTGATACTTCAGACAAAGGTTTGATCTCCCAAATATATAAAGAACTCACATGACTCCACTCCAGGAAGACAAACAAGCCAATTAAAAAATGGACAACGGACCTGAACAGACACTTCTCCAAGGAGGACATATGGAGGACCCAGAGACATATGAAAGGATGCTGAGCATCACTAGCCATCAGAGAGATGCAAATTAAAACTACAGTGAAATACCACTTCACACCAGTGAGAATGGCCATCATAAACAAATCAACAAACAACAAGTGTTGGAGAGGATGTGGAGAAAAGGGAACCCTAGTGCACTGTTGGTGGGAATGCAGACTGGCACAGCCACTGTGGAAAACAGTATAGAATTTCCTCAGAAAACTAAAAACAGAACTGCTTTTTGACCCAGCAATTCCACTGCAGAGTTCCTTAGAACTCTGAAACACCAATCCAAAAGAACCTATGCACCCCAATGTTCATAGCAGCACAATTTACAATAGCCAAGTGTTGGAAGTAATCTAAGCACCCATTAGTAATGAATGGATCAAAAAACTATGGTACATTTACACAATGAACCATACTACACAGCAGAAAGAAAGGAGCTACTACCCTTTGCAACAGCATGGAGAGCATTATATTAAGTGAAATAAACTAAACAGTGAAATAAAAATATTATATGATCTCACCTTTAAGTGGAACCTAATCAAGAAAGCAAACAAGCAAGCAAAATATAACCAGAGATATTGAAATTACGAACAAAATGACAGTAGCCAAAGGGGAGGTGAAAAGGAATAAAGGGGCAAAAAGGGAAAGGGTTTTCAGGAATAACAATAAAGGACACAACCAAGGGGGCGTGTAATCAAGGCAAGAACATGGGAATGGCTGGGGTTGGGGGAGTGGTGGGGGAAAAGGGAGATACCTGTACTTGAACAATAAAATTAAAAAAAGAAAAAAGGGGCTTATATATATACACACACATATATATTCACCCCATATATGTGTGTGTGTGTATATATATGTATACACACACATATGTGTGTGTGTGTGTGTGACCTGTCTGGAGAAATAATGCAATACCTAAGAGAATTCCTGTGGGATGACCTCACTAAGGTCTTTCCCACCTCAGGGCAATTTTTATGCTCATTTCCTTTGTTGAGGAATGAACATCAACTATTCCAATGTTTGTTTCCTTCAGATCTTTGCTTAAATTGTCCTTAATTCAGTTTCTTTCCTTAACATCACTAAAATGAAAACTATCTTTAGGTTTTTTCCCCACAGTCTCCTTAAACTACTTAACCTTTCTTACAAAACACACTGCTATTCAAAATATTATGTATTCATCAGTTTACTACCTTACTGTTGTTGCTTTACATTTGCCAGAACAGAAGCTCTATAAGAGCTGAGAATATATTCACTGCTTTAGTGCCTAGAAAAGTGCATGACACAGAGTATAAATTCAATATTTATTTATTAAAACAGTAATATCTAATTTTACTAAATTGCTCAAAATTATTAGTGAACTAATATATTATTAAGTAAATGTAATTAACTATTTCCTAACACTAAACTTTTGAATCACATGTTTTCAATAGGCCAGACTATGTGTTATGTACTACTTATTTAATTCCCATAACATTTCATGAATTTTTTTGTTCAGGAGGAAAATAAGATTCAGAGACATTAGGTCACCTGCTGAGATACCAAACCCAGTAAATTGGTAGAACCTAGACTGAATTATGATTATCTAGTTTGGAATGTCATGCTCTTCTTGCTAGATATGTCATGTAATAATTAAGGGCATTAGTATGTTTTTATTTTTCCATTTCTGGACATGAATGGAATGATCACTCTTGGGTATCCATAATGGTCACAGAATTAGCATAACAGATATAATGGGAAATCCTCCCACACTTTTTATTCTGTCTCAGAGAAACAACAAATTCTAACCAGCTTTCTCTAATGATGGAAGTATCTAAGAACATCCAGAGAAATTCAAAGTGATAGGCTTAATGGTTTCCCTGGACACTCCAAACTGTAATAGGGAGACATTTTTATGGAGATAATCTACTTCAAAATATATCAGACCAAGAAACTTTCTCCTGAGACCTTTTGAATTACAAATGTTCTACAGTTGAAGCACAAGAAGAGGTGACTGAATCAGACAGTCTACCTGGAAAACACCCTTACCGAAAGTGTTACATTTTAGAAGCCTCTCTGTATTCAAACCGTTGCACATGGTCCTTTACTTGCAAGGTACATCAAGAAGAAAAAAAATAAATGGAAAAAATATCAAATCAGTGTTAAAATTCATCCCTGAATTTACTCATTATGAGCTTTGTGTTCATGCCTTAAAACAGCTGCTAAGACTTCTAATGCCCTTGATTTTATTAAGTACTTAGTACTATTTACGGTCAGAGCATAGCAGGAGTGGCAAGTGAAGTAATAATCTTATTAAACAGCATTTACAGCAACAAAACTAATGTATTTGGACACTTTGAATGTATCTTACAAGGCAAACCAAAGTAATCAATATCATTTTCACCATTGTCCAGTCTAGGTGAGTGTGCAATGATGCGTGCAGAGAGCTGATGCTTCTATTTCTTTTCCTAATGCATTTGGAATTTCTATGTTTTCTTTCACACACCTTTGTCTAATGGATAAAGGATTAGGCAGGATGGTTGAATCATGTTTTAGAAGATGTACATTTTACTGTTTTACTTTATATCTCCATACTTTAAAATGATTTTATATGGTGAGAAAATAGTCTAAATAATTAACTAAATTGGCACTTTATTCTTTGTAAACTCTCTTTTACTTTAAGTTAGAAACATAAAATGCCCTTTGATATATTTTTATTTTATTGCCTTAGATCAAATTCACACTTTTATTACTCATATTTTTATTCAACATTCTCCCACTTAGTTTTCCCACCTCCCAATTTTTGCCCAACAATTTAAACAATGCTTTTGGTTGTATTGAAAACCATAAAGCATAGCTCTAATCTGGTCATTCTTCTGTTAATCCTTCAATGAAAGCCATATCCTAAAATAAAATTTGACTTCCACAACTCGTCAATGGTAAGTCTCTGGCCTTACACTGACCTATCAGTGATAAATTGTACTTCTCCCCTTTCTGCCCCTGTCCCTCTAACATACTGAACACCTCAAGCTTTCAAAATCAACTTCATATTTATTTATCCCAAAATGCCTTATTTCATAATCAGATTAAAATATTAAAGATACCTTGTACATAGTTACATTTTTCCTCTTATTTTTTCTTGAAAACTTAAATTTTGTTTGGGTGATAATAAAAAGGAGTAAATATTTGAAAAATATATTCAACAAGTAAAATTGTTGGGAACTATCTTTCATGTAACTGTAACTTAGAGCCCATAAAGTGTACTCATTTTTATTATGTGCTCTTCCTTTAAAATTATTTAACTAACTTACATGTTAAAAAAATGCACAGTTAGACTGCTTGATATTTTAATTTTCTTTTTCAATAGTTTAATGTTACTGGTATAGACATGTCTTTATCTTTAACTTTTGTCCATTGCTTCATCTGGATAAACCTATTTATCTTCATTCTACTCTTCATACATAAGCCAGTCTGCCTTCACATTTCAGATAATGACGGCATCAATATAATGACAATATTCTCAGAAATGATTTGTAATTTGAAGTGTTATTTTTATAAGAAGTTATTAAAAAGTGCATTCAATATATAAGAGTAAAGAAAAACTTTTAAAATGTAAAAATTCTTCACAGTTCAATTTGCAGTTTTGGTTTTAGATTTGTTCTTCATGAATAATGTGTTAAGCTCCCTTGTGCTACAGAAAAGAGCAGTATATGAAAGAAAGACAGACATGAATACTATAAAATTTAAACTAGCAAAATTATAAGCAAAATCACATTTGGAGTTAATAAAGACCAAGAGCAGTTCTTTATCCAATGTTAACAAAATACAACAAAGAAAATGTCAGCCCTGCAGATCCCTGGATGAATGCCATACATTGAACATATTGCTAACTCTCTTACATACTCTAATAATTCTGCTATCTTAACATACCAATTAGCAGTAATTATCTAATTGTAGTTCATAAAAGTCTTAAAAATGATGATGTTAATGCCTGGATATCATTATCCCCTTTTCATTCTATTTATTGCACCTTTTGTAGCTGGGCACAAAAGAGGTAAGGGAATGTTTTTAAATGTTTTCTATGTTTTCAAAGACTTTAAGAATACTAGTATTATCTTTAAGATTCTTTATATTACATTCTATCAAAAATACTAAATTTTTTCAACTGTCATTAAATGTTAGGTGATCTTTAATGAGTAATATACCACATTATCAGTTATACATATGGATGATACATTATATATACATATATAATTCAATAACAGCTCTATTTTCCACTAATTTGAATTACTACATTTATGAAAAGGAGTACAGAAATTATATTTCCACACTGACTTAACATACAAATAATTTGCTTAGTTTTTACTCATCAAATTAACTAACTTAAGTTATTATTCTCCCTTGGGTCTGTCTTCCCTGTATCCCTACAAGACATCTGACTTCCCCTCTGCATTTTTAAAACTTGGCTGAAGAAGGAAAAGATCCCCTTGAAACATCAAAGCCATTTGAGAGGCAGCAGGAGTCTGAGCATTACTGAAAGTCATACTGTCACTGAAATGAGCATTTACTTCCTTTTAAAAATGATAATCAATGTCTTGAATGCAGCTATTTTTTTCCTAGAAAGTAATGCACCTGTGTTTCCAAGTTCTAACTCCTGCTTTTCTAAGTTGATTGATAGAGAAAGGAGGGACTGAGATAGTTTTATTATCCAATTCAGCCCCCAATCTCTTTTCCTGTTACAAAGCCTAGAGTAGGAAATGTGTGTGTGTGTGTGTGTGTGTGTGTGTGTTGTGTGTGTGTGTTTATGTTATTCTTACAAAATGGTTCAAATTTATGAGAAGTTCTTGCTGTCATGTCTTTAATGACTGCATTCAGATAATGGATGACAGCGCTTAATGAGAACATCCCTGACATAATAGCAACCCCATCTCTCATTGCTTAGGGCAAGAGTCCTGCATGAGTAGAAACCTAGTGATGGGTTGATACTACATGGGAAGATTAGATTTAGGAGAGATCAATAGGACAGTTCTGTTCCACAAATTTTATTATTAGCCTTGTACCAGGTGAGCTGAAATGTAGGATCCGATTGATTCATTACATTACTGCGTACTCAAACACAGGTCAATAGTTTTTTAAAGCATATAGAAGGTGTTAATGTTAATCAGCCAAACCTCCTAAGTAAATTTCATATCTCTTATTCATTCTTTCTTTAACTTCAACATTTATTCTACATAAAACTGCCATTTGTGTTACACCCCCTTTATGGTTTAATTCAGATAAGACAGAGATGGTAAATAGTTGCCATTCTCAGCTTTTTAATATAACCAGTGAAGCTATACTACTGAAAAAATGGATAGTGTTGAATATCGAAAACAAGAGTGCACACAGTCTGTCCAGAAAGTGTCCAGCAATGTAATATGAAAAACAGAGACATTTATTGAAGAAGATACAAAATATAAGAAATATTATACATAGAACAATAACACTTCAGTCCCTTTCAAAGTTAGCACCTTAGGACATCACATGGTTCTCCCAGCATGTCTTCCACTGTTCAAAACAGTGGAAGATCTCTGTAAAATCCTTTGTTGAAATTGCTATCATCTGCCCCATCGTATTTTCCTGAGTCTCATCAAGTCATAAATCTCTTCTCTTTCAAAGGTGATTTTAGTTTTGATAAAAGCTAGAAGTCCCAGGATGCCAAATCTAGGCTGTAGAGGGGCTAAGACACTTATGTGATTTGATGTTTCACCAGAAAATCTCTGCGCAAGACATGATGCATGAGCAGACGCATTGTCATGATAAAGCTGCCCATCACCAGATGCCCATAGCTGTGGCCATTTTCATTGTATTGCATCTCTCAACTGTCAAAGAATATTGAGGTAGCACTCCTTATTAATTGTTTGGCCCAGAGGGGCATATTCATGATGGACAACACCTTCCCAATAAAAAAACACAGCTAACAGCATAGTCTTGGTCTTGCTGCAACCTTGCTGCACCTCCTTTGGGCATAGAGAACCAGGCAACTTTCACTGGGACAACTGGCCCTTTATTTCTGGATCATAGCCATAGACTGACCATTCATCTCTGGTTATGACCTTCTTGAGGAAATCTAGCTTATTGGTAGTGGTTTGAATCTAGTCATTAGCAATTGTAGCATGATGTTCTTTCTGCTCCAGTAGCAGAAGCCACCAAAAGAATTTTTCCATGACATTTCTCATGCTAAGAGTATGCATCAAAATCTCAGACACAGTAGTTTTTGAAACCCCTGGGTCAGCTTCTAGTTCTTGCAGTCAGTTGCTGATCTTTGTTGGCTGCCACCCTTACATATTCAACATTCCTTGGTGTTCTGCTTGATGCAAGCCTTCCAGGACATGTATCACTTTCAATGGATTCTCAACCATGTTTAAAGCATTTGTGCCACACTTTATATGTGCTGCACTCATTGCATTATCCACAAAAGTTTTCTGAATCATCCAAATAGTTCCATGGAGGAATGCTCAATCTTAATGAAAAATTTTGATGCAGACTCATTGCTCTACTCACTCAGTCATTTTGAATGCAACAGACACACAGTATACATCCTCACTCAGTGGTGTCTATTGCCCCCACTGACTAGTACAGTGAGGTCATCATTGTTCACGTATGTGCATTCCAGTCCACTCTCCTTGCCTGCTGGATTACATTGATGCTAAGCAAACTATTCTCTTTACATTAACAAGAACTGGACTTTTTCCAGGCAGACCTGTTATATGTCATAGTCTTTACACAGTTGAGAGATTCTCTGCTATACTTCATACTGAATTTTAAATATTATTTGTATATTTTGACATATAGTTCTTTATCAGATGTGTCTTTTGCAAGTAATTTCTTCCAATCTGTTTGCCTTCTCATTTTCTTTACATTGTCTTTGCAGAGGAGAAGTTTTTAATTTTAATGAAGTACACTCATCAGTTATTTCTTTAAAGTGTTGTACCTTTGGTGTTATTTCTAAAGCATCATTGCCACACCCAAACTCATCTAATTTTACTACCATATTGTCTTCTAGGACTTTTATAGTTTTACATTTTATTCTAAGTCTGTTATCCCTTTTGACTTATCGAAGACTTCAGTTTCTGAATCATTATACCTAATTCAACACTATTCCTGCCATCATTTTTAGTCTCTTCTGTATACTCATAAATGACCATAACATGAAACGATAGAGAGTAATTATTCCTCTCCTGTAATTATCTTGTCTTTACGCATATCTCAAATGTCAACTCTCAGTTGTAATACAAAATATTTTGGCATCACTAATAACTGTGTCATCACTAAAATCTCAATTTTAAGCATCTCAGACCAACATTTTTAATATAGTTTATTGATTATGCTATTATAGTTATCCCATTGCCCCCCTTCACCTTGCACACCCTCTTCCACCCACATTCCCCCACTTTAGTTCATGTCCATGTGTCATACTTATAAGTTCTTTAGCTTCTATATTTCACATACTATTCTTCCCCTCCCCCTGTCTATTTTCTACCTACCACCTATGCTACTTATTGTCTGTACCTTTTCCCCCTCTCCTCCTGCCACTCCCCTGTTGCTAACCCTCCATGTGATTGTAAAATGACAGCACACTCACAATTACTAACAACCACACCTAAAACAAAAAGAAAAAAAAACTAAGCAAACAACTAGAACAGGAACAGAACCACAGAAATAGAGATCAGACCACCATTTTTATTTTCAGCCTATATCACTCACTACCTCCACATCAAAAATATTTTGACCATACCAAGGCCCATAATCCATTGACCACTTTTTCAACATCTCTTAAATACTTATGTTCACTTCTTTTATATAGACAATAAAATACCTTGCACCTTAAAATGAATGCCATGTTTCATTTTAAATACTTGGCTAAATAAAACACATTATCAACTGTAACTTTACTTTCTCAGGATATTTACCCTTGCAGCTAAATGTGTACAGAGAAAGCCAAACTGATGCTGATTAGCTCTAGTGTTATTTTTCTCATTAAAAAATTAATTTTCAGTGTTGCAGGTTCGATTCCCAGCCAGGGCACATGCCTGGGTTGCAGGCCACAGCCCCCAGCAACTGCACATTGATGTTTCTCTCTCTCTATCTCCCTCCCTTCCCTCTCTAATAAATAAATAAATAAAATCTAAAAAAAAAGAAAAGACTACCCTTTCCCACTATGTGTTCTTGCTGCATTATCACAAATGCATGGGTTCGTATCAGGCTCTCTGTTCTGATCCACTAGTCTCTGTGACTGCTTTTATGCCAGTACTGTGCAGCTTTGCTTACTTTGGCTATTCAAGATCTTATAGTTCCATACAAATTTTAGGATAGCTTTTTTTTCTATTTCTGAAAAAAAAAAGGCCATTGAAATTTTAATAGATATTGCATTAAATGTATAGATCGATCATTTTGGATACTATGGCTATTTTCAAAAAATTATTTATTTCTATTGAAGTACACAGATGTCTTCCAATTTATTTGTGTTTCCTTCAACTTCTTTCATGAATATCTTAGTTCTTTCATTGTACAGGTCATCCCCTCCTTGGTTAAATTTATTTCTAAGTATTGGTTTTTTGATGTTATTTAAATGACATTTCTCTTTACTATATTGACATTAAGTGACATTTCTCTTTAGTATATTGTTAGTCTTTGACTCATAGGTTATTTAAAATCATTTCTTAATTTACAACCAAATAAAATTTTTATTTTTTAAATTTGAAGGTTATAGGCATTTTCAATGGTAAAAAACTGTATGAATTTGATCCTTTGAATTTTATTGAGATTTGCTTCAAGTTACATACATAGTCAATTTCTGTAAATCTTATCTGTGAGTTTGAAAAACTCTATTCCTGTCTGCTTAGATACATTGGTTTTTTAGTTTGGAAATAAGGTTATCGATTTATTCTTTAATGATCTATGATCATTAGGTATTTATATTTATTATTTAGTGTTTTTAGTTTTTGCTTTTTGCATTTGGGAATATTTTATTCAGTGAATACAAATTTGACTTATTTAACCCTAATTAATCACATTTTTAATCATCTAAAATCTCTCCCTTTTTTCTTAACAATACATCTTTGTCTTAACATTTACTTTGATATTAATATAATTATTTATTTTACTTATAGTTGTATGTTATATATTTTTATGTCTGCTTCTTTAAAAATATATGTAGTTTTATTTTCAATATGTTCATGTTTTATAGCATACAGTATTGGTAACTGTTCAGTCATTTTTACCTTTATATAATAATTATAACACTTACTTATATTTCATAAATTTCTGATATATTTTTATTTAAATGTATACTTTTATTGATTTTTCATATTTGCCCTTCTTGATTTATGTTATTTTAAGATTATCTTTTTTATTTACTTTATTTGATTTTAAAATTAATTTTCCTCCATTTATTACTTATAGGTTTTCTTGTTATATACTGGTTTGATTTTTTGGTGATTAACCTGGAGATTACATATGCACCCTTAACTTATTTAATATTAATTTCATCTCTTCTTGCATGCCTGGAAAGTGCAAGAACCTCAGTTCCTTTAATTATCTTTATCAACTTATTTCTACAGACAAATCTTATTTGAATTTATAAATATGTTTACTATTTTCATTGCTCCAGGAATTATTATTGCTTCCTGCTTTTTTGATCTTCCATCTGGGGTCATGTTTCCATATGCTGAAATGATACCCTTAAGTGTTTCTTTATCTTGAGTTTTGTTGAGAAATCCTCTGTGCATTATATTTTTTACTTATGTCTGAATGTTTCTTTATATCAAATTTGCAAATGTAAAAATATAATAATAAAGTATGATTGAGGTCTCATTTTACTGCTTCTATATCTTCTCAGGTGAGAGAGCTGGTCAATACCAATATCAAGGATCTGGGGTATTAACCCGTGCAAATATTGACATCTATAATCCATAGATGTTTAACCTACAATCCACTGTGAAACCAATTCACCAACTACAATACAATGTGTGTGAACACTTGTTTGTGTCCCATAGCCTTACTGTATCTCCTCAAGGTGTCTTCCAAACAACTTGAATCAATTCTCTCTTTCTTATTCCCTTAGGTGTGGTTATATGTTTCATTTACAATACAATTTGGTTCCCTTTTGTCACATACGTATTTCATTTGGGACTTTCCCCTTCCCCACATTTTAGCCGTTTTTATAAATTTACATACAGTAATATACCCCTTGTTGTGGATAATCCTGTGACTCTTGATAAATGCACTGAGTCATGTATCCACAATCAGTTCCTTATAGAGTATTCCCATCATTCCACCTTCAGTCATGTTCTTTCTTTGAAATCCAGTATTGGTCATGTACACCTTCTTTTTTTCTGAATTGGTCTTATTAGAAGTTTGTCATTTTTATTGACTTTTTCCCCAGTTATTTTTTGTTTTTATTAATTTTCTCTATTTCTATGAGTTGTCTCAATTTCTGCTCTTATCCTTAATATTTCCTTCCCTCTGTTTGCCTTAGGTATAAGTTGAGTTTTTTTCTTTTTATCATCTTCAAAAGTTCAAAATTTGAGCACATTTTTCTTCTGTGATGTAAGCATTTGAGACTATAAAGTTTCCACTGCTTGATATGACTTTAGTAGTAATTAATAGTGTCTTGCTTCCTAGTATGACACTCGTCTTGTATATTCCCTGACCTAGCCTTGAACTCAGGCATTTCTCCAAGAAACCCTGGATTCATTTTTTAAAAAAAAGATACGGAATTAGAGGCATCTTTGGATCATTAATGTTTGATGCTACTGAGCTGGTTATTGTTTCTAGCAATTTTTAATTAAAAAAATAGGAAATATGACCTGTAACCACAGAGTTATTAACCTGACGCATTGATGAAAAACAGACAGACATAGATAACTATTCTCTTCTGACAAAATACCAATTATCAATTATTAGAAAGCCATCAACATAATTACTTATTGATTTGTTCCAAATTACCATCACAACACTCTCAGGATCCTAAATTACAACTACTGAAAATAGTTCTAATTTTTTGATAATTATTTCTGTTCTTAGTGTTGTCACTTGGTGTGCAAAGTTTAATTATTCTGTTTTAAAGCCACCTTGAGTAGTTCCTCACACTATCTTCATGCCACTGACTGGATACACAGTCTCATCTGTCTTATTTTACTTCCCAGTACACTTCTGAGACTTTTAAATTTAGTTTTTTCTAATTATATAAAATATTTCCAGTTTGGAAATCAAATTCAGAAAACATGAGCTACTCCTAAAAATTGAAGCTATTTGAGTCTTCCATTTACGTTTCTTGAAGAGGCAGCAATTTGTTTTATTAGCCTTATGTCTGTTTTTGTCCACATCTAATTAGATGACTATTTTACTATATAGTAAATATATTCATTCTCTCTTTTTGCGGTTACAGCTTTCAGCATTTAAGAGGTTTTATATTTTTGTTCTAATGTTGATATTTATGTTTTTAATTAAGTAACATTTTCACTTACATTTATCTTCAGATTTTATTATATGTACAACATAAGATCAGCTAGTGACCACTTCTTTCCTGGCTCTGTTTGTTAGCATCTAATATGAAATATTTGTGTACTTCTAATTTATACATAAGGTTGAGCCCAAGATGGTTGTACTTTTTACATATGTTCCAAATTATTTCCTCATTTTTGAAATGGTTTGTTTTGTCACACATTCAAGCCTACAAGTATTTTCACATTTTTAGCAGTTGAAATGAATCTAAATGGGGCATACAACTATGTACTACATTTTCTTACACACAACTATTATCTACTCTTAGCTCTTTATTTAAATCTATATTTAATGCTCACCATTAATGTTCACCATTAATTCTCACATTGTTGCCATTCTAGCCATCTTCACAGTGTGAAGTGTGTTCTTTGGATTTCTTGAAGACAATAAATCAATACTTCAAAAGGCCTTGCATGTTCATAACAGTTTGATTGAGACATTTACACTTGAAGGTCACTTTAATGGACATAAAAATGCTTGGCCCACATGTTTTTCTCTTCATATATCTTAATTATGTCACTACCCTGACTTTTGGTATAAAGTATTGCTGTCAGAGTCTCCTAATAATCTCATTATTTCTATTATAACAAAATAAAATGGAAAGACAATACAAATTAAGAATGAAAAAGTAAAATTATCACTTTTTGTAGATGACATGATTCTTTATACAGAAAATACTAAAGACTCCACTAAAAACTATTAGAAACAATAAACAAAAATAGTACAGTTGCAGGATAAAAATAAATATTAAAAGAAATCCAATACATTCCCAAGTACTAACAGTGAAATTTTAGAAAAAAATTTAGAAAACAATTCCTTTTGTAATTGCAAGAAAAAGGATAAAATACCTAAGAATAAACTTAACAAAAGATGTGAAGGACCTATACACTAAAAGCTGTAAGACATTATTAAAAGACATAGAAAAAGAAACAAGGAAATGGAAAGATGCTCTGTGTTCATGGGTTGGAAGAATGAACATAATTAAAATGGCCATATTACTCAAAGCAAAACAGGGTAGGGCAAAAATAGGTTTACATTTATGAGAAAACAAAGCTTATTCTGCACTATTATTTATTAATTATTTTCCATTCAAAAAAATTATAACCCTTCTTTTGTCCCAGTATGCAGATTTAGTGCAATCCCCATCAAAATCCCAACAGCATTTTTGGAAGATCTAATTGGCTTTATTAAGTTATTCATGAGTCAGACAACATCCCATTTAGCAAATAGAGAGGAACCCCCCAGCACAATAGCATCTTAAAAGAAATAGAACAAAAAATATCAGATTTGTATTATCAGATTTGTATGGAACCACAAAAGATCATGAATAGCCAAGGAAATCCTGAGGAAAAAAAGAACAAAGCCAGTAGTATTGCATTCTCTAACTTCAAATTAAACTACAAAGTAGCAGAAAAACAGGCACACAGTCTAATGGAACGTAACTGAAAGCCCCAAAATAAACCCACATGTATACTGAAATAATTTTTAACAAAGGAGCTGAGAATATACAATGGCGAAAAGAGAGGTTTTTTCAATAAATGGTGCTGAAAAGTTGGGAAAGCCACATGTGAAAGAACAAAAGTAGACTCTTGCTTGTCCCCATATACAAAGTTTAACTCAAAATGGGTCAAAACCTAAATGTAAGACCCAAAACAGTAAGTTACATAGAAGAAGACATAGGTACTAAACTTACGGACCTTAATTATAGAGAACATTTTATGAATTTGACCCCAAAAGCAAGGGAAATATATAAGACTATATGAAATAAAAGGTTCTGCACAGCAAAAGAAACTGCCAACCAAACAAAAAAGCAACCAACCGAACGGGAGACAATGTTGACAAACAACAGCTCTGACAATGGGTGAATATCCAAAATATATGAAGGACTCATACAACTCAACAATAACATAAGCAATCCAATGTAAAAATAGGCAGAGGACCTAAACAGACACTTCTCCCAAGAATACATACAAATGGCCAATAGACAGGAAAAGACGCTCAACTTCACCAGTCGTTAGGAAAATGCAAGTCAAAACTACAATAAGATCCTGTTACAATGTCCACTATCAACAAGACAATTTGTAACAAGTGCTGGAGAGGCTCAGGATGGATGGGGGAAAGAAACTGTCATTCACTGCTGGTGGGAACACAAACCCTGTCTGGAACAGTCACTGTGCAAAACAGTATGGAGGCTCCTCAAAAAATTAAGAATAGAGTTACTATATGACCCAGTAACCCCTCTTCTCGCTATCTATCAGAAAATTTTAAAACCATTTATTTACAAAAACACCTCTACTTTTATATTCACTAAAGCATTATTCACAGTGGCCAACTCATGGATACAACCCAAACGCCCCCGATGGATGACTGGATAAAGAAGACATGGTATATATATAGAATGGAATACTACTCAGCTGTAGAAAAGATGTAATACTACCATTTGTGACAACATGGATGGATCTTAAGAATATCATGCTAAGCAAAATGTCAAAAAAGTCAAAAGCCAGATGATTTCACTCATATGTGGCATATAAAACTGAAAGCAGCAAATGAACAAACAGGAAAAACAAAAACTCATAAGCACAGACAACAGTATGGTGATTACCAGAGGGAAAAGGGGCACAGGCTGTTAAAGGCTGTCAAATATATAATGATGGAAGGAGATTTCACTATCAGTGGTAAACACACAATGTAAAACACAGGTGATGCATTGCAGAATTGTATACTTGAAACTTATATAATTTTATTAACCAATGTCACCCTAATAAAGTTAACAAAAAATAAAAACTTTTTATCTCTTTTTAATTAATTTTTATTTTTAATATTTTCTTCTTTTTTACCTTTTACTTATTTTTTCAGATAGATATTATAAACTCATGTTATTTTGAGTTTAGTTATTACTAAATATGTGTATTTTCAAATATATATACATATATATTTTGAATAGATTGAGTAAATGATATCTACTCAGAATTCTAAATGTGTGATATAAATTTTAGCTTATGTATTTATATACCCATATAATCAGAAATAAAGAATTCTCTCTCCATGTCCCTTTGTTCCATTTTTAAAAATTGCCAGTCTTTCCAGTTGGCAAATACCTGAGTATCTCTCACGTTTCTCACTGAAATTTATTCTTTCTCTAGGCTCCATGCCATGATCACTTCTCTACTTTTTTAACTCAGATCTTCTCTTTTCTTTGCCCTTATTTTATGCTCTATTTGGAAAAAGACTTTTTTTTTTTTATTTTACTTTGGAAAGGTCTTTTTCTAGACACACAGCCGATCACAGTTTGTTCAGAATTTCCCAGCTACCCCCATAATCACCCTCAAAGGGAAGAAGCAAAAACCCTCCCAGCTTTTATGGTAGTTTCTATGGCTCATTAAAGATTTCCATATGTATCTTCTGGAAATATATCAGTTATCCAGCTTCCAAAGTCAACAAAAATATACTGTGCCCCCCTTATCTGTGGTATATATATTCCAAGACCTCCAGTGTATGACTGAAAATGCAAATAGAACCAACCTCCATATATGCTAGGTTTTTCCTATACACACATGCCTCTGATAATAAATGTCAAATTACTACATGGAACACCTGAAACACATATTATTGTGTACTAACTATACTTACAATTTTAAAAGTTTCATGTATAAATTAGTCAGTGTAAGAAATTAACGAGAATAAATAATAATAAAATACAACAATTATAGCAATAGGCTGTAGTAAAAGTTATGTGAATGTGAGCTCTTCTCAAAATATCTTACTATGCTGTACTTGCCCTTCTGGGATGAAGTGAGGTGATACAATGGCGACATGATGGGATGAAGTGCGGTGGAAACGCTGGACAGAGGCAGACTGTGTGCCCTGAGTGGGGGGATGGGGCAGAGCTGCACGAGGTTCATCACACTACCTAGAACAGCACATAATTTAAAACCTATGTATTGTTTATTTCTGAAATGTCTCCCTTTTAGTTTTTTTATTCTTGAAACTTCCTGTGGCTTTATAATTGTTTCTAAATTAAAAAGTAAACCAAAAATACAATGTAAACTGTATGTCGGTAAAGTTTACTTTGAAATGAAAAGTTATTTTTTTAAGGTTAAACCAAATTTACAGATCTTGCTCTATGCAGCTCCATATTTCAAATGTACATTTCCCTCTGGTATCTTCTGTTTTGTGTTGAAATATTTCACTTAACATTTTCAGACTGTGGTTGACCTCAGGTAATTGAAACAACAGAAAGCAATCCCATGGTTAAGGGCAGGAGATGACTGTATGAACAACATAGCTGTTGGTGTTCTGTTTCCATAAGTTTATATATTTAGATTCATAAAACGATCTTCTCAATTTTGAATTTTTAGCATAGCTTACTCAATTTTTATGGGGAAAGTCAGGTAAATTATAACACAACTACCACCATTTTCCCCGAGTTCCTACTGTCATTCTTTCTTTTTAATCCTTACCTGTGGATATATTTATTGATTTAGAGAGAGAAAGGGAGAGAGAGAAAAAGAAACACAGAGACAGGAACATTGATGTGACAGAGAAACATCAATCAGTTGCCTTCAGTACCTGCCCTGGCAAGGGGTTAAACTACAGCTTAGGTATGCACCCTGACCAGGAATTGAACCAGAAAACTTTTGGTGTATAGGATGATGCTCCAAACAACAGAGCCACCTGGCCAGGGCCCCACTGTCATTCTTAAACAATATTTTTCAAATATAAAATTCTAGGTTGGCAATTAATTGATTTCAGTCATTTGAAGGCATGATTCCATTGTCTTTCAATTTTTACTCTTTCTGTTTATAAGATAGCTACCAATCTTGTTTTTTATTTAAATATATTCTGTTTTGTCTGGTGGCTTGTAAAATGGCTCTATTTGTCTTTGATTTTAAGCAACCTTACCAAAATATATCTAGTTCTGCTTCTCTTTTACTCATCTTTTTTCCCAGTTTGTCAGGGTTTTTGAGTTAGTGACTTGAAGTCTATTATGATTCATCTCATATATCCACTTGAATAGGACCTGGGGTGCCCAAACCTGTGGTCAAAGGGTCAAACATTATTTTGGGTGTGCCTACTAGTGTGTTTGTAGGTAAGATTAACATTTGAATTAGTAGACTGAGTTAAGCACATTGCCCTTTCTTATTCAGTTGAGCCGCATACAATTAACTGAAGACCTGAATAGAACAAAAAAACTGAGTAAGAAAAAAAATACTCTGGCCTGACTTTTAGCTTGGATTGCATTCAGCCTTTTCCAGCCTTTGGGCTTGGGCTGAATTTTCAGCTCTCCTTGCATCTTGAGCCGGCTGGCTTTCAGACCGAAACTTACATGATCAGCTCTCTCCCCGTCCTCAGAATACAGGTCATACTGGAACTATACATCTGCTCTCCTGAGTCTCCAGCTTGATGACTGCAGATCTTGGGACTTCTCAGCCTCCAAAATCACTTCAGGTTTATATTTGCCTTGAGCAAACTCTATTGTTTCTTTTTAAATTTATTTTTATTATATTTTTTCTGTTACCATTTAGCTTCCTTATACCTTCTTCCACCTCCCCCCCTCACCTCCCTGCCCCAGTCACCTCACTGTTATTCATGTCCACTGTTTCCATGTATCTGGATTAACACACCTTTGAAATAAACTGTAACCACCCTCATGAGAGCACCCGGTCTTGTTTTACTCTCCGGGAATACAATCACAGCCTTGCTTTCTTCCACCTCCATGTAATCTTCTTTACATTCCCTCTTTAATTTTCAATGTAAAAGAAGCTACAAAACTGTTATTCTTTAGGGCATTTGAAATCTTTCTCTCAGGCATATGTTTTCAGTTTGGCTGAAGTACACTCATAAAATTCTCTGTATGCTTGGGAGTTTCTTACATCTACTCTGTCTTTCTATCCATCCACATGTCTCCTATAGGTTCTGTTTCTCTGGAGAACTCTAATATGTCTTTCACCAGTTTAGAAATGTTTCAGCTACTATCTGTTCAAAGAGAATTTTTTGATGAATTTTCTCATAGTCTTCCCTCTGGGGCTCCATTTACACATTCATAATATAGACATTATATACTCTATGTTTTATGTGGCCTTTCACTATTTCTCTATGTCTTCAAATGTTAAACTTTTGACCTCTCATTCTTTTCTAATTACCTCTTTTATTGTATATGTACTTTTAATAATATATCTTAATTAAAAATTTCTATTAATAATCAATTCTAGAATTTTCACTCGATTCATTTTAATAATTTTTACTTTGTCAAATGTTTGTGATTTTATCATCTTCTACATATTAATCATGCTTATTTTAAAATTTCTATTTGATAATTTCAATATATGTTTCCTCTATGGGTCTATTTCAATTGTCTGTTTTTTTCCTGGCCTTATTTCATGTTTTCTTATCTTTTCTATGAGCCAGGATATTTTTTCTTATGTGCCAGACACTGTATTTGTAACATGTGTAGAAATAATTTTAGATCAAGAATGGTGTTATTTATTTTCCTCCATGGAAAGCATAATTTTAGAATCAGAAGAATTGGAAGCTGGCTCATAGTTTCAGCAGGTGTTTTCCAGCTCCCAGGTCACCCAGATTCTGCGGGGGAACAACACCCAATCATTGTTTCTGCACTTGGTGAGGCAGCCAAAAGTTATGAACTTTCTCCTAGACTCCCAACATGTTTGTTCTGAAATCTTCAAATTCCCCCAAGGAAAAAATGAAAATAAGTGCTAAGCTCATTCTCCTACACCTAAATTCTCCTCCAACTCATGACCTGCTACTAACTCACTTTCCCTACTGCCCTCTGATACCTTTAAATATCTTATATGTCACCTAGACTTTGTGTCCTGTGATTCAAAGTAAGGTTTAAACTAGCTAGTTTAAAATGATAAATTATAGAAGTCCTCATTTAATATTTTATAAATCTTAGAAATATGATCTCCTTTTGACATATGGGAAACATGAGTATCAAAAAGATTAATTGGTCATTCTTAGATAACATAGCTAAGGAGAAAAAATGGATTCGAGTACTTTTATATCTGAACTTATTTACATGTATAAAGCACACTTTTGAAGTGCCTACTAAGTTACTATCTCACCTGTAAATGCTTTACAAGTATTAACTCTTTTAATCTCTTTAATAACCTAATGAGAATACTATACCTATGATACTAATATTGTTATGCTTGATGGTATTCCAGAGGTCCCTTAAACTGTCCTTTTTTTTATTTTTGTAGTTTTCATTGGGTGTTTTCCACTCCCTTACCTTCAAATCTATGATTTGATCTTCTGCTTTATCTAATTTTCTGTTGATTCCATCGAATTTATTTTCATTTTAGTTACTCTAGTCTTCACTTCTGACTGGTTTCTTTTTAAATTTTGTATCTTTGTCTTTACATTTCCTATTTCTTTGTTGAAGTTCTCACTGAAATCATCTATTCTTTATTGAGCATCCTTCTAATAGGTACATTTGAACTCTGCATTCAATAAAGTGCTTGCCTCTGTTTTCTTTTTTTTTTTTCTGGAGTTTTGTTCTATTCTTTCATTTGGAACATGTCTCCCTGTGTTTGTTTCTATGTATTAGATAGATCTGCTGCATTTCCCAGTATGGACAGAATACCCTTATGTAGCAGGTGTCATCCTGTGGGGCCCAGTGGTATAGTGGTAACAAGGGGTGGTTAACCTGAGCCAGGTGCTCCAGCGTGTCCTTTGTGTGTTCTGTCCTGTTGTAGTTGAGCTTTGATTGTTATTGGCACCTCTTTAGTGGCACTGACCCTCAGGCTGACTGGCTGTGATGTCTGGCAGTGACAGGGAACCAGCTGTTGTGCAGAGACTGACGGGCTGACCCCATGGAGCGAGAACCACTTGAGTAGGGCTCTCTAGGATAGAATATTTATTTTGTACTCAACTTCCTCAGAATCATGTAATGTCATGTCCCCATAAGTAACTGTTTATTTGGTAAAGTGGAAATTTCAGAACAAATATGCATAGAAATCTTGGAACTTAAAGTATAATCTCAAAAAAATATTCTCACTTAAATCTGTCAATCATTTTGTTATCTGGCTCTTTGCTCTGCTTACAGTAGCATAAAGACAAATGATTCCATCTTAAATATTAGCTTTTGATGTATTGAACTAATAATTCAGGAAAGGTGGTTGCTGAGTGTCTCATGAGTGCAGAAAGTGTTTCCTTTGAGTAGCTCCTCTAGTGCATGCTGGTTTAAACCAGAGGTTTCCAGAAAACCTTGGTGAATCAGACATTTGACTATCAAGTATGTTCTGCAAACTTTCTTTTTACCTCTTCTTTATTCCTTTCTACTCTTATTTAGATAAAATTCTCTTTGTTTAGTAACACCTGAACTTTATTCTGATGAGGTACTCAGTATAAGTAGGAGCAAGGTTTATTTTTCTTATTGATAACCATTCTAAAAAATTTTAGTATTAAACCTAGTCTTAAAAGTCACCAACCTATTTCAGAGCATACTAGGTAAAATTGTCTCTGAGCACTCGGCCTCCAACAAAAGAAGACTTTCAGGAAAAAGAGGAGTGAAGCAGTATGGGAGATAAAAAATAAATAGGGAAGGAAGCTATGGGTTATAAGGTATCCCAAATACCCACCCTAGCCTGTAGGTGCTAAAGGACACTCAATAGAAAGAATGCAGAAATATTCACCATTCTACAGACTTTGTAACAATTTCTGATGAATTTCTGATATGATGGTTTTTCCTTTGAAGTATAGCACCTTTTCAATCTTCTATATATGCTGTACAAGAGAGAGAACTTACACCTAACAGTGCTATTGTCTCATTTGCATAAGTGATTTGTTATACAAAGAATATTCAGGCCTTGGCTGGTGTGGTTCAGTGGACTGAGAGCCAGCCTTTGAACCAAAGTGTTGCTGGTTCAATTCCCAGTCAGGACACATGCCTGGGTGGCAGGCCAGGTCCCCAGTAGGGGGTGCGCCAGAGGCAACCACACATTGATGTTTCCATCTCTTTCTCCCTCCCTTCCCCTCTGTCTAGAAAATAAATAAATATTTAAAAAGAATATTCAAAGATGACTTGATTATTTGCCATTTTGGAATGCAGACACTAGTTGGTTAATCCACTAGATTTAGGCAATTTCATATTAGTTATTTTTATTTACATAATAAAAAAGCAGGAAAGCACAATTTACAAAATGAGCAGGGAAATCACTGTCTCCATTTTCTAGATAACCTTTGAAGATGTGGTGCTTGGGAAAGTTAGCTCAAGTATCCACAACATTTACTGGGGAACATAGTAGGGGGGTGGGTAGGAAATTGAATGTGTCTCAGACTTTTCAGGTGAAGTGAATGTTTAATCTGTTACTAAAAATATTTCCTGGGGACTTCTACTTTTCTTTTTTTTTCCATGGGAAAGATGTCTCTAGGAAAAAAAAAAAAACCCTGCAGCCATGATAGCAATACCAAATCAGATAATTCCAGAGGACACAGTGTCACTCCAGTAACTTTATCATCTGTGAAGCTGCTGTTGGTATCAAAAATCATGGAAGCACTACTCTGGGTAACAATGTAAAATGCAAAGGACATTCAGTAAATGTTGATGAGGAGTTTTACATAAAATTTCATTCATTTTCTCTCAGATTGTATTTTTTTGTGATTATAAATAGTATAATATTCCTTTGGAATTCAGAATTTTGTCATCATCTAAATAGAATCAGAAGGCATGAATTATACTCTCCAGAAACATTTTATTAAACAAAATATAAAAGTATACTTTATGCCAATGGAGAAACCTAGAATATTTTTTATGCAGATTTAAACTGGTACCATCATAAAGTCTGCATACACATGCTCATGGATGACAATGTGGTATTGGAGGTAAATGTATAATTTTATGTTGTATATAAACTCATTAATAACAACTTGTGGTTAAAATTTCTAGATAATAGTGTATTGAATAATAATAACAGTCAAGTTTTGGGGAAATTAATTAGGTTAATCAATTCAATGTCACTGATGTGGTTAACATAACATTGTTTTGAGGGAACAAAAGAAAAGCATACATTCTCAAAATTGTGCAGAAAAAATTATATAAAATTTCTTTTTCAGACAGGAGGGTTAGTAATAGACTCAGCTACAGGAGTGTGTACATACAGATGAAAAGTAGTGTGTTGAACTTTAGGGTCATGTGTTGTGTGCATCCTCCCAGGAGCCTGGAATAATTATCAGTCCCAAATTCTACTTCATATTTCACTGAGTAATGTAATGAAGTGGACAAGTGTAGTGTAAGTATAACCGCTGATAGTCTTGTTCCTAAAATGTATGTAGAGTGATGCAGGTGTTAATTTAATTAGTTGTTTAAAGTGTAACAATTTCTCTCCTCAAGTTCTAGCTTCTCAGAAGTTAACAATCATCTTTTTAAATTCAACAGACTAAATATAACAGTGAACAATTTTGAATGACACTGACTCTTTTATCAGAACACGATGAAGTATGGCATTTGATATTTTATATAAAATATGAAGGTATCCAAAGACACAAATAATGTATAATATAGAAAGATGACACAAAAATAAAAAATATTACTGGTGAAATAAATCTTTAAAGAAATTCCACTAACTTTATTTTCATAGATCCTCTCAATATGCTTATCCCAGGAATAAATTTTATATTTCTGCAAGTTGACCAAAATTTTTAATACTGGGAAAAATTCAAGAGGCATCCACCCAGTGCCTGGCTTGTCCAAACAAAAGATCTATAAGAAATGAAAGGGGCTTTTCAATTCCTGGTGCTAACATACTCTCTCCCTCCTCATTTCCATCTAATACATGGGCTTTTCTACTTCTCTTCCATCTGCAGAAACACCCAAGAGTTCAGTTTCATCACAATAATCACACTTGTGCAACCACCAACATATCAAGAAATAGAATTTTTCTAGCACCCTAGGATCCCATTTATGCGCTCTCAGAACAACTATCCTCCCAAATGTGTTCCCTGACTTCTGTTATCATCAAGTAGTTTGCCTGTTTCAAACTTCATATAAACAGGATCATTTTGTATGTACAGTTTCTGATCTGGATACATTTGATGACATCATGAGATTAATTCATGTTGTTAACGATGAATATTTTTATTCATTTTCTTTTCTGTGTTACTCTATTTTCTTTTATTTAAAAAAATCATTTATTTTATTTTTTTAGAGAAGGGAAGGGAGGGAGAAGGGGAAAAAGAAAAACATCAATGTGTGGTTGCCTCTCACATGGCCCCCACTAGGGGCCTGGTCTGCAACCCAAGCATGTGCCCTGACTGGAAAGTGAACCAGCGACTCTTTGTTTTGCATGCTGGCTCTCAATCCACTGAGCAACACCAGCCAGGGATATTTTCTTAATGTACTATAATTTACTGACCCACTTTAACATTCATGAGCATTTGGGTTTTGTCTATACAGGGGTTATTATGAATACTGCTGCTATGAATGTATTTGTACATGTCTTTTAGTAGACGTATGTTAGGTTTTGAGGAAGGTTTAAATTTAAGAGAAAGGAGTGTTTACTCATTAAGCACATTAATGTTTTCTCTGCTATGTCTCATCTGTTAATCATATCAAATTTATTTGCAACTGTCATTGGAGTTTTCACCTCTATGAGTTGGATTTTGAACTTTTATAAGAAATTATCTTTCATGTGTTTACTTATCTCTTTGAACAGAAAGCATACAACTATTATAATGCATATTTTATTCATGTCTATGAGTTCTAACATCCATCTCAACTCTGGACTGTTTTCGATTGATTATTAAAATTTTCTTAAAGGTCCTACTTCCTCCTCTGTATGACTGGTAACCTTTGACTGATATCAGGCATTGTAAATTAAACTTTTAGTGGATTTTTTTTCCTGAGCTTTAATCTGGACACAGTTACTTAGAAAATTTAATAATCTTGTATCTTGTTTTTAAAAATGTGTTAAGTGGACCCATAGCAGTTGTCATTCTAGGGCTTGTTATTCTACACAATTGAGTCAAGACTCACCTGAATGGTATGTATGCTGTACCTCTGGCATTACCAGGTTTGAGTCTGGCTATTCCTCGTCCTGTGTGACCACTGAGTACTGTTCCCTCTAATTCTTTAAAATGATTCTTTTCCCAGACCCAGGAAGTGTCCTCACATTCATGCCCTCATTAGTAGTCTGCCAAGTTGTTAAATTCTCAAGAGCAGAGAAGGGGTGGCTCTCTCTGGGCAGCTCTCTATTTATTCACTTTTAGATATGCACACAAAAATAAGGTTACATAATACAAACACTGTGCAGTGTGCCTTTTCAGATTGCCTAGTGTATATGTACCACAATTCATTTTTAGTTTTTTCCTATAAAGACATATCAAAGTATTTCACTGTGTGAGTGCATATTATATAAGAATATTTTTTATTAAACATCAAATGTACTAATTGAGAAAGGAAATAGGTCATTTGAACAACCAACAAGATCACTTAAATAGAAATGTAAGAAAAACATGTGTTTACTGCAGTTAAAGTGCATGCACACTTCTTATATCCATGAAAAATTTGCAAAACCCAGGCTTCTATTCAACTATAAAAATTCTTATGAATTCAGAAGAAAAATACAAATAAGCAACAGATATTTTCAAGAACACAATTTCAAAATTATAATGTTGTAATCCAAATTACTCCTGTAAACTGTACTAGAGCACATCTTGTCTAAATGTACATTAAAATATAGGGCTTTATATGGATCAGAAATATAATTTGATATACTTTGTTTTATGTTTGTTTATCAATGTATCCAAACACGGTATCAGAAAATAAGGCCATGTTTTAACGGGGTGTTTGTTTTGTACAGTTCAAAATAGTGAAAGTAACTCAAAATGGATACAAGACTTAAACATAAGTCATGACACCATAACAGTCCTAGAGGGAAATATAGGCAGTAAAATTTCAGACGTCCCATACAGCAGTGTTTTCACTGATACATCCCCTAAGGCAAGGGAAATAAAGGAAAGAATAAACAAATGGGACTTCATTAAATTAAAAAGCTTCTGCACAGTTAAAGAAAACATCTTCAAGATGAAAAAGGAACCAACTGTATGGGAAAACATATTTGCCAACAATATCTTGGACAAGGGTTTGATCTCCAAAATACATAATGAACTCATTTGAGTCAATGCCAGGAAGACAAACAATCCAATTTAAAAAATGGGCAAAGGACCTGAACAGACACTTCTCCAAGGAGGACATACAGAGGACCATGAGCATATGAAAGGATGCTCAGCATCACTAGCCATCAGAGAGATGCAAATTAAAACCACAATGAGATACCCCTCACACCTGTCAAAATGGCCACCATAAATAAGTGCTGGAAAGGATGCCAAAAAAAGGGAACCCTGATGCACTGTTGGTGGGAATCATACTACTGCAGCCACTGTGGAAAACAGTATGGAATTTCCTCAAAAAACTAAAAATGAAACTGCCTTTTGACCCAGTGATCTCACTGCTGGGAATATACCTTAAGAATCCTGAAACGCCAATTCAAAAGAACCTGTGTACTTCTGTGTTCATAGCAGCACGATTTACAATAGCCAAATGCTGGAAACAGCCTAAGTGCCAATCAGTAAATAAATGAGTGGATCAAAAAATGGTACACTTACACAATGAAATACTATGCAATAGAAAGAAAGAAGGAAATCCTTGCTTTTGCTACAGCATAGATAAAACTGGAGAGCATTATGCTAAGTGACATAAGCCAGACGGTGAAAGACAAAGACCATATGATCTCACCTATAACAGGAACCTAATGAACAAAACAAATGAGCAAAATAGAACCAGAGACATGGAAACCAGGGCCAAACTGACAAAGAGACCAGAGAGGAAGGGGAGGAGGATAAGGGAGGCAAGAAAAGGGAAGGGTCTAGTTAAAAAACAACTATAAATGACCCATGGACGTGGACAACAGGGTGGGGATTGACTGAGGGAGCAGGGGGGTGAGTAGGGCACGGGGGAGCTGCAGGAGGAAATTGGGACAACTGTAATAAAATAACAATAAAAAAAGATGGAATACTTCAGTAACAGGCAGGGAAATTGCCAACCATGAAGGTAGCCCAGTCCTTTGAGCTTTTACAAACAGTCCTTCTGAGAAAAGAATTTCTGGTGAAGTCTCTCAGGTAAAGAAAATGAGACTTCCAGGGCCCACAACAAAAAAAGAAACTCCTGATTGTCCCTAGAATTCTCATTTAGCAGTACAGTGTTTATAGGGAATGAGTATATACTAGGTTGATTTTTTTTTCACATAACCCTTGCCAATTTGCCATAGTTTGTTAAACCTCTTACGTGTAATCCACTTGTATTGGCTTATACTCACAACTACACTGCAGGGCGTTGTTCTGTTGCTCATTTTAATAGAATTCTGAGATGATGGTGTAATAAATGACAACTTGTCCAAGTATGTCAAGGCTGCATCTACCAGGTAGGTACCAGGTAGGTAGATTTAAGCAGGTAGTCTTGCTTAAATCTATATTTTTAATTAAAAGCATTAAGGGCCTTAAAGTTTCTCAAAATACTAAAGAAATACTTGTTCTTTGTTTTTTTTTTTAAGTAGACAATATAGTATTGGATAAAAGAATACGTGAAAATCCTCACTGAGTTCTTCAGTTTCATTAGGTAATTTGTTGACAACATATATTAAAAATATTGTTAAAAAACAAAAAATGTTAAACAAAATGCCCATTATATCTCCTATAAAAGAAATGAATAAGTAAATAAAATCTCCTGCCTCATGCTCCCCACTCCCATTCTACAGATATGATCATTATTTGCAAATTCATAATCCTCTGTATTTACATCTATTACTATGTCTCATGCAATATGTTTTATGTATGTATTTCAAATATGTGTTATATGAATAAATATATGATTTACTCTTACAAAATGGAGTGACATATATATCTTATTCAACAATTTGTTTTTTCTCAATTAACAATAAATTAATAGACCTCTTCCCACATCAGTAATGCATATTATTTTTACTAATTTTAATACATATGTAGTAGAAGGAATATATTATGGTTCCTTTAAAAATTTCTGTCTTGAAACTATTTGGAAATGCATACTAAGCATTACTTTATCTTGTGTATTTATAATTCAGTTTATTTACTATTGTTAATGAGAACTACGCTTTAGAAAGATAGTCCTTTCATCCATGTGCATGAAGAGCTGGAGTCGGGAAAGAAGGCACACACAGGCAGACTTGGAGAGGAGAAGAAAGTGCTTTGCCACACAACGAAAGAATGTTCCCACTGTGGCACACGGATGGATAAACTTCAGTTGCATCTTTTCTAAAATATGTCACACCCAAAAGACATATGGTCACCAGTGGTGAAATAATAACTGTAATAAGACAACTATAATAGAATAGCAATAAAAAAATTCAACCCCCCCAAAAATAAATGAAATAAAATAGTGAAAATATGTAAAACAAACAAACAAAAAGGCTAAGGTTGTGACAGTTAGAGACTGTTTTAATGGACCTTTGTATATATACACATTTCAAAAATGTACAAGGCAATCATTAAAATAATGATTTATATCTAAATTTATTAACATGGAAGATTTTAATTTACATATATGTAGGTAGGTAAGTAAAAGAATGTCAAGTAGTTATACTACAATCTCATTGCAAACACAATCTCATGAAGGTGTACATGTGCACATGTATGTACATGTGTGTTTTCAAAGGAAGAGACCTAGAAAAATACTCACCAAATAATTAGCTTACAGAAATAATGGATATTTTTATATTATCCTTCTATATTTTGCCGTGGCTGGCATAGCTCAGTGGATTGAGCACGGGCTGTGAACCAAAGTGTCGCAGGTTCGATTCCCAGCCAGGGTACATGCCTGGGTTGCAGGCCATGACCCCCAGCAACTGCACATTGATGTTTCTATCTCTCTCTCTCTCTCTCTCTCTCTCTCCCTCCCTCCCTCCCCTCTCTAAAAATAAATAAACAAAATCTTTAAAAAATATATATATTTTTTGGATTATTATCTATAAAATAAAAATCACTTCTATAATCAGAGAAAACAATAAAACTAGTTTAATTAAATAAATCAATTTGTTTTCAGTAGACAAAATCCCCTAACAAGCTATGTTGTAACTAAGTTTATATTTTAACACTATTCTGTTTAAATAATAACATGCACATGTTTTATATTATTACAATATTTGGGTAAATTCATAATTATCTTCTTTGATTAGTAATATTTAACTCTTAAAGAGATATGCTGATGAGGAAATACAGATACATATTTTATTTCCCAACTAAAACATTTCTGTTACTTTTATGTTTTTAATACACATGCTATTCTGGATTTTGTTCGGGGCATGAGAGAGCTGTGTGACAATGTGCTGGGGGGAAAATTCCTGTGCAGCTATGTACAGACTTGTTTCTCAAGAGTCATATGAAATCAAGATACATATAAACCAAAGCACACTGTTTGTACTTTATACTTTATATATTATTTAATTCCTGTATCTGATTCAAATATTTCAAAAAGGATGAGTATATAGAGAGTACACAGTCTCCTTCCATTTCCTCGAATGCAGCCAACCAGTAATGATATTCTTAGGAGGCCGTATCATACACAGGAATGCACACACATGAACACATACACAATCTATTTCCACACTTTTTACATATTTTGCTTATTTGTACCTTGCTTTTTTCATATTGATATATTATTCAGAATGTTAAATCTTGCTGTTGGATATATAAAGTCTTCAAATTATTTCTCTTAAGAATATTTCATTGTATATGTTATTTAACCTCAACCTTTGAATAGATGTCAAGGTTGTTTCCACTCATTTGTTCTCACAGATGTTTTGTAGTGATGAGCCTAGAACACACTTGCACGACACGTACATCTCTCACACGAACAGGCTCAGAGCTGTGCCACTGGAGCAGGTATTTTGATTAGAATGCATTGAGCATGCTAGGAAGTGGTCTGTCACAATAAAAGTTGTTTAATTAAGTGTTAAAAAGTATGATTGGTTCTTAACAAAATACATCTTCATAACGTTTCCTAGCAAACCAACTTTTCTGGTAGAGTATGATGAGTAGTTTGCCAGATCTTACAATACTTTTCACATTTCTCAATATAATCATTATCCAGTTCATCAGGTTTAACTCAAAGCTTGGACTTTTAAATGACTAATTGTTAATTTTTATTCAGGGAGTTTAGTCACGCTTTATGAAATACCTCTTATGGAATATCTAAATGATTTCCCTGAAAAAATAGCAGGTTTGTCTTTATCTTCTAGATTCATGCACTAGTCTACTTTTTCTTTGTCTATTATTAGACCTGAGCCATTCTGAAAATTAATGCAATTTGATTGGACTAAAGTGCTAATTTTTTACATTGAAAATTTCAGTGACAGTAATGTTTTAGTGACAATGTAATTGAGACAAAAACACCAGCTATACAATAGCAGCTTCAGCTTCTCCATGCTTTCTCAAGTTTAGAACAAAGAATACACAGGACTAAAACAATGTTATCTATCTCAAGCTTTCTTCATTTGCCCAAGTAAGAAATATATGAAATAAATTTAAGCATCACTTTTCTCCATTTCTTTTAAATACTTAAGACAATTATCTCACTAATAATGTACTTTTCTTCATATTTATGGCTACCTCCTGTCATTTCTCTCCTATACTCTTATAAAAACTAAATATTCTATTTAATGTATTTAAAGCTCATTGCCATTATATTACAAAATGTTTCATATACTTTACTTTTTGGTTTTAATAGTTTTATTGAGATATCATTGACATGCCAAAGTTATATATTTTTAATATGTGCAAGTTGATGTTTTGATATACTGTCAAATGATCACCACAATCAAGCTATTAGCATAATCAAAACTTTTACATGGCTATTATTGTAGAGGTATGAGTCTATAGGAACATTTAATTTAAAATCTAACCTCTAAGCAAATTAGAGGTGTCATGCTGTACACTGACTCTCCAGGTATCATTCATCATGCATAAGTGAGAATGTATACCTTTTCATCAATGTCCCCCTCCCCAGCCCCTGCAACAACCATCCTACTGTCTGCTTCTAATTGAGTTTGACTTTCTTAGATTCCACATGTACATGAGATTATGCAATATTTTTCATTCTGTGTCTGATTTATTTTGCTTAACATAATGAACTCCAGCTCCATCCATGTTGCTGTATTTATTTTTAGAGAGGGGGCAGGGAGGGAAAAAGACAAGGAGAGTAATGTTAGGCAAAATATACTTTAAATAAAAAATATTATAAAAGAAGCAAAGGAAATTATACATTAGCAAAAGATTCAATACAGCAAAACAATATAGTAAGAATAAAAATGTTTTATCTAATAACAAATCATCAAAATATATGAAGCAAAAGTTGACAAAATTAAAAGCAGAAATGTAGGGAACCATTTTGCGTGTTGTGGAATGTAGCTCAGCCCTCACCTGGAAAACCAGTGGGATGCAAGTCGGCACACAAGCCCACGCATGTGGATAGGTTCTCCCATGGGGAATCAGGACTGCATTGTACCTAGGCTGCAACGAGGCTTGCTTTTGCTAAAACTCCCTCACCCTGAATTGTAGCAGCAGGGCTTACTACAACTTCCTAAAATCTGAGCTATATCTCCCAAGTATGGAGTGTTAACAATCCAATCACTTTTCCCTTTACATTTGCAAATATCCTTCTTCTTTGATGTATTTTAGCAACATCCTCTCCTTTGCTGTCTGTAAAAGGTAACCACTTAATGTGAACCTGTGCACAGTAAATGAGGACTACCCTCCTTGTAAAGTACCCAGGAAAACAATAAAAGCCTGTCCAGTCGGGGTCAGGGCCCTCTCTCTCTGACTTAGAGAGTGGCCATGCCATCCCTTTTATTTCACAAGATTCCTGTGATCTATGTGTATTTGTTCACGAGCAGCCACAACATACACAGATCCTGCTGTCCAGGATCCACCACACAGAAATAGACAGAAGTGGACATACTTTTTCTAGGAAATATGCCTGGAATGTGACTTATTCATAAGGACAACAACAACAAGAAAAACCTCTAAATGGTAAAAGGACTTGATGAACTGAAAAACAATTCATTTAAATATAGAGTAAATATAGTAATATAGAGTTTCACTATATTAACTATATCAAAATCAAGTGAAAGTTAACAAAATCTGCTTTTCCTGTTAATATCAAAACTGGAGCACAGACCAGTACACTGCAACACAGTAAACTGGTTAATAATGAAGCAGAATTACCAATATTAAAAACCTAAATCATTTCAATCAAAGGTACGGTTGTTTTAATTGATCAAAATATCAATAAGCATCCATTAAATTTGTTAAAAGATTTTAATAATTTAAAATTTTACAGTTAAATATGTATATATAATGGTATTGGGTTTTATTGGTATATTCTAATAACACAAATATGACAAAGGTACATTTTACATTTTTTTCTCAACTAAGAGGGGAAGAGAAGGCAATTTTACTACTTTTCAGACTAGTCCTTGAATAATACCTCCCCCAAAAGGATATTTCCTATTCTATATTATAGCATCAGTAATAAATTGATTATGTTCACAATGTTTAACTGTAACATAAGCTAAAATTAGCACAAAACAACAGATTAGTATAGTGTGTGGCATAAATTTTCCACAGACTAAAAAACCCAAATAATCATTGAACAGAACAATTTTAGACCTTTGACATGTATGAAGAGGGAAATTAAGTGAGCAACTTGACTTACTGAGTATCTCTGGCCTACTTTTTTTGTGTCTGAGGAAACTAGTTTTTCACAGTCTGATTAGCTCTTCATAAACACAGCTGAGGCAGGTGCATTGCAAGGGATGCCTAGTCTGTCCACGGCAAACCCCACCACACTTTATTGCCTCTGTTCCTGTAATGAATATGAGAATTCAGTGTGTTCTAGTATATGGCTCAGGGCTACCCTATTATCAGCATCCCTAGAGACCCTGCCAATGGGCCCACAAGGCAGAAACTATTTTAATAACAGTATTAACACCTTTTTGCCATTTGCCCTCATTTAATGAAGCAGCTGGAAAACATGAAATCAGCTTTATTTATTTGATTAAGTTATTGACTGAAATATGGACTCAGTTGATCTTCATTTAATGAATTGTGATCTTTTCCTTTCTTTTTAATCATGTTGAAGAAGGTTCTCAAAGAATGGTTCTCAGATGTGTAATTGTTGACAGGTGAGGCCTGGTTCTTCTTGCTAACACATGTAAAGAATTACAGATCAGCAAATCTATTAGCGTGCAATCAGAGTTTACCTGTGGTCCATTCTCATGGAAAAGAACTGGCCTAGTTAAGGTGGTAGAGTGAAAGAAATAGGTTCGGGGCAAAGCAGAGTAGCAAAAGTGAGGGTGGCTGAAGGCCAGGGTGGCAAGCCCCCAGGTAGCCAGAGGCTGGGTGTCCAGAGAGCCAAGAGAGCTCAGAAAGCGAGACTTCTGTTCTGAGGACGTGTACAGGTGATGGGATGGGAGTAAAAGGCTACACATTGATTAACAGGTAAATGAGGCGCCAGTTTTCCTGGCGAGGGGGGTGACTACCCAAATTTAGGTATGTGTGGGGTCTGTTAGCCCTAATCCTTATCTTGCTCCAGACTCCATTTATTCATCTTATTATAAAACAGATATGTGACAGGAGGCAGTTAATTAAAATTGGGGCAGTTGTCCAGTTATTTACGGGCTATTTCTGTAAGCATTAGGGACTTCCTTGTAAAACAGATAGTAACCAGAGGTAGACAATTAACCAAAGTTGTTTTATGTACTTCTGTGGGCATCAGGGACCGTCTCCCGCATTCCAGGTCTTGGGATGAATACACTGTTTCAAGGCTTTTTTTCGCAGATAGTGGAAAGGCTGCACAGAATTTCAAGGACCTCCCTTCTTCCTTGCTAACATAATGTTTCTTGTGACGTTGGAACACCTGGCAATATTATTGGACCAGGCTCAGGACTGCTGAGTCAGTGGGTGAGACATGTCTCCTTCCTCCTCCCTGCCTTGGTTTACTATTCATTCTACCTAAGTGATCAAAGGCATTTCTTGGCAACCAGGATGTTAACCAGGATGGCCAGTAACAACAGTGCAGTCTCAGAGTTCTTTCTCTGCTATCTCCTGCTTCACAAGGTCCCTCCCTCTCTATCAGGATGTGTTATGGATCAAACTTTCCACAATAGGGTGATAGTATTTTCCACTAGGTTGACATTTGCAGTAATGATGAACAAGGAGATTATGAGTGTATGGGCTAAATGTTTCTGTCCCTCTAAAATGCATGTGTTTAAATCCTAACCCCCAATGTAATGATATTAGGAGATGGGGCTACCCAGAGGTGCTTAGGTGATGAAGGTGGAGCTCCCTAATGAATGGAATTAGTGCTCTTATAAAAGAGACTCCAAAGGGCTCTCTTAGGCTCTTTCTACCCTGCAAGGATACAAGGAGAAGTCAATGGTCTACAACCTGGAAGAGAATGCTCCATCGAACCTCGCCTGGCTGGCAGCCTCCAGAACTGTGAGAGACACGTTTCTGTTGTTTATAAACCACCCAATCTGTGGCATCCTCCCTTACAGGAGCCTGAGAGGACTGAGACAGCACATAACATAAGTCAGCAATTTCCAACTGGTGTGGAGCTAACAATTTTTAAAACATGCAATACCTGACCTCTTCTCCCATAGAACATCAAATTAAAAATGACAACAGCCAACACAACAATAGTTGTGAACATACTGTCTTGAACCATAAATATATAGGTCATACAATAGAGTTGCATCTTATTGGTAATGTCTCATAATAAGTTTGCATCCGATTGGTTAATTTTTGGTACCAGAAATACTAGCACCTGATTATTTTCAAAGTCTCTTTGGAGCAAAAAGGGTAGGCAATTACTATTACTATTTCTGTAAATCAATCAAAACTATACCAATTTTGTCAGACTGGCAAAAAATATATTTTGTGTGCCACAGAGTTTTAGTAATTAGTTTATGTATGCCATGAGATGAAAAAGGTTGGAAATAGCTGACATCAGTCAAATAAGCAAATGAATCTTAAAACCAACAAAATTATAGAATATGAGGATGTGAAAATAACATTACTATGAAATCTAATGCAAGGCCTCTGCAAAACTATTAAGAAATCAATATTTCAAGTCTTTGCTTCCTTAAAGTATTTCTAAATCTCAAAATTAAATATATATTTATATATAAATGATATATATATATATGATATAAAGAACCAAAATAATAGCATACACACTTCAATGTAATTTAACCTAATAATTACAGGACAGGTAGATGCATCTAGCAAAAATGGATAAATACATTTAATATAGGTATATGCATATATTTATATTTTCTTCACTAAATATTAGAATAAAGCTTTAGAATATTTTGAAATGTTATTTCTACATGAATATTTCTGACCAAAATTAGAAACCATGAAAAATCAAGTAAAATAGACAATTTTCTCATTAATTGGAACAAGGTTTGATGAACTGAAGTCCATCAGCTTGCCAGTGAAGTATTACTGGAATAGTCATGTCCATTTGTTTATGCCTTATATGTGACTTTTGTCACACTGGAAGGGCAGGACTGAGGAGGTGCAAGAGGGACATTATGCCCCATGAGAATAATGTATTTACTAGCTAACTCTTAAAGCAAAGTTTTCAGACTACTGATCTAGAAGTCACATGTGGTATCAGATTGTACAGACACACACACAACACATTGATCAAGCAGTGCACTTCAGATAGAAGATAAAAAATATTTCTTTGGAATAAAGAATATTTTCCCCCTCCTGTCCCTGCATTTAAAGAAAAAAAAAAAAGAGATTAGGAGGGTTAGGCACAACTGAGGAGAAAAAAAAGCTGTATTTATTTAAGCAGTGGAACCAACAGATTATCAAAATGGTAAATTTATGTCAGGAAAGGATAAGCTCCTGGATAAAATGGAGAATTTTATTTATGAAAATGAATTTAGTGACTTCAATAATATGTGTGAATGTCTCCTGTTTGTGTCTTCATAAATTAAATTCAGGAAGAAGAAATTCAATAGAGAAAACACAATAATAAATAATTTAAAAATTCATAGACAAAAATGCTCAAAAGAAAAAAAAATGTTTAAGATAAAAAGATTCTTTTTTTAAAGATTTTATTTATTTTTAGAGAGGGAAGGGAGGGAGAGAGAGAGAGAGAGAGACATCAATGTGTGGTTGCTGGGGGTCATGGCCTGCCACCCAGGCATGTGCCCTGACTGGGAATTGAACCTGCAACACTTTAGTTCACAGCCCGCACTCAATCCACTGAGCTGCGCCAGCCAGGGTTTAGATTCTTTCATCAAAGAAAAAGTGTCCAGTAGGAAGTCTGACAAAAGCATGAGGACAATCTTGGAATTCCTTCCACCTGGCATGGGACAGGTATCCGGAGAAGCTAGAGAAGGATGTGACAAAGGGCTGCTTCAGTTGCAGTGTGATGCTATTGTAATAAGGCAGAAATTATTCCTAGTGTTATTCCTTTGTATCATTCCCTACCGGGAACTTGGTGGCCTCATTGGAAGTACTCAGGATTAACAATGGAACTCATGTCTTCACAACTGAAATACTCAGTGAGACAAAAAGGGTGGATTCCTCAGAAATGACCTGTGCAGTTCCATGTCTAAAAAGCTAAAAGTGTCAATGTAGGAAGACTTTTTAATGTATTTGTCATAATGTCTTCTTAACAGAATAATTTTAGCACTTACAAAATCATGAAAAAATTTAAAAAACATATAATATGCATATATGCATGTATATATGTATATGTGCATATGTACACATAGTCATACAGATATGTGCATGTATATATATATGTGTGTACAAATATTAATGCACATACATACATATCCAGATGTATCCCTTAAAGCATAGCTCTGTTTTCATATCTATCTCATGGAATCCACTCACTGATTAAAGAAATATTTATTGAATATTTAATATACTTCAAGCTCTCTACTAAAATTTGAGAACACACTGGTAATAAAAATAGCAATTGTGTATCATTAAATGTATGTTCTACTGAAGGAGAAAAAATTAAATATTATAATGCATACATGTCCTTTTGTTGTGCGTTGTTACAGAAAAGTAAGGGCCAGGATAATCTGAATTAAATTAAAATTGCAGGGACTTTATTCCAAGGGAATGATATTTAAAACTCAGCACTAAAGAAGGTAGACTCAGACGTACAGAATTTGTGGGCAGTTTCAAGATGGTGCCCAGTGGTTTTATGAACGTGGCCACATGATAATTACTGCCTATGAAGCTTCTGCTGGCTGGGCAATATTCTAGCAGTGTCAGGTAGAAAGGAAGAAGCAGGCTGTGAAAATGTGTGGCTGGCTGGAAGCTCTGAGAAATATATACCAAACATTTTGGAGAGCAAACTCATAAAACATTTTTTGAAGAGCTAAATAATAAATACGTAGAACATAAAGTGTTTTTGACAGGGATAAGAGTAAGATTTTGCATATAGGTACAAAATAAATTCATAGCAGCAAACATGGGCTTAGAAACTCCATGGGAAGTGAAGACAGAGGCTTGTTTGCCATCAGTAGTGCCCTGTGACTCCCCATAGATAATGGGAAAGGAAAGAAGGAAAGAAAGAGAAAAAAAGCAAAAATCATATATAATTGAATTAACAAGGTAAGCAATAGTCCTGCAGTAAGCTGTACTGGTGGAATATTACATTTATTTTTATATATGTTTTTAAAGCAACATAGACAAAAAATCCAACTTGTTCAAAAAGTAAACATGGCCCTGTGTTATATAAGACATCATTAAAATAATTGAGAATTTTTAACTTATTCCCTAACAAGATTAGAGGAAGGCTTGAAACACAAGACAACTGCTTACCAAGTTAAAAAAAGAAAAGAAAAACTGGAACTTCTGAACTACTGAGCTACTCAGGGGCATTAATTGATTTAGCAGGTGAAGAGTTCCACTACTGGAGGTTAACTATATTACTCATATGGTTTTATAGCTACTATTTTCTACTTAATATAATCAGAATAGTCTGAACTACTATTATACATGTAGTTCCCTTATCATACCATTTTAATGATTCCAGAGTATTCAATCATATGATATATCTTAATTTATTTAATTTAACTTTATAGAACAATTAAGCTGGTTTTATTTCTTCAGTATAAAAAATATGCCACTAGATAATCTTTGTGATTACTGTTAGCGGACCTGCTAAGCTAAAGGTTATATTCACTCAGAAGGCTTTAGTAGGTGGTTTTAATTTGTTCTGCAGAAATATCATATCACTCTCTATCCCACCAACAGTGAATAAGATAGCTGTGACCTTACAGTCATGGGATGCCCTAGTTAGAAGAAAAGCTGTTAAGCCAGTAGACACAATATAAAAAATAATGATACAACCCAGATACAATAGCTTTGGCAGGTACACTGTGTTAATGTCATATACAAATTTATGAAAGGGAAAACTAACATTAAATTAAAAGTTACAGTATAAGTTGAAAAAAGTTGAAACAAAGGGGAATTAGAGCTGGTAATTAGAGAGAGATCAATATTATAAAAATTTATTTTCAGTTTATGAAATATTTTACTATCCATGTAGATATGGATTACTGCTATCTTAAGTACAATTAAAATTATAAAATTATTTTTATGATCTACTAGCACAACTACATCAAGAATGAAGACATAATGCTAAGTCACTTAGGAAGCTTCAGGGCAATTGTGTTTTGTTTAAATTTTACTGAACATTAGTTCTGATAATAATGAGTAATAGAGGGTAATGTGTCTATGAACTAGTTAAACTAACCTCAGGATACCTTGGTTTCTTTGTACCATTCAATGAGAACAATAGTATATCTCACATAATAGTTTAAGTACATTAAATGAAGTGAGTGAAATAATGCATATACATCCAGTGGAGTGTTTTGACACATGAAAGTAGCTAGTATTTATTAAATCTTAGTACATTTCAAGTATTTTTATATCTCTTCACATGTACTAGCACAATGATTTTTCATAAAAAAACACTATGGCAAAGGTATTATGATCATCTACATTGTAGAGATGAAAAAGTTGAAGCATAAGTAGATAACTAAGTTGTCAAATCATACAGCAATAAAGCAGTATTTCTCATGTGAACTAGCTGGTCTAATTTTAGAACTTTTATTCAAAATCTCTGCTTTTTACTGCCTCTTACAATAATCATTAGACATCTACCTTTCTAATATGAATTCTGTAAATTGCAATTTTATAACAGCTTATTATATAAGTTTAATAATAAGTTATTGTTTTGCTGATTTTTCAAAACAAGCTGCATATATAATGTGAATTAATTTTCTCTCTGAAAATGTTTGTACCAGAACTTTGCAAGTCACTGTAGCTTTGAAGAAGAATATCTTCTTGTGAGTTTTGTAAATAATTAATCCTAACTGTCTATTTTCAATATTTTCAGCAACAAGATAGTATCTTCATCCTCTAGGATTAATAATTTCAACATCACAAAACCTGGCTTTGGTGAATATTCTCTAATTAGATTTCCATTCAAAGAATAATTTGTCTTGGTAACAAAGTGAACAAACATTTTCAGATAGGTATTATCAGCTAGGATTTCAGTCTCAAAGAGTCTTCAGGATACTCCAGAAAGAAATCACCACAGGGCATTATGCAATGTTGTGATACAATAGCCCCCTCTCCAGGGGTACTGAGGATCCAGAACTGAGATTTAGATGAGACACAATGAGAAATCAATACTTCTGTTTAACTTCTCAGTAATATTGGTGAAATAATTCATCATAGCAGGGTTTTTCTTTTGATCAAATACTCAACTTCTCTTGTAGATGTCTTTACTTGTGTGGGAGGCAAGCGCTCAAGATAACAGTGATGTTAGAACTCCACATTTTTCTATAAGAAAAGCAGCCTATTCTCACTCATCACATTTATCATGGTTTCAAAGAGAGCACTTTATGTTTCCATTTTTTCTTTGCTAAAAGCATGCAGTTGAGCTTGTAAATAGGCTTACTCTGGAATGTGAAGACCAGGTTTCATACTCTGCTTATGTCCATCTGGCTCAGAGACACTGGGCAAGTAGCCTCTCTAAATTTCAGTTGTAATCTGTTTGTTGCATTAGTAATAGTATCCCCATGTGGATACTGTCAGGATTAAATAAGGAAATATATGTAAAGAATTTGGCCAGTGCCTGATTTAAAATAAGTGTTGAAGTATACATATAATTAATTTTAGTAATAATGTCTTAGGTTTAATTTAGTCAATCAGAGTAGTTATATTTTTAATTTAGCATTGCCTTTAATGGAAAATAATTATCAAATCACGATTTTATTTATTATTCAAAGTTAATTATACCCTCAGTGCTAGGAATTCAGAAAGTACACACTCATATATGCCCAAAAATGCTTATCTCATCAGATTAGTATAGTGTGCTTTTTCCTTTCTTTTAAGTTTCTATATACTATAAATTGATGGTTGTTTAGAGAAATTAATTTCTACAAATTTGTAAAGCAAATGTCAAAAATGCATTAGTTCTAGAAACTGTTAGTTAGGTTGTATTGACATTACCTATTTCTATTCCTTGGTGATGAGGGAGGATTCTTCAGTGTTCTGTGTTGTCTGCATCTTTTTTAGGCAGATGAAGAAAAGCAAATGTCCTAGACTAAGGGAACAGCACAGCAAGTCATTTGGGGTAAAATAAAACACATAGGAGTCATTACAGAAGTTTAACAGCATCAGGAGCTTAATCATATACATTGTCAACAACTGTCGAGGGTCAGATTTTTAGTCTATTTTCAAACTAAACACTTTGGATGCCTCAGTTGTATAGTTGGGAAAGATTTCTGTGTCAGAGACAAAAAAAAAAACAACTTTAGTGCTCATGACACAGCAAGCATTGCGAGCTTCAGGTTCACATGGGTTCTCTTTGCTCCTCAGGCTCCATGAGGACACAGATGGATGATGTGCATACAGTGGGTTCTTGTCACAGCAGAAGAACCCCAAGCTTAGGAAAGCCCTTATCTTTTTGAAAAGGCCAATCACTCCAGCTAACCCTGACTACACAGGCAGACATCAAAAAAGGGCACAAGGTAAAAAGTTTAAATTGCGACACTATTACTGGCATCGACCCCTGGGGAAAAAATGAGAACTGCCCTTAGGCAATGCCCAAATTCCCTGGAGAATATCCCATCCTGACAGGGAATTTATCCTGAGGTAGAAGACCATAATGTCTCCTGGACAATCAATAGTTTTGTCAAGGCCTAGTGGTGTAGAGCGCAAAGTGAGTTTCTGTCAGTTTAATGTCTTTGACCCAGCCCCTCAGAAACTCATCCCAAATTGGTTTCATAACAATTGTGTGAAGGGAGACTATTTCTTTTCCTACCTTAGTGGCAGGAATAGTGAAATAGCAATGACTCACTGGCCCTTAGGGATGAGCATGAGCTTCACTGTGTATATTGAAGCCACTATCAAATGGAGCAGACAAGAGATTCAGACGTGCTTAATAACTGCTGCTGGAAGGACCTCAACCAGCTAGGACCCACTCAGTCAGGGGGTTCTTACAGTGCTCGGCTTGTCAGTGTCAGTCAAAGCAGTACTTTAACATGTTTCCCCGACAGGTTTATCTCTTAAGGATCTAATCACATTCACTTAATTAAGTAGGATGAGCAGAGTTAGTCTTGTTTTAAATTTAATTTTAAGTGCTTAAATTGATGATGGACACAAACCTAAATAGTTACAAATGAGTTTCAAAGTAATTTTGTTTAATAATTTGTCCACACTGAAACAAATCCAAAAACAAAAATTTTTAACCATTCCAGTCTCAGTTCATAAACCACTTTACATGACTGCAGATACTTTCTCAACTCATCTTATACAAAAAATGCCATAACAGTAAAACTGCTGTCAATACAGAGGACTAATGACATCATATATAAATACAAACACACACACGCATATGATAATACACTGGAACCTAATTTCCTTTCCTTAATCAATATTATTTATCCATTTGGTATCCTAACTACTTCAATAAAATTTGAAGATTTTTAAATTACCCATTGGATTAAATTGAATAATAAAACATAAAGTTATAAATATCTAAATGAAGGCAAAAAGGTATTTATGTGGTATGTTACTAGAGATGAGTTAACAACTTTGAAGTGCACTGATTTTATATTTCTCAAAAAAGAAGCAAATATAAATTACACAAAATAAATAAAGTATATTTAAAATATATATTTAAAATATAAAGAATGCATATAATATGTACTTCAATATACATAATATAGAGAAATATATATTCTATTCTCTATATATTCTATATACTTTAATTTGTTTAAATGTCAATTCATCAAATTTTTTGAAGGGCACAGCATTCATGTAATCAGGCTAAAATTCTGATATCAATTTCTTTCATAAAAATTATTTTAGAATATTAGATTTTAAATAACAATTCCAAAGACAGTACAATCTTTCCATATATCCCACCTCTGGATTCCCAATCACTATTCTTACATTTAGTTTGACACATTTATTGCTATAATGAATCAATGGTGATATATGCTTATTGTATTAATCAGCGTTCTCCAGAAGATATATAGATTATGAGGAATCGACTCAGGTAATTATGGAGGCTGAGAATGCCCAAGATGTGCAGCTGGGCAAGCTGGAGACCCAGAGAACAGCTATGTATTCCTTGTCCAAGTCTGAATGCTTGAAAACCAGGAAAGTTCCAATCCCCATGACCAACAAGCAGGCTCCAGAAAAGAGTGAATGTTTCAGTCTGAGTCCAAAGGCTGGAAAAGGCCAGCTTCCAGCTCAAATAGTCAGGAGGAGTGTGATCTTAACTCAGTCCCTGTTGAAGGGATAAGACGCATCCACTAGAGTGGAAGGAGGCACTGGCTCCGCAGGCCTGGAGGGCTCTGACTGACATAACGGATGTGGCATCTGTCCTGTACATGTTTGCAATTCTCATCACCCACTAGTGTCCTTTGCCTGTCCTCGTGTCTGAGCCATGTAGACAGAATCCAGGTCTCTGGCCAAAGGTCCCAAGAACCACAGAGCCTCTGCCCAATTCCAACCTCTACTGTGCCACACAGGTGCCTCTTACCCGGAAGCCAGATAGTGCAAGAACATGGAAGTCCTTCCATCCAAACACGTCCCTGGGAAGAGAGAAACATGGCAACCCTGATGGTCAGAGAGGTCCCAGAGTTCATTAAGGCAACAGGACCATATGGGTCTGGCTTTCATGATCTTTGCTGGTCCTGAGAAGAACTACTGTTCTTCCTGGGTTGATTGAGCTGTATGTTGAAAACTGTACAGTTTTCTGCATGTTGAAAAATAGCTTGAAGGATATTGTATATAACCTACCAATTGGTTATTTTCTTCATAGAAAGGAAAACAAAACCATGTCTGAGTGCTAAGCTCATTTTTTATAATATTCCTAAGGATATTTTTCTTGTGAAAACATATATATAAAACTGTTCTTGCCTTTGGCAAATGCAGCACAAATGGAGGGACATTTTACATATAGTGTGAAAACAGGTGCTAATGGCTTCACAATGGTTCATCAACCGTATGGAACCCCCAAAGATTTATGTCTCCACATACTACATCGAATAAAGTTTATTATACTTGGTAAGTTCGCCTGCCTCCAGAGTGCTTTTATAAGATCCTTGAAAAAGTCTTTGATTGCATTTTAAAAATGTATTGAAGAATAAAGAAAAACAAGCTGCTAAGAAATGAATAGGAATCAAACTGCTATTGAGGGCAAGTCGGAAACAGGAGTGGCATGACAAGAACAAAACTTGAGCCACCATTAACAAAAAGGCTTAAAAGCACAATTACATGTTAGGAAATAATTATTTTGTGATAACAAAATGTATTAAGGAGTTTCTAATGATTACTAACTCAATCAAAGGCATAAGAGGCAACAAACCAAACCTCTAGCAATGTAACAAGTGTCTATAACCCTCCAGTGAGAGATTTGTGTGTACACACAGGCACATGCACTCCCACAGACAATGGTTCAGAAAGTGTAACTGGTTCAGAGAGTGAAGGGAAAATGTCTGATCCTGCGAGAAAGTGTCCTTAATCCTTCTGGGCCCATTTAGATATGTGATCGAATGTGCAAAAAATAAAATTAAGCAAAATTTATTTGACTGGATTTTATCTTCGGCATGAAGCAGATGCTTAAGTTGAATATTTTCTGCCTTTTATTTTTTTCTGTGACAAATGAGTGAGAATAGCTCTTGAGGAAAATCCATTTCCAAAATGCATTCATTAGGGCTTTACTCAAGTGCATGGAAAAAAGATGAAGTGACAAGTCAATTATAATATAATATGGGTTTGAAAGGATTTTTTCCACTTTAAGTAATTATGAGACTAATTTACCAATGCTCACTCTATTACTAGGCCTGGAAAGCTCCTGATTACATATTAAAATGAAAGTATAGCATTTTTTGAGGCATGACATAGGCAGGCCTCATTTTGAATTGTGGAACTCAAGGATATTTATGTTTAAAGTCACAGTCTGATATGGATTGAGAAAGAGAAACAGAAAGACAAAAAACACATTCACTAGTCACTTACTGTGATGGGGTGAAAACTGCTTCAAATTCTTTCCATTCAACAAAAACTAGCTAAATTGTATTTGGAAACTTGTTTAATCCTTTCAGCCTTTTTGTCCATATATGTGAAATGGGATTATTGATGCTTAACATGTATACCTGATGGGATACATAAATTAAGTAAGGGCAGAATCTTGGCACCTACCTAAAAGGAGATACTCAGTAAATACCGTTCCTCCCCTTACTCTTTTTGGGAATTTAAAAATGCAGTTGCAAAATATTGTCCACTTCAACCACTCAAAAATATGACCATACCCCATTATCAAGCAAAATACATCTATTTGTATGATTCCCAATGGCTGTAGCTTTCCTCTGTGAACAAAATTTCTGTCCTTACTCTCTCTCTTTTATTACCATTGAAATTGTGCTTTGCTTTGTTTAATCATGCTTTGCAAAACAGTTTTAAATACCAGTCAGTTAGTATCAGGCACTGGGTGGGCACTGGCAAAAATAAAGAAAATTTTAAAAACTCAGTGCCTCAATTAAAGGAGCTCACCATTCATTTTAAAAAGCAAATTAAATACTTCAAAATGAGAATATAATATAAAAATATATGCAATTTCATTTTTATACCCTCGCTTTTACACCCACGTATATACCTGGTAATATGCCCACAAAGTCAGCTAATTTCCCAGCACCTCAAATTTTTGTCCTATATTACAAAACACCCTTGGCATATAGTCAGATTAATATCTTTATTTTTATATTATTGTTAATGCTAATCTAGGTATTTCAGTTCTAGTAGTAGCACACTCATCAAAAATATTTGTGTGCATGAGAAAACACAAAATGGCTTTGTTTATTCTCTATTTTAAATGTTTTTTGTCCACCTGCTCATAACCCTTTTTTATCTTCTAGTCAATCATTACACATATGACCATGTGTGGTCTAATTATCAAACATTTTCATACTGTTGTAGATTTTTTAGAAGAACAGTTTCTAGGAAGTGAATGTGAAGTTGCAGGAATATTAATGTTCTAGGGATCTGGCATTTCTCCCAGAAGTGCTACAAATAAACACCTGAACACTTTCGCCTTCAGAACCAGTAGGTTTAAATAGAATTCTATTTAGGCCTTTGAATTGTGACATATGTTAATCCCAATGAGAGTCTCTGCATGAAAAGAATGTTAGCAGAATTTTATTTAACACAGCATCATCAGGATAACTTGACACTTTGTAGTGAATATGGTATGAATATTCTGACCTTTGTGAGCTTGGATTTACAGAAAAGAATTCAGCAGATTATAGTTTGATGATCTGAGATCAACATTTATTTATTAGGGGGTCAATCATGCAATACATTTGTATAATTCATATTTAGATATGTTACATACAAAATTATTATATAATAAAATTTTATATTAAGATATTTTAATTTACCACCACTCTTTTTATTTGCAAGTTGTACCATAAAACTATCTTATTTGCAAATAAATTGGTTGAAAATGTATTTGAAATTAAAATTTCAGGTAATGACTTGTAAAATTTCCTGTATCCCTATCAAGTGTTTCCAATTATTACTCAATAATTGGGTAATTACTGAGTTTTTATATTTACTCAATACATTTTAAATATGAATATTTTCCATTATTCTCTATAACTCCTTATTAGTGGTATCAGACTACCTGGGTCTCTACACACACAACTTGTGCTTCTCTGCTTCTGCACCATTCTCATGCTGTGCTGACCCTGTCTCTTGTCTTGACTTCCTTTCTATGCAGGTTACTTCTATCCCAATCCTTCCCACAGATAAAGTCATGTTAAGGCAACTGTTGTACAAGAAGAAATACCCAAAAGTCATATTTTATTTCTTATTCATGGAAAGCCCCCAAATAAGGGACCCTACTGCAGCTCTCTTATACAAGGTAATTTAAGGACCCAAGCTCCTTCAGTCCTGTGGTTCTGTCATTTCAATCATAATTTTCAAGGTTGCCATGCTTATTTGTATCAAGTCAGTGAAGAGGAAAGAAATATGGAGTGTTTTATGGGCCAGACCTAAAGCTGCACATACCATTTTTGCTTTCATTCCATTATCAATGGGTCAGTTGCATGGTTACACTTAACTGCAACGGAGTCTGGCAGTGTTACCTGGTTGTGTCCCCAGGAAGAAGAAGAAACAAGTCTTGGTAAAGATTCTCTGCCACACAACATTCTTAGTGCATTTCAAATGCTCTCTTCTAAGAAGCTCTTCCTACACCTCCCAGGCAGATGTCATATATGACACAAATATATAGATGGGAGCACAGAAACGAATTTACATTTCTAAGCTTGAAATTAGTTATCATAGGATGTTACTGATGAAAATTTTGTGTTAAATTTCTATTAATGTGGATCATAAAATAAGACTGTTCATCCTCTTTTATGGAATCTGTGTAGAACAGAATACGTATTTATCCATATAGAACAGAATATGGATTCATACCAGATGCCCGAAGGATAAGTTAATTAATTTCTTAAGGTCCCTTATGAGCTTCTAGTTTTAATTATTTAAATGGTTTTGAAAGGATATTTCCAAGTGTCATTTTATTTTCTATTGTGACAATATACACAACTTATGTTAGGTTTTTAAGATTTCCAAAAATTAATGTAAATGGCATTTTTATAAAGTGGATGTTTTTAAGCTATGATCACATTATTTTACTGAATTTAGTTTACTAAATAAAATTGTTGATCATACTCTTTCTGTATCTTATTATGGAGAAGCAAACTCTACTTCAATTTAATAATCAAAATCTTAACAGCCCAGATTTTGAAATTATGCTATGAAAGCCATCTGTATTGCAAACTGATTCAGAAAATGTAAAATATAAGGGGCCTTCCCAGACAATGCTACATGTGATGTTTTCACTGGCTCACAGATAGCTTTCTCCAGATGTTGCCAGGCAACAACAGCCCATATACAGAGATTTCTTATTCATAAGCTAAACCTTGTTGGTAATACGATGACAGTCAAGATATTTACCACCTGTACAGGTAGAATTACATGTAAAATAACTTTAGTCATGATGTCAAAAAGATCAACATGTACATTTTTATTTAAAAAGATAACAATAACCTCAGAAAAGAGACCTGTGGAAAGAATGGCAGGCATTGCATGATGCATATGCACGTGTCTGTGTTAAGGAATAAAATGGGAGGCTTCAGGAAGAAAACATCAAATTATATAAACAATACATTATATGAATAGGAAATTAATAAAAGACAAACTGAGGTAGTTACTCTGTGAGAAATCATCAGACTTATGGTTACAATGCCACAGTAGTTGATGCTGTGGGATGCAGGCTCTGACAGAGTACTGCATTTGGGAGAGTGTCGTCACGTGAACCCTGGAGTTCAGATCAACAAAACACAATACAAAATACGGAAAAAGGGATTTTTTTACTTTTTCATATATTGGATAAGTGTACCATAAATACATGACTGATACATTATGAGGCACATTTTTTAAATATCATTGATTAAATAATCATTTAAAAATTCTTTCTAGCAATAATTAATAAAACAAACCTTTCTCTGAAAATGTGTTCATAAGAAAACCAGACTTTATTTTGCGTATTTCTAGTTATAGAAAATGCTTCACATTCTCTTTAGATAAAGAACTGCAAAAGGAAATAGGTCAGTTGGGAAGAAAATAGGGACTCTTGAGAGAGTCAGAGGAATACAAATATAATATGTTAAATAGTATTCTAAGTACAGAAAATAATTTTAAGATATTTACTCTGACTATTGGATACTATATTTGTTTTTAAATTCCTGATATTTTAAGCACATCACAGATATTTTTATTTAGATGTCATTTGTTCATATCCTGCATTTCATCTTTTCACATTCACATAATTTCAGATGCAACTATCTTCACCCCACGTTCACCCATTCCTCTCAACTTATTCCTCTCAATTACAATCAGTTCTCTGTTATCTAGCTTGGCAGGGAACTGTTATGTTCTCATTATTCAAATTTTCTGGTTCTCATCTACATCATACATGGATTACTAATTTTCAAAGTACTGCACTATAAAAATTACTTCAGCATTAAAATGATACTAAGAAAAATTACTACTTTTCATATGTACAGAGTTTTATAGCTTTACTTAATTTAATCATCATTTATCCACAGCTTAGAATATGCATGGCAATAATTTAGTGTTTAAAGTTACTGTTCCCCCTGCTCAGGAGGCATACCGTGTATTGGTTTTACACAATAAAATTCAAACCAGAGTAAAAATTAAAAAGACAAAAAAAGTATACATGCATAATGTAGAAAAAGATACATTCTCCAAAGTGATTTATAATAGTTATATCTTTTACATTAGTGTAAAATCAAATCATGTTATCACTCTTTGGTGTCCTAAAAGTGTCATAATATTTTATAGTATTCTTTGTGTTCTGTAGCTTTTGTGTATTTTTTGTGTTGTTTCCATGTATTCACAAGTCTCTATTTAGGACAATGAGTAGACAGAAATGTTTCATTTTCTTGAGGCATGTATTTTAATTGTCTAAACTTTGACACAGGTGTGTCACTTCACTGGCAAACCTAACTGCAAAACTAACGTCTCAGCATTTATATCTCTATGTTGCATGGTGGCTATATTTTAAACTTGAATCCATGTAATCCACAGCATCAAGTAGTATCTATTATTATCCTCACATTTGCGGATGAATAAAGTAAAGGAACTTATATTGCAAAGATTATGGGATGGATCACTTGCAAATATTGAGGCTATTTGAGATTTCCACCTTTAAGGTGAAGGAGTAGCTTGTATTTAAATAACCTGATGAGAACAACTAAATGGCTGGATAAAAGAGAAAGAAAGAGAGAATAATTGGATTTGAGAAGCCAAAATCCTGGACAGAATATGTATGCATTTCCTATTGCTACTATAACAAACAATTACAAATATAGTAGCTTGAAAAATAAAAATGTACTATGTCACATTTCTGGAGATAAGTCTAAAACGAATCTTACGGGGCTAGAATCAAGGTGTCAGCAAAGTTGCATTCCCTAGAGCAATCTCCTCTAGGAAGCTTTAGGGGAGAAACTACTCCCTTGCCTTTTCCAGCTTCCAGAGGCTGCTCACATTCCCTGCATAGTGATCCCCTTTTGGCATCTCATTTTGTCTTCACATCTCCTTCTCTGACTCTCATACCCTTGTCTTTCCTCTCATGTAGACCTTTGTCATTACATTGAGCCCACGTAGACAATCCAGGATAGTCTCCCCATTCCAAAATTCTTAATCTAGTCACACCTCCGAAAAGAAATATACTCACAGATTTCATAAATTAGGAAATGCACATCTTTAGCGAGCCTACCAAGAAGGAAGCTGGTATTGAGATGAGGCTGCATGAAGCAGTTTTTTCTTCTCTTGGTATTGGACATTACACAACATAAAATGCACTGAGTCTCAAACCTCAAGTCAGTTGCTTAAAGGGTAAATAGAGTTAGGTAGTCTAGGGTTCTAGAACCATCTCTGGGCTGAATACACAAGCCAGATTTTGGTGCTACCAAGGAAGCCAGGAACTGAGGGTCTGATATCACAAAGAAAGGAGACTGTAGAGAAACAACCTAAATATTTTGCATGCTATTTCCCCTCAAGACATAAAATGAAACTTAATTTATGTTTGTATAGAATTAGAAACTAATTAATAAGAGAGAACCCAAGAAGAAGATAAATGACAAAAGACTAAAAACATAATTATAGACAGACCCTGAGGTTATTCCTGCTTCATGATCTTGGGTTCTGGTATTCATGGTCTTATAAAGCTCCTTCCTTGAATGTGGGTGAGACCTATGACTTCTTTCTGTGCAAAAAATATGACAAAAATAATAGGAAGTCATTGTTATAATAATTGTATATTATATAGAACTGTCTTATTGGCAGACCTACTCTAGAGACTCTCTTGAATGCATAAAAAACTAAGTGGTCATGCTGGAGATTCCAACATGGTAAGGAACTTCTAGGAGGGCTGAGAGTCCAACAGCCAACAGTCATTAAGCAGCTGGGCTTTTAGTCATGCTGCCACAAGGAAATGAATGAGCAATCTGTTAGCAATCTGAACGAGCATGGAAGTGGATCTTCCTCAGTCAAGCTTCCAAATGAGAATACTGCCTGGCAGGTGTCTTGATTGCAGCCTTGTGAGACCCCAAATGGGACCAACAAGCTGTGCTCACACTTCTAACCCATAAACACTGTGAAATAATAAATGTGCATTTTAAAACATGCCTTATTTTTGAGCAGTTTAAATGTCCAGAAAATCTGAGCAAAAAGTACAGGGTTCCCATTTACTCTCTCAAGCCCTTCCTCCATTTTTCCCTAGTATTAACAACTTATAGTAGTGTGATGCATTTGTTACAACTGATGACCCAATGTTGATGCATTATTTTTATTATTATCACTAACTACTGTACATAGTGTACATTATGGCCCATCCCTTGTGTACTACACTCTACAATGTGCCTTCATCATTACAGTGCCATACAGAATACTTTCACTGCTCCGAAAATCTCCTCTGTTACACCTACTCATCCATCCCAGCTCCCTACCCCTGAAAACTACTCATTGTTTTACTTTCTCCATAGTTTTGCCTTTTGTCAGAATTAGTTTGAATCATATACTGAAGGCATTTTCATGTTGGCTTCTTTCATTTAGCAATATCCATTTAAACTCCCTTGTGTCTTTTTGTGGCTTGATAGGGCTTTTCTTTTTATGCTAAATAATACTGTTTAGTATCGGTGTGTCACAGTGTGTGTTCATCCACTTTGGTTTTGGTAATTTGTAAACAAAGTTCTTATAAACATTCACCTGCAGGTTTTGTATGGATATAAAGTTTTCAAATCACTTGATTCGACACCAAGAAATGCAACTGCTGGATCATATGGTAAGAGTATGTTTAGTTTAATAAGAAACTGCCAAACTGTTTTCCAAAGCAGCTGTACCAGTTTGCATTCTGAGCAGCAATAAATGACAGTTTCTGTTGCTCCACTTTTTTGCCAACATTCATCATCAGTGTTCTGAATTTTTCCATTATAAGTGTGTAGTGGTGTCTCACTGTAGCTTTGTTTTATAATTATCTAATGAAATATGATGCTGAACATCTTTTCACTTATTTGTTATTGGTTTATCTCCTTTGTTGTGGTGTCACTTTAGATCTTCTGCCTATAATTCAATGGGTGATTTTTTTCTTATTGTTGAATAAATGTGTATTATTTAAGCTGCTATGCTGGTGGTAACTTTTATACAACAATAGAAAGTTAATGTAAAACATAAGCAGAGAATGTGATGATCTCAGGATGTTGTTGTAATAAAATGAATTTTACTGCAAAGCAGTAAGTAGGCTATGAGGCAAACGAAAGATGGCTTCAGAAAAGTCACCCCCTAGATGTGAGAGCAAACCAGGAACAGACCAACCTCTACTGGATCAGGACTACAAGTAAACAGATGATCTGACTGCAAAAAGAGAATTAAACACTTCTTGAGGCAAACAACATTATGCAAATCTATGGAACTTTAATATAAAATACCTATTATTTAAGAAAATATTGAAAATTAGGCCAACATAATCAAATTGGTATGTCTTAATAATTTTATATAGGTTCATTTAATTATATGCAAATTTACATATATGGTACATAGGATTTGCTTTACTATATTTTCAAAAAATACATATAATAACCTGATTTACTTTTATATCTAACATGGACAGACTGCCAGTTAGGTACATATAAGTGTAATAACACAGAGTTACATCTAACATAATCAGTGTGATAAGAACAGATACTGATACTAAAAACTGATACAGCTAAATAGAGAATATAACTGAATACCAATCATAAATACATCACATATTTTTTAGCTGCATAGGCCATATGGAGTCCCCAGCCATGTATCCCACCATATATTATGAAAAAGAGACGTTTATTGAAAATGCAAAATACAAGAAACATTGTACATGGAACAATGATGCTGCAGTCTCCTTCATAGTAGGCACCTTGGGACCTCCCTCAGTTCTCCCAGTGTCTCTTCCACTGTTCAAACAGCACAAAATCCTTCCGCTCTGGTACCAGAATCTGTAGAAAGAGTTTTGCCACAACACATATCATGCCAAGACTCTGCATCAAACTCTCAGACACAGTAGTTTTTGGAATTCCCAGATCAGCTTCTAGGTCTCTCACTGTCAGTCACTGATCTTTGTTGATTGCAGCCTGCACACGTTCCAAATTCTCAGAACATAGATCACTTTCAACAGATTCTTGACCATCTTTGAAGCATTTGGGCCACACTTTTATTTGTGGTGCACTCATTGTATCATCCCTGAAAGCTTTCTGAATTATACAACTAGTTTCCATAGAGGAATGTTCAAGCTTAATGAAAAATTTGACGCAGATTTGCTGCTTTGCTCAGTCATTTTAAATGAGATGACCACACAGTACACAAGCTCACTCAACAGCATCTACCACCCCCACTGATTAGTATAGTGAAGTTGTCATTGATCATCCACGTGCATTACAATACATTCTTCCTTGGCTGCCAGGTTACATGGATGTTGTCTAAACAATTTTCATTATACTAACAATGGTTTGACTTTTTCCAGACAGAACTTTTATACTATGATATATGAAACATATTTTATTTAATCATGTCCTTATAGAATTCTTTAGTAAATACTTATATTTTTGTGCAGATCATGCTATGTTTTATAACATAAACTGGTGAAATAAATGTTTTTAGTATATTTATAATAAAAAAGGAAAATTTTCCATGACTTAAATTTTACAGTTTTTAAGGATTTATAGTAAAATATTTTGTTGCTCTTTACATCATTTGCACATATAAAGAAAATTGAATTAAAGTTTTTATTTACCAAAATGCCAAGTATTCTACTAGTGAAATAATATGAAGGAAAAAATATAAGAAAATAACATATGTTTTCAGACCCATCTTTCAAAAAAAGACACATTTTGCGGAGCATAATGTGCAATGTAAAGCATTGCTTATGAATGATTTTGTTTAGAGGGAAGTTAAAGAATTATTGCTTCTTGGGTTAAGACTGGCATAGGGAATTAATTTTGCCCTCAGAACAACACTATAGAGTAATTAGCATCATTTTAACTTTAAATAAATTTCCCATTGACCACACAACTATTAATTTAAGAGCTAAGATTTTTTTAAAAGAATTTATTTATTTATTTTTAGAGAGGGAAGGGAGGGAGATAGAGAGAGAGAGAGAGAGAGAAACATCAATGTGTGGTTGCTGGGGGCTGTGGCCTGCAACCCAGGCATGTGCCCTGACTGGGAATCAAACCTGCGCCATTTTGGTTCATAGCCCACACTCAATCCACTGAGCTATGCCAGCCAGGGCAAGAGCTAAGATTTTAATTAAACTCTTTTAGATGCCAAAGGCTATATGTTCAATGATGTTATATATATACACACACACACACACATATAACATCATATATAATAATATCTTATGATATTATCATAAGATATATAATAATATCATAAGATATATATAATACCTTAGGTCCCTTTTGGAAATAATAGGAAAGAAATTCTCCTTTTATCTCAAAAAGGAGAAACCACTACCAGGTAGACTTGAAGACTCTTTATGACCTGGTCTTTAAAGTCTCATAGATTTATTTCTGAAGCTGGTCACTAACACCTGAGCAGATTCAATAGGATGGTAGGAATAGACTTTATGTCTTGATGGGGGAGTTACCAGTCAAAGGATGGACAGACTGATAGCATTCATCTTGAAGACAAAGCTACTAGACTCTTTACCATCTGGTTGATTGTGTCAATGCTAAGTTGAGACTATGGGTATAAGGAGAAAGGAGAGTAACTTCTTATATTTGTTTACTGTTCATTCTCTGTGGGGTCATGAGTTGCCAGTGTCTTTCTTCATCTGCCTTCTTTCACCAATGAGCATAACCTCTGTTAGACACCTCCTCTACTTCTGCTGCAAGTCTCTCAGGGGTTTTCTTTTTTTTTCACCTTCTCCAAATAGATTTCAACTATCGTTAAACACTGAGATTTATGGGTGGAGTACAGGGAAATATTATCCTATTGCTTTTCCTTAACCAATCCCACACATTTGTGGACAACTCATTTTATTTATATTTTAATCATTCTTTTTCAGACTATCATCTGTTTACTGCAGACTTCAAGTCACACACAAAAAATCTTCAATAGAAGTCAGTTTAGGAAAATATACCAAAGTAGGAATATATAATTATTTGTATTCACAATCATTGTAGTTTTTTCTGGGGCTTGAATTCTTTTTATTGAAGAATAATTTACATATAGTAAAGTGCATACAAACTTTAAGTATATAGTTAGAAGATTTATGGAATTATATACAACTATTCAACCACCACTCCAGGCAAGATATAGAGCTTTTATATCACATTAAGAAATTATTTTGTGCCCCTTTCCAGTAAAACTAACATATTATCATATTTTCTAAAGAAAATATAGAGTTGTACAAATCCTGTGTTGAACATCTATGTAGAGACACATTGTCTGGGTCTTTGTCAGTTTAGAACATGAGAGTATTTTCTGTGAAAAGGGTGCCCTGGCTGGGTGGTTCAGTTGATTGGAGCATTGCCATACACCAAAACTGTGGGTTCGATTCCCACTTGAGGTTGTAGGTTTGATCCCTAGTAAGGGCACATATGGGAGGCAACCCATCAATATTTCTCTCTCAAATCAGTCTCTCTCTCTTCCTTCTTCTCTAAGATGAATAAACATCCTAGGGTGAGGAAGGTAAGAAAAAAGGAAGGAACACAGGAAGAAAAAAAGAAAGAAAGGGTCATTATAACTTGATAGGGCAAGAAATGACAAAAACTGTAGACAAGAATGTCTACTACAGCATTGTGGAAATGCTGTAGTAGACAATAAAGAGAAATTTTTAATAAGGTAAAGCACACCTCTGAAGTCATGTAAGTGCCAGTAACAAAAAAAAGTACTATTGATTCAACTAAAGGGACTCAATTTTAGAAAGAGAATATCCTTACTTTTTTTAATTAAAAATACTGCATCTTTAAATTTTCTCCTGGGGTTTCTATTGGCTGTGTGTGCACCATCGTATAGAGTACAGATCAGATAAAGAAAAAGTAACTGGAGCAGCTTGAGTTACAAACAAATTATATCCAAGGACAAACACAAAAGCTGCTAGAACACACCACTTTCTTGGATTGCTATTGCAGCAAAACAAACTACCTTAAATAGAACAACTAAAAACAGCCATTTGATATTGCTCACCACTCTGTGATTGACAAATCCTGGAATGGTGCGGTGGGTGGTTTTTGCTTGGACTTTATTGTTTCAGATGTTGGATGGGTTACAGTCACCTGAAAGAGCAAATGGTCTGGACTCCAAGATGGCTTACTCAAGGGGCTGGCAGTTAAGGCTAAGTGACAGCTGAGAGCACAGCTGGAGTTATTTAACAAATTATTTACACATGTCCTCTCCAGCATGGCAATCTCATGGTAATCATTGTTTTTGCATGGTTGATAGCTCTTCCTAAAGAGAACATCACAAAAAAAATCATGTAGCAACTGCATGTCCTTTTAATGTCCTTGGAAGTTACAAAGCCTTACTTCCACCATACTCAGTTAATCTAAAGGCTCACAAGGGCAACCAGAATCAATGAGAGGGAAATTAGACATCTCTATCCCCTTTGCAAAGAGAGGAATGTAAAACAAACAAACAAAAACAAAACAAGAAACAGTAGTGGAACGAGCTCAAAGGTGAAAGTTCAAGTGTCATATAATTTTCAGATAATTCATTTTGATTTGAAAATGTTCTCCTTGAGATAGCCCACAGAAAATCAAAAAACTTGGAAGATGAGTGTGATGATATGATTTCATTCTTAGAATGTCTCTGTAGATGCCTCAGTTTGGAGGCCAGATTGCAATTGTATGATGACATTCTGCTACTGAGTTTAGAAAAATGCCTTGCTTTATTTAAAAACAAATGACTTCTGTGTGTTTTTCTCCACAGTTGTAGATTAGTTACTATTGCAGAGTAACAAATTACCTTAAAACATAGTGATGTAAAACCATAAGAGTTATTATCTCACAGCTTCTGTGGGTGCAACATAGCCTAATGTATGGCTCAGGATCCCTCACCTGGCTTCAGCCTGGGCTGATACCATCTCAAGGCTGGAGGAGGAGGCACTTCTTAGCTGGCTGCTGGGTCATGTGCATGTTTTCAAGATTCAGTTCCTTCAAGCCTTCGGACTGATGATCTCAGTTCCCTATCAGCTTTTGGCTGGAGGCTGCCCTCAGTTCCCTGCCACATAGGCTACCTACATAGGGCAGCTCCCAACATGGCATGGCTCAGAAATAACAAGTGAGAAGAGTCAGAGAGATAGAGAGAGAAAGAGATCGTGATCACAGTATTTCATAACTTACTTAGTAGGTGACACCCATCACTTTTGCCATATCTATTCTCCATAGAAACAAGGCACTAGGTCTAGCACATGCTCTAATAGAAGAACTTACACAAGGGCACAAATGCCAGAAGGCAGAGGTCATTGGTAGTCATCTTAGAAGCTGTTATCAGAATTTATAATGAACTTGAACATTCAAATGAACTTGCTTTCATTTGAGTAATATCCTCATATACTATCTCTGTATGCTTAGTCATAGGTTTTAAATGTATGTTGTATCTGAGTTGTACCTACCTTGCTTTGTTTTAGTTCTTTTTATGTTCATTTCTCCTATTTTTTATACTTTACTTTTCTCTTCATTCATTAAGAATATTACATTTCTCTTAACATTTTCATTAATTTGCTTTAATTATTCTTTACCACTTTTTGTTCACTTCATCTTTTCTTTTCCTGACAACTACTTATTTTTTTGCTGACATTTTGTTCTGGTAGCTTTATAAAAAGAAGTGAAGTAACGAATATTTAAGTATAGTTTGCCTAAGCCAAAAGATTGGACATATGGAGTGTAATGGAAAATATTACGTAGTTCTCCAATAGTTCTTCCAAATCCTCTTATTTCAAGTTTTCACACATCTTTCAAATACATTTTACTCCTGTTCTTTTGAGTGTGCAATCACCTTTTATGATGATTTTTACTCAGAAACATCTTCTGAATTCTAGTAAAAATTTTAAAAAGTATGAATGCTTATGTCTGACTAGGAGCTGGGTCACATTTCACGTTTGCTGTAACTGTATTTGCTCCAGCTTCAAATTCCACTGATGTTTTGTTTTTTGTCTCTCCTGTTTTCTCCATACTACTCTAATTTCTACTTAGATAGAGCCTGCTTCTTTTAGGCCTTTAGTTTGTAATCCACTACAGTTTTACTGGAGCAGTATTGATGTATGTGCAGTTGTGGGTGAGGGAAAATTTTGTAACTAAATTATGATTAAATCTCAAGCTTTAAGTGGGCCTGTATCCCTGCACTGTGAACTTCATAAGTGTTCCTCACCCTTTACCACCCTTCAGAAGGATAGGAAGGCTATAGAGTGTTGGATGGAACAGGAACAGATCCATGCGTATAAGGACATCTGATATTTGACAGTAGACAAATGTAAGGAAAGGTGGACTTTTCAATACTGCTGATGAGACATTAAGTATCTGTGAGTTTCTAATGGTTACCATTACAAATTATCTTTAATTCAGCAGCCTAAAATAAGAGAAATTTATTATCTCACAAAGGTGTAGCTGGGAGTACCTTTTGAACACTGACTGTGAGAGTGTTTAATTTAGCTTGTGTTTGTAGTTACAGCACCAATTGCTTTACATTTGTTCATGCTTCAGTAAACTCCCTTTTCCCTCTTAAGGATCTAGGGCACAATGCTTCTGTTCCTCATCTACTTCTGTCAGACTCAGGCATCCTTTGGCTCTTCGTTCAGCATAGCTCCAGTGTCCGTCTCTGTCTTCCACATGGCCTTCCTGCCCATCCCTCTCTCTCTCCACGTGTGACCTTCCCCTTCTCTTGCTTAATACACACATCATTGAATTTAGGGGTCAGATGAATCCAGAATGATGTCATCTAATAATTCTTAATCACATGAGCAAAGGCGATTTTTCCAAATAAGATCACATTCACAGGTTCTGGAGATTAGGATTTGCACATATATTTGGGAGGCCCACAATTCATCCCATTACACTACCTACATAGAAAAGAAAATAATCTCTTATTTCACACTGTGCTATAGGTAGACCAGCTACTGAAGGGCAAAAAGAAGAGTATAAACATTTTAGATTTAAATAGAATATGTTTTAAAATTCTGAACAGAAGCCCTGACTGGTGTAGCTCAGTGGATTGAGCCCAGACTGTGAACCAAAGCATCGTAGGTTCAATTCCCAGTCAGGGTACATGCCTGGGTTGTAGGCCACAGCCCCCAGCAACCGCACATTGATGTTTCTCTCTCTCTCTCTCTCTCTCCCTCCCTTCCCTCTCTAAAAATAAATAAAATTAAAAAATTAAAAAAATTTTGAACAGGATTTCCCAAATAATTTTTAAAAGAAAAAATTATAATAAATGTTGGTAAATTTTAGTACATTTAAATTAATCATATTCATTAAAGGACAATATAAAAAATGAAAAATTACTTATCCATAGTGCATTGAAAAATATAACACAATAGTAAGAAAAAGTTAAGCCATTAATAAAATTAATAAACAAAATTTATGAATGAATTTCTAACAGAGGAGGATTTGTAAAGAGACCACAAACATTAAAAATGTTTAATTTTATGAGTTACCAGCAGTTTGGAAATTAATACCACAACACAGTATCACTACATACCCAAAAGATCTGCAAAATTAAAATTTGAAAATTCCAAGTGTTGTTAGAATATGGGACTATGTAAATTTCCACATATTGTTAGTGGGAGTGGAAATTTACACAGTCTCTTTGGAGAACATTTAGACATCGCCTACGAATGTGATAGGGTACCCTTACATTTATTTCTTTCATACTAGTAATGATAAAATTTTCTATGGCATAGATATAGCTAAAGAGAAGTACACTGACAATAGTATAAAATCACTGGGATAGGAAAAAAATAGTAAGTTGTGTTTCATGAATATTGAACTGTAGAGATGGTTCAAAACCCAAGAGCAATTTGTGGGATTGTATTTATATACAAATTCATACAAAAAATTTAGCTTACAAGTGAACCAAATGCAGGTTTCATATATACAACATTTCAGAAGAGAACATATACATTAAATTTTTTGCAAAGGTTAATTTATTACTAAATTAACTCAGATTACAAAGAAAAAGAGAATGCAATCCCTATTTTTGAGCCTTAGCTCTACCTTAAAAGGAAGAAAAATTGTCTTTATGTTCAGTGAAAATAAAAATAAAATGTAGTCCACATTATGACGGAGTAAATGTAATGCCAAGACGTTATATTGAACCATGAACAAATTTAAAGTAACTTGTAATATCTACACATACTGTATTAAACATGCATTCACAATCAGCGTGCAAAAGGCAAACTTTAAAATAAAAAATATATATTGCATGGAACAATAGGAAATTTATCATAATTTATTGATGTTGTAGGATAAATTAATAAGTATTAAATTCAACATATTGAGGTATAGAAAACAAAAGGAAAAATTAAACTACAAATGAAATAAACTATAAAATACCATTAATGAATCAATTAATAAACCCAGGAATGAACAGAATAGGCACCAATAGATATCAAGTTATTTCCAAAGAAAAATGACTTCATAATCATAATCAATATACTGGGTAAAGATAAAGAGGTTAGAGCAATTAGAAAGGCACTAAAAGATGTAAAATAAAAAAGTCATGTAGCATATGAATATTTTATTCAGTGACAATGTGGCAGTCCAGTGAGGTTGGCATCTTGGGAGCTGGCATATCTTTTTGTAACCCTTAAATCAGACCTCATTCATGATTATTTAAACAAAAAGATGTTTTATCTCTTATGTCCTGTATGCAGCACCATTTTTTAATATGAAGAAAAACAGTATCCTATTCTGCATATGTATATATGTATTTGTTCCATTATGATTTTCTGAAGAATCAGTTTTGTTTTCACTTTATATCTTATAATGCTTACATATTTATTTATTGGATTAATTATTTTCAAATTTTATAAACACATCAACTTGCAAAATTGAATTCAGAGCAAAGAAATGTTCAGTAACATTCTATTTCATTAATTGATGAAATGTTGAGGTTTTTGCTGCAGATAAAAGCATTATACAGGGAGTAAAACACAGGAATAGAATATTCGTATACCATGTATGAAGTTCATTGTGAATTAGAACTTTAGAAAGATTTAAAATGTATTTTAATAGTTAACATTGACATTCTGAGCTATTTCATTCTTTTTTAATCCAGATTCTTAACAGTCTGTAGCAGTATTTCAGAAGCACTACAATTTCTGCCAATAACCTTTCACCAAGAAAAATTTCAGTCAGCATTATCACTCAATGTAACCAAAAGAAACCAGAAATCCACTTCAAATGTCCTTCAAATAGCTAGAAGATGGATTCAAGGGGATAGGAAATGTAAAACTCAGAAAATGAGGCCTGATTTTGATACTCAGTTGGTCTGATAGAGTAATTTTGTCTTTATATGGATCACACTATATAAGAAAAAGGAGGGGGAAATGGAAGCTGTAATATGTCACCTTATCTAAAAAAGGTACTTACCTATCATTTCTTCAACTTAAACTGTTCTTACAGAACCCTGCCAATGCTGTTCTGAAAGAATTGTGGGGTTCGATTGCCTGCAACCAAAAAGTGGGACTCCCAATGCAAGAGTTTGGTGAAACAGGAAAGGGGTGGTTTATTTAAAGTTTATACAGGTTTAGAATAATGGCAGATTTTTCCAGTAAGCCCCACTCCCTTTAAAACACCCCCAAACCTATCATTTTGACTCCCTTTTCCAAACCAAGCATGTTTCAGAATATGCCAGTCAGAGGTACCATCTCTCAGTAAAGCAGAAGTCTGCAGCTCTGCATGCCCCATCACAATTCAGCTCCAAGCATCCCTCACGCATCTGTGCTTGGCTTTGCGGGTCACCACACAGCTCCATCGATTCTGTCACCATCTTCTGCGGGCAGGCATCCCAGCAGGCCTCCGCTTTCTTATTCCAGATCTCGTAGTATGCTCTTACTCCAACCTGCGTGGTTTCTTCTTCCTCGTCTCTCAGCCTGGCTTTATTTTAAATACTCAGCCTGGAACCTCCTACGTGCCCTCATATCTGGCTCCACCTATGATGTGCCATTTTTGCCAGTTCCCCTGTATCCTTTACCTACTCTCAGTGGCCATCTTTAGTTAGAGTAAGAGTTCCCAGTGGCTTGCAGTGGCCCCTGCCTGTAGAGCAGGTGCTATATAAGCTCCTCAGGCTATGTCATGAGTCCCCAAATGCTCAGAGTCACTATACCTTTTGCCCTGGGCAGCAATCCTCCCTCTTTTAAGAAAGTCTCCTTTGTTTACTGGCCATTATTATGCAAAGTACCTTAAAGATCCTATCATCCACTTCCATCTTCCCCCAACCAAGGGTTGTGGGGGTTTTCTCCTATTTTAAGGGCAGCCTCGCTCTGCACCCCATTATACTATGATGCATGTTCTTATTCAACAAAAGAATCTCTTTTCTCCTTAGGAAACAGGTTTTTTTACAGGGAAAACTATATTTTCTTGCTGGATATGCTCTGAAAAATGGAAACTTAAGCCTTGATTAGAGATAGTCCAGATTTTAGAGGGAAAGACACAAACCACCCACACTGGACTACCAAGCAGGCAGTTTCTTTCAATGTGATTGTTGCATCAACTTATTATTTATTTTTCCCACATATTTTGCTCTGTTTAACATTTTCACTATATTTTTATGCAGTAGCCCTATGTGATATTGTAATTTATATCAAGAAATATATTATCTGACCTACGACCACCTTTCTTACAGGAGATCCTAGAACCCTTGTAATTTCCTATGTGATGAGAGCCAAAAGGTGTCTTTTGTTATGTTCATAAGGTGACTTTTGGAAATCACTCAAGGATCCTGGTTGGCTGTCTGGACAACCACCTGTAACTTCGAGTCCCTCCCTGCTCACCCAGGGAAGGGACTGACCTGGAGATTGAATTCAATCACCAATGGCTGACTATTTAATCAATCAGGCCTATGTAATGAAGCCTCCATTAAAAACCCAAAGAACTGGGTTTGAGGACCTTTCACCATGGTGTGCACACTAAGGTGCTGGGAGACTGGTGCTCTCTGAGTGGTGGTGGGAGCTCTGCACACTTCCCCCATACCTTGCCTTATACATCTCTTCCATCTGGCTCTTCCTGAGTTCTCCTTTTTATGGTAAACCAGTGATTTACTAAATCAAATATTCCTGTAATAGTATAAAATAGTCTTTTTGACTCCATCTTACTCAAGCCTGACATATTAGCCACATCTGCTTACTTCCGCATGTGGATATGCTAATCATGAAAGGAATCTGACCTGTAGACTAGAAATTACTGAGATGGCCTGCTACTCAAATCTAACCTCCTTCTCTACCTTCTTCATCTCTCTCTCTCCTTCTCTTCTTCCCCTGCCTCTCTTTGTCATATACTTACATGAATAAAAGACAATGTCAGCTGCTGAAATTAAGTAGACATATAAATAAAAGCCAGTATAAACAAAAATATACCAGTTCCTGCCCTAGCTGCCGTAGTTCAGTGGATTGAGCGCAGGCTGCGAACCAGGGATCGCAGGTTCAATTCCAAGTCAGGGTACATGCCTAGGTTGCAGGCCATGGCCCCCAGCAACTGCACATTGATGTTTCTCTTTCTCTCTCTCTCTCTCTCCCTTCCCTCTCTAAAAAATAAATAAATAAAATCTTAAAAAATATATACCAGTTTCTACATGATACCCATGCCATTCCAGGAGAAACTTTCATTCAACATATATCATGCTAAATAACTGAATTACAACAAAATAAAAATAATGTGGCTTGAATTCAAAATTAAAATTCATCAATGAATATAATCACTATCAATGAGAAAAATAATATAGCTGGCATATATTCATGAGATTCTTGAATTTGAAGATTAATGAGAAAAATATAAAAGAAGCAGACAAAAATCCTAACTACCACACATTCCAGATCCAGAAATGGCAGGAAGCTTGTATTGAACTAATCCCATTGCTAATAAAAATAATACAAAATAAGCCATAAAGTCACTGACATTAAAAAATATAAAACAGAAACCAAACAGCCAAGAATTATAGCTAATATGACAACAGAGGAAATAAACATAATAATAAAAATAACCCCAAAGAAGGCAGAAATGGAAGAATGTAATAATATCAGATGGGCATATAGAAAACAAGTAACAAGATGGTAGACTTAAATCCAGTTTCATCAGTAGTCACATTAAATGTAAGTGATCTAAACACACCAATTAAGAGGAGAAATATTATGATTGAATAAAAATTAAAAATCCTAATTATATAGTACCTACAAGAAGCCAACTTTAAATATAAATGCTGTACTGAGGTATATTTGAAACCTGAGGCAAAAGAAATACTCATCTTACCTTTATTTAAAATTTGATTTTTTTTGTAACTCATGGGCATATAAATTAATTTTCATTCTTAAAATATTATATTAAAATATTGTCTTAATAATTGAAGGTTTTTAGTACCTTTTTATTTCTTTCATACAGGGTTAGTATCTCACTCACTTTACCCTAGTTCCTCTACAGTTAACTATAAGCATGCATATAGTTTAAAAGCAAAATGATAGAAAAAAGATATATCATAAAAACTTTAATGAAAAGAAAGATAAGTGTCTATATTAATATCAGCCAAAGTAGATTTCAGAGTAAAGAATATTATCATTGATAAAGATAATCATTTCAAAATAATATCAATGCCAATTAATCAGAAGGACCCAACAATCTTAGATGCATATGTATCTAATGATAAAGCTTCAAAATACTCTATATAAAACTGATAAAATTACAGAGAAAAAAGCTAATCTATAGTATAACTAGAGATCAGAAAATTAGGATATTGAAAAGATATATATATCATTATCAACTAACTCAATGTAATTGATATTTATAGAGCATGCCAATTAAAGACAGAAAAAATCACATTCTATAAATGTGCACATACCCTGGGCCCTAAAACAAACTCAAAAAGTCTAAAGATTTCAAATATACAAACTATGCTCTCTGTCCCTACAGAATTATGTTACAAATCAACAAGGAAAACTATCTGGAAAAGCTGCAAATATTTGGAAACTGAATAACATACTTTTACATAACTCATGAACAAAAGTCAAAAGAAAATTAGTATTTTTTACTAAATGAATATAAAATATTTATACAAAAATTTAAAGCAATTACTCTAATTTAGCCAGATTGATCTCTCAGAAAGAGAAGACACAATTTCATAAAGAATGAAACAGAGGTGGCGAGAAGTTTTCCTAAAAAAAAAATGAGGGAAACACAGGCTACCAAAGTTCACTCAGAAGAAAATGATTACCTAAACAGCAAGTGTTGAAGTTATAATTTTTTAACTACCAAGTTCTTTGTACAAAGAAAATTCAGTGGTGAATTTTACCAAATATTTAAGGGTGAAATATTACTAATTGTACACAAATTCAGGAAATTGGAGGGTATAAAATACTTCTGAACTCATTCTGTGAAGCCAGCCAGCACTACTCTCATACCAGGCAAGGATATCACAGAATAAGAAAATTACAGGCCAGTTTTACTCATGAACAAAATCTTCAACTTAAACCATGTGCTTACCTCTGCTAAGAATATTTCAGGAAATGTGACCCTCCCCTGATTTTTAACTTTTTCAAATCAATAGGATTCAACAGTCTAGACTCTGCTTATAAGTACATATAATTTAATAGGAGTTTCGGAATAAATTAAATTTTAATAACTGGTATAATATATCACCTTCTAGTTTTGAGAACATATGTTTTTTTCATAGAGTGGAGTTTTATTCCTATGCCACTACATCAATTTTGTTTAGAATTTTAACGAAATAATTATCTTTAGAGAAATTTGGGTAAAATTTTCATGAATATTTGTTTGTTTTGATAACTGAACAAATGGTCCTTTAATGGACAACAAACACATTAAGTTCTAATATTTCACAGTCCAACTTATTGGGAATGAAATGCACTGAAAACAAACAGCCCTGGCATATATTTGCATTATTCTTTTGAGAAATGATGTGAAGTACCTTCATGTGTTTAAAAAAGCTGAAGAAATGTGATTTTATAAAGTTATCTATAATAGCACTAGTTGGTAGAAATTTAATGAAAATTGCATATAACTTAAATACTTAATACCTCATTAATAAAAATAAAAATAAATATGTAAAATTTAATTTAATAATGTATTTTATTAATCCAAAATTCCTAAAATAGCATAATTTCAACATGTAGTCATGTAAAAATAGTTAAAATGTTTTCTTTTGTGCAGATGGCTATAATATAGGTCATAAGAAATTTAAATAGCTTATAAATATGAATTCATAAATATGTTTCTAGTCAATCATCATTCTAAATAAAATTTTACACAACTTTCTGCTGCATAGTAGCAGACAATATGAATGGACCTGGAGAGCATTATGTTAAGTGAAATAAGCCAGGCAGTGAAAGACAAAATCCATTATGTTCTCACCTATAAGCGGAACCTAATCAACAAAATAAACAAGCAAACAAAATATAACTGGAGACATGGAAACTAAGAACAAACTTACAATGACCAGAGGGGAGGTGGGAGGGGGTAAGGGGGGAAAAAGGGGGAAGGGTTTTCAGGAACAACTATAAAGGACACATAGACAAAAGCAAAGGGGGTGGGGTCAGGGGAGGGTGAGGACAGCTGGAGTGGGGGGGGGGATGGTGGGAGGAAAAAGGAGACAACTGTACTTGTTCAACAATTTTTAAAAAGAATGTTTATTTGGGCTTTTTCTCTTTTTTTGAGATAGGCCTGTGATACAGTCAATTTTTCTCTTAGGATTGCTTTCCTAAAGTTCTGCAGGTTTTGGATTGTTGTGTCCTCATTTTTATTTGTTTCAGAATATTTGCTGATTTCTTTCTCATCCTCATTGTTGACCCATTCATTGTTTAATAGCATGTTATTTAAATTTGTATGTTTTTTGGAGTTCTTCTTGTGACTGATTTCTAGTTGCATGGCATTGTTGTCAGGGAGGATGCTTAATATGATTTGAATCTTCTTGAACTTGTTGAGACCTGTTTTGTGTCCTAACATGTGGTCTATCCTGGGGAACATTCAATGTGCACTTGAAGGGTATGTATAGTCTGCTGCTTTGGATAAAATGTTCTGAAGATATCAGTTGAATCTTTCTGATCTAGTGAATCATTTTTAAAAATTCACACAACTTAATTGTCATAGTTAAATAATTACCTATTGAGATGTAGTGCAACCTAATGATTAGGAGACTGGTATCTAAAGCTAAATGCCTGGATTCAAATCCCACCTTCAGAGTTTACTAGCTGATGCACATAGACCTCAATTTATTTTATGTAAAAGCAAGTTTAAAAACAATACTAAGTTATAGGTCATTGTGTGGGTTATAGAAGTCAGGATGTATATAAACCACTAGATTAATATTTGACTCATACATAGCTTATGCTAGTATCTGTTATTATTATATTTAAAAGCACAAAGTATTTCTCCACTGAGGACTCTTATTAATACAACAAAAATGACAACATTATCACTTCTTCAAATGTTACATATAAAGAACATAGAATTAAAATGCATGGTGTATTATACATTCTTATATGTTTATACGGTCTTTCAAATAATTTCAAAGATTAATTTGCTTGTATCTTTTCCTATTTCTCTTTTTCCTCTTGTTACTTCTTTCCCTTCTGAGGAGTTTTTGAAAATGCTGCACTGTCTTGCCTTACTAAGCACAGAAAAGACTAACAGAACAGGTCCTTGAAAGTTCAAAGAATAATTTAGTCAAATCTTCTTTGGACTCTGGCTCTGGGAAAGAACGGCGTTGTCAGTTCTACGGACAGTTTGTTCAGCCTTTCTGTGCTAGACTAAACCATAGCTAGCATTTATATTTAATGAGATGGTTTGTCTTATTTCAAAGCCCAGGTGCTGTAACTTTTAAAATATATTCAAAGTCTTTTTGAGCTATCCAATTGAAAAAGTGGAGGTAAGTGAGGGAAAGTTTTCCTTATTTCTGTTGTTCATGTTGTAAGTATCCTGAGTTTGGTAACTTTTAAAACATGGCACTTGGTTGTTCACTTAGCTATTTGAAATGCAATTAGGCAATTAGAGGTGGTAACAAATCATGTTTTTAAATTTAATTATCATCTTCACTGTCTTAACTGATAATTATTAAAATATTCTTTAGAGTGTAAAAAGGGGAATATTATTCTAATCTGTGTATTCTCACTTGTCAAGTCTGTGGGAAGTGGGATCTTCTGTAAGAGTGTCACCTGAGTGAGGGACAGAAAAGACTAGGAACATTAAACTGGGAATATGTCACAACTAAGATGGGAAGTCCTAGAAGGATGTAATTTTGAGTATTACTTGTTGCAAAGTAATTGTATAAATAAAACATTGCCTCTCAAAAGCAAGATTTACTTTATACTTAATCATATTCAAATTTATTCTAAAATAGAAGGGCAGTGGCCCTGGTTGCTGTGGCTCAGTGGATTCAGTGCCAACTTACCAACCAAAGGCTCGCTGGTTGGATTCCCAGTTAGGGCTCATGCCTGGGTTGCAGATCGGGTCCCAGGTTAGGGACACATGAGAGGCAACCACACATTGATGTTTCTCTCCCTCTCTTTCTCCCTCATTTTCTCCCTTCTCTAAAATTAAATAAATAACATCTTTAAAAAATAGAAGTGCAGTTAACACCATTCAGGACTAAAATCAGAGGAAAAAAGGCTCAGAATGGTGTTACTAATTACTACAGAATTGCCTTCAAAAAGTTTCAGTTAAAGATGAAAAAAAGATCAAAGCATACTCTACTGTAAGTTTACTGGACTCTCTCCCACTGCCCTTCAGCTGGCACTAAAGTACAGGCTATTCTATAGAATTTCAGGACATGTTTAATTTAGATGTGTAAGACCTACTTACTACCCATCTTCTTAAGTGGCAATGAATCTTGGATTGTCAAATGGCATTTTATGGTTGGAACATAAGTCTAATATAAGTAAAACCGGATTCTATTCATTCATTTAATCTTTGGAGAAGATACCACAAATGTCAATTTCTTTAAGTTGTATTTTTAAAAGAGCTTCTTAATAGTTCTTAAGAAATCGGATACTATCCACTTTTTGTTATAAAATTGTCAAAAATTAATGTGTATCAATGGAAAGGAAATATCAGTGTAAAAAGTGCTGCCCATTAAAAGAAGATATCAAAAGCAAAATAAAATTATATTTTTATTACTATACAGTTTTTATATGAAGAGTAATGATAATCCTTTTAAACACCATGAACTTCTTTTAATTCCCCAGAAAAATTTGCTTGGGCATATGCATGCAAATTTTGCCATAAAATTTCATAGGACTCATAGTTTATCCATGAACTCTAGGTTAAAATTGGCTGTTCTGTTAAAATTAGGTAAATATTCATTTATATCTTTACCGGGTAAGATGAATAAGCCCAATTCTCTGAAGACAGAATGCTATGACTGTATAAAGCTAAATTTATTGCAAATTAGTTGGTACATAATAGAGCAGTTAGAATGTAAAATTTCTAAGATCTTTGTCAGGGAGAAAATATTTACATTCATAAAACTACAGTTGTTATCTGTTGCTCAACTTTGCCTTAATGTAGTGAGACTCTAGACAAAGCAGCTATATGACAGATTTTTAATGGACAGATTCCCTCACAGTGATATGTACATGTTTTCACTTCAATTCACTTTTATAAAACTATGTGGCACATCATTCTGAAGACAGTGCTATTGCTATGTGTAAGGTCTGCTGTCCAGAAATTGTGTGCATTTTTATGGAGCACTATGTGTTCCTTTTCTTCTTATATTAAAGTCCAGTTTGGCACCCTGTGCTTTATGGCTTTTCCCAAAACTAAAATCACCTTTGAAACGGAAGAGATTTCAGGCTGTCAATGAGATTCAGGAAAATACGACGGGGCAGCTGATGGTGATTCGGAGAACTGTGTGTGGTCCCAAGGTGCCTACTTTGAAGGGGACTGAGGCATCGTTGTTTTATGTACAATGTTTCTGGTATCTTCTTCAATAAATGACTATTTTTCATGGCAAAAAAAAAAAAAAATATATATATATATAAAATACAGCAATCTGAGAATGTCTACTATTTGGCAGTACTGCATTTACTAGGTCTTCTACAGTCACCAAGAATTTTAAGTGAATCATAATAAAAAGTGAGGTTTTAAAATCAGATGATGATTTTAAATGAAGCCTAGTCAGACAGATGTAGATTTCCTCCTCCAGACTCTGGGTTCCAGACATATAGTACTGTTACATTCCCTGAGGTAAAAATGTAATCTTGACAAAATCACAGATACTACACCTCCGACATCTATAACACTGGACCAGAGCTAAATGGTATAATTTTTAAAGTTTATCTTTGGAATGCTCACACCTCTTGCAGCATCATATCTCTGCATTCCTCAACCCCGTGGCTTCCTCTTCTCCCTTGCTACTTCCTTTCAATGCAGGAGAAAAGGCTCTCGCTGAGCTCAATGACATCAATCCCTACCTGGATGACTGTAGTACATTACTTCGGCTCTCTGAAAATCAGGCAGCTCTGCTGTAAAAAACGCACAATAACACCAGGTTGTTATAAAGATAAACTGAGACAATATATAGAAGAGTGTTCTTCACATATATCAAGACCTACAATTATGCATCTGTTGGAAGAAAGTATCAATTAATAAACATTATGAATTAGACCTCAATAAGGGTTACTTACTTTCTAATAGAAGCCTGCTAAGGCCAAAAGGATGATGTTTCAGGAAGAAGTGACTGAACAGTTGTACAGATGTGCTGCTGTGAAAGACCTTCTCAGTGTTCCTCAGACTCTGCCCTCTGTGGGCCGCTTTGCCAAAGGCCTGGCCCAGAGATGGATCTAAGTAAATGATGGCTAAAATTGCCATAAGAGTAGCTTAATAAAATATATTAATTTTTGAAACTTTTTGTGAGTTTCAAATTTTCTTTGGCCTACCATTGGCAACATTCAACACTGCATCTTTTGAGAAATGGGAGGAATCATATTTTGCAAAAACTCAACATATAAAAATAACAATAAGTGGAATATATTTACCATATTGCCCTAGGTTTTCAGTACAAACTTTTCAAAGAAGAAAGGGAGAGGTAACTTAGTATAAAAATATTAAAATCACAGTCATTAATGAATTTTACACTATTGTAAATGTGGCCAACTATCATGCTCACTGACCATGGCTGGGTAAATTTTGCTTTTCAAAATCTAAATTTTATTTGTTTTATCCTAACAAAAGCACTGAATGTTTCAGATAACTCTGGATTATATATATATATATATATATATATATATATATATGTACACACACACACACACGCAGGTAATATATAAAAAAATATGTTATGTGAAATTAGTTACTTTCTGTAAACAGCAGATTAAATGATATCAGCAAACCATGAATAATGCCTACAAATTTTCAATAAAATCTTAAATATAAAACTTCAACTAAGTGTCTGAGTAATTTAAATCTGTCAAGGTCCTGGCTGGCATAGCTCAGTGGATTGAGCGCGGGCTGGGAACCAAAGTGTCCCAGGTTCGATTCCCAGCCAGGATACATTCCTGGGTTGCAGGCCATAACCCCCAGCAACCGCACATTGATCTCTCTCTCTCCCCCTCTCTCCCTCCCTCTCCCTCCCTCTCTCCTTCCCCTCTCTAAAAATAAATAAATAAAATCTTAAAAAAAAAATCTGTCAAGGTATTAAATCCTCTAAGCTATGCCATAGATGACTCTTTCAGGTTAGGCTACTATGAGGATGATGTAAAAACATTAAAGAAAGATACATGGAAACAGAAAATATACACAGTACATATATATTTACCTAAAAAATCTCGTTTCTAACACATTTGCAGTAACAGTGGAATAAAAAAGGCAACAGCTCATGAAGCGTATTTTCAATCATCTTGAAATGCCCTTTACCCTAGTAATTTACTTTCTAGCTCTGCATGCATTTTAAATGACTACTTTGCTAAAATGTGAAAGATGTTAAAAAGTAAAATGAACGTATCATGCACGAAAAAGAATGTGGGGAGAAATTGAGGTCATTCAAATTATTGGTAAGAGGCTTATAACTCATAATGATGATCATGAAAATGAAAAGATGGCAAACTGGCAAGCAACCATGTGCAAGCTGATTGTGTAAGAATGATGTCATCCACTTGGTCGGGCAGCACAGGCCCTGTGGAAGCACTTGTCACTGCTGTAAGTGACATTTCCCAATGTCAAGTCAGAACATAAACCTATCATAAATCATCATAACCACAAGTGGTAGGAAATGGCAGGTTGAGAAATATTAACGAGGCTCTTATTGTCCCCAGATTTTTTCTGAATTGATCATTATTTATCGTCTCTAAGTACCGAAGTCGCATTTTCAGAGTATTCAGATTGCCTAAATATGGCAATTCTGCACCTATTCAGATGAAACCTAACTTATTATCTATATCCTAAATTATAGAAAAATTTCTACTTTTCTTCCCTAAGTTTTACTATTTCTACTTTTTCCCTAGTAAGTTGACATGCTTTAATATTTATTGCAGTGGTATTTGAGCCTAAAAGTTCCCTCTGCTATTATTGTGGAAAATAAATAATAAAAATTATTGCAGGGAACATAGCACATAGGACGTTTTATTAACTCCCGTTAGAACAATTCTCATTGAAGTTCCAGTTAAAGCATGAAAGAACCGCCCCAAAACATCTGCCTAAGATGAAATAACTCCAATAACTGTCATTATACAGGTCAATGAAAAGAGACTGAGAATATCAAGTAGCTTTCCTCAGGTGTTACAATAAAACACCAATAAAATCAGAAATGTAAATGTAACAGAGGCATAGGGAACTATCTTTCTGAACTTTCTGACTTTAGTATTACTTTATGTATCTCTTTTAATGAATAAACATGCCTCATTTGAGCATAAAATTGTTAACCTGGAATCTCTAAAATTTTATTTTGGATAAGAAAAAACTGAGAGGTATATTTAAAACTTAAACACAACAATTATATTAAGTAAGATTTTTGGCACATCATGTTTTGGTATTGTATTTCTAATTTATTTGGTTTTAATTAATATGTGTGCTCCAATATATAATTTCAAATATTTTAGGAAGCAAACTTTGGAAATAAATCTAATGGAAGCACTTATATAACTTATTTCATGCTTTAATCAGAATTAAAAAACATATGTTATTATCATCACCATCTATCCCAAGTTTAGAAATTTAAATATATGATACTTCTCTTCATTTTTTAGAAATAATAATCTATATCTCATTAAATGTCCTTTTCTAAGAAGTGTACTTCTCTGCATGTGGAGAAAAATGCTTAATTTTTAATGTAACATAACAGGGTTAAAGTTTTCAGAGTTTTTCTGAGTGTTTAAATAAATAAAATCTTTTAAAAAACTATTTGTATAACTTTCATGGTTTTGGAGACTGCTGTCCACTTACTTTCAGCCAAGATCTCTGCTTTTATTTCTTTTAATCCTTTTCATGAATTAGTACCGCAGTTCTTTAATCAGATTTGAGCATCTTTTCATAACTCCCTTCAATTTTCCTGTTCCTGAATCTGAGTTTGAAATCAACATCAAAATCAAGTAGAAAAATTTCGTATAGCACAATCTGCTGTGTTTGCTCTGGCCTCTTGGTATTTTTACTTATCAGGTATTTTCATTTTCTACCTATCTATATTTCCAAAAAGATTATTTTATTTCTGTCCCAAGTCTAGTAATTTTAACAGCACTTTATATTGCTATCTGCCTCTTTCTTAGTTTAGTAGTATTGCAGATTTTTTACTCTGATTATTCTCCCTAGTGCTTCTGCTCTTAAAGTAGAAAGCAATTTTTAAGTCTTACACACACTACTTTTTAAATCAATTGGAAAAGATTTTTTTCTCCTGGCACATTACTATTTTCCTAGAATTCTTTCAGTAACACTGCTGAGAAATATGATTTAAACTTGTCTAAGCAAGGTTATGAGTGAAGGAATTCATGAAAGCAAGGAAAAATACTGGATGGCTTTGAAAAGACTTCATTGGTCCTCTGACTTTACTACAATCAATTAAATACAGACAAGACAAAGAGAAAAAAAGAGACTTCATCTATATCACTTATCTTTTGTTGCACAGCAAACCACCCCAAACCTGGTGGCTTAACGCAACTAGCATTGATTAGGTCAAAATCCTTTGGGTGAGAAAGTTGACCTGGGCTCACCTGGGACTTCTGCTGCTGCTCTGGCCTTGGCTCACCCATGCAGCTCCAGTCTACGAGTAGATAAGCTGGCCATTAACTGGAGCATTGGGGAGCCTGAACCACATGTCCAATAGTTACTGTGAACTTTCGATGGCAGCTGTGTTCTAAGAGCAACAGCAATAACAAAGGGTATCCACCAAAGACTGTGTTGGAAGCAACAAGAAAAACACGCAACAATGTGCAAGCATTACCTGAGTCTCTGTGTGTGTCACATTCACACACATCTCCTTAGCCAAAGCAAGTCACATGATCATACCCAGGTTCCAGGGATGAAAAGTTAGACCCCACTTCTTGAGAGAAGAGTGACAAAGTCACATCACAAGAGGCTAAGTCATAATAAATCATAAGCTATTAAAACTTCTGTAGCCTTAGCTTTCTCTTCAATTTCCCTTTATTTGTCCTCATCCATTTAGGGGATACCTTTCACTAGTGACTAAGTGGAATTCTTGGGGAGACTTACCCTTGAACATATAATATTTTCTAAATTTATAAGGAGATAAGAGACCCTTAATTGGGAGTTTACCAGTTAAAGAAATCTTTGCATACACCAAAAATTCTCTGCATGCAAAGTCTGAAATTGTGGCCCTGAAATGTTTTAAATATTTATTTCATGGTATTCTGATAGAATCACCAAAGTCAGAGAATTGCTTCCTATTCCCATCACAAAAAAATAAATTCAGTGATACTTTTCATAACTTAAATGTAATTTTGACTTTCACAATTATGATATTATTCTTCTCTGACTGGTTAATTGGACTGATCACAATTATGAGACACTGAAATCCAAAAGGGAGAAGAAAGAAATGGTTTTCTATATTGGAAGGTTCTGTCAAATATTCAAATTTTATGATGACATATCATGTGAGGGTGGTAGGAAAAAGGGATATGGTACAGAAGCAGAAACTTTGGAGAAAACTAGGCATCTAGAATTGTGAGGGCTGAATAAATGACTTTTAAAGTAAAGTATAATTTTCTTTAAAAAATTTATGTTGGATGCCTTTATAATATTTTTAAAAACTTATTTAAACAAATGTATAAGGAAAAATCTATAAAGTTAAAAGCTAAAATCATTGTTATTCTATTCAGCTTTGACACTTGCACTTTCTGGTGAAAATTTTTCATTGACTTGTTATAATAAATATGCAGCAAGTTTTTCTAAAAGGTGTGTAAAGAAAGAGATAAAATCAAACTTGATAATAATCATAACTATCATAACAATCACTTAAAAGATTTTTCATATGCTTTTATTGCCCCAGTTAAATCTACTGTTTACTACCAACTCAAGGAACAGAAACAATGTGTTTACATCTTGTCAATATAGAAACAGAAATAATACAATACATATGTAAGAAGATATTTATTATAAGGAATTGGCTCACGCCATTATGGAAACTGAGGAGTCCCACAATCTGCTTGCTGTCTGCAAACTGGAGACCCAGGAAAGCTGGTTGGTGTAACTTAGTCTGAGCCTGAAACTCTGAGAAACACAAATAAGAGGGCCTGTAAAGATCCATTTTGCAGCTCAAACTATTAGGCAAGATGGGCCAAATTCTTGCTGTCTTTGCCTCATTGCTCTATTCAGGCCCTTTATGAATTGCATGGTGGCCACTCATGGGGTGGGGAGCATAAATTGCATTACTGAGTCTAAAATGCCAATTTCCTCCAGGACAGACCTCACAGACATACCTAGAAATAATGTTGAGCCAAATATCTGGACACTCTGTGACCCAGTCAAATTGCCATGTAAAATGAACCATCACACTGTACTTTCACAAAGAAGTCTCAGCAGGAACCCAAAGAGTAAAATGGAGTGTACTGTACAATTATTCATTTATGAGCATATTTTTCGGCTCTGTGTTTGTCTGACTTCCAGAAAATTATTTCTAAGATTATCTAATACATTTTCTCAAAATGATTAATATCATGACAATGTAAATATAGAGTAAGATAGCATTATTTTCCCCATGACAGAAAATATTTTACATTACTGTGGATGTGAAATGTTTGTTGAAATTTTATAAAGTGACATTAATGTCATTTTTACCTCTGTAATTCAGTGGATATATGATTATAGTACCTTTGTGAAAAATACAATCCATGTACCATTTTCAGGATGTTTTAAACTGCATATATTTCTGCCTAATATGCATATTTTTACAGTATAGTATACTGACAGAATAATTAGAATAATCACTAATGTCTTTAGTCACTGAACATGTTGTAAAAATTTTAGTTTTCAATATAAAAATTATCAATAGATATACTCCTTACATTATATGAAAAACACATTCCTAAGAATATAAGGACAACTTGTGCATATAATTCATGAATTAAAATGAATTCACATATAATTACAATGCATGGAAATGCATATCAATAGTAAGGCATGAAACACAATGAATTCTTCTACATATTTTTGAAATACTACAAGCTCCTATTCTAGAAAGCCACAAACAATAGTGGGAGTGTAACTTTCTTAACAGAAGTGAATAATGGGATTACTTTTGATGTAATGTATACTATAACTGAGATTCAAAATGATCCTTTACCATGGAGTCTTTATATCCTTAAGTACTTGCATTTCTCTATACTACTCATTAAAAATGTATTTCAGATGACCAGAAGCAATTTTAAATAACCTCACAAGACTAAGGTTGTGTGGTTCAGTGGCATAATTTTAATTGCCTTAATTCAGAGACAAGTCTTACTTCCCATGAGGGTACTTGCTTCTATTACTTGATAAAAATGATAAATCTATTCAATTAATCTGTATCATTGCAAATAGTAATTTTATCAGATAACATATCAACATATTCTATGCTGTGCAACAAAATCCTGAAGGCAAAACAGAGTAAAAATCTTTATGTAGCAGATTTTGTTGTTTCACTGAATTTTACATTAATATGCAACTTAATCTTTTTCATCATCAAAACCCTTTGGCAAAACAGCAGCTAAATCTCAATACCTTCCTAGAGGAGGTCTCTATCCATCAAATATAATAAAAATAAGAATGGAGTCAGAGTAATATGTTTGATAATATGGAACTCTTGGCAGTGAAAGAGATGCTTAGGAACATAAGTTTCTGGCATTGTTAAAAGTTACATGGAAAATCATAAGGCATTGGAAGAACCTTCCATCAGATTTTGTTTGAATCTTGACTGTATAATAAAAATGTAAGTTCAAATAAAAGTAAAAGTATGTGAATAAATCCAGAAAAATTCAATATGTGAATAAATCCAGAAAATTTCAATAAGAGAGAGGATAAACACTTTAGTCTAAAAATAAAAGAACACTGGGATGTGGAAAAAATCAGATGTGAACACATTCTATTACCTAAAGTCTTAGATGGTATCTTACGACTTCAAAGGAGTTGACCACATTTCAAATACTTTAAAATATGAGAGAAAGGGTTTAAATAAGTGACTCCACCCAGATATAAGATGAAACAGGGCAACTGGGACAAAATCAACACAACAGAAATTTGTGGGAAAGGAACTGGAGAATAATCCCCTGACAAAGGCGAGCGTTACACTGCAGGGCTGTGTGCCACTTGTAGTCGTCTAAATTGGTGTGTAAATATCATTTCACCTTAAATACTCAACGTTTCAGATGTTAGTAAAAAATGTACTGTGTGTATCAATAGAAAACAAAACATATGGTAAACTCTTATCTTTGACCTAAAATGGTCTGGGGATTAAATGGTTTAATATGAGGGTTTTGAATAAATTCTGATGGGTTTTTGCATACCATACTTTCTAAACGTTATTCAACTCTTTTGTCTAAAAAATATTTAGGTTCAGTTAAAGTAGAAATATCAGGTTTTAAAAATAAATTTAGTCCATTTGTGTGTGTCTGTGTGTGTGAAAAGATGGAAAATAATTATGAGAAGTTACATCTCTTTTCTAAGAGCTTATTTGGTGAATGTCTTTCTATAACCTAGTATTCTGTTTTTTTTTCCCTACAAGGCAGTCAACAATAGATACAAAATTACAATTCCTGGGAAATATGTTTAATCAATACAATATTACATGTTCTCAAAGATAGGGCAAAATTGTGTTTAAACAGGTGACTGGGGGACAAGTTGGTGATGCTAACTTTTTGCTTCATGGAATTAATATTTTAGAAAACTTTATTCTAAGATTTTATTTATTCATTTTTAGAGAGGGAAGGGAGGGAGATAGAGAGAGAGAGAAACATCAATGTGTGGTTGCTGGGGGTTATGGCCTGCAACCCAGGTGTGTACCCGGCTGGGAATCAAACCTGAGACACTTTGGTTCGCAGCCCGCATTCAATCCACTGATCTATGCCAGCCAGGGCGAAAACTTTATTCTCTTATAAAACAACAAAATATAATGTCCTACAGTGAAGTATATTATGTCCTTTATAATCTATGAAAGTCAAACATAGTCGGACGTCCATTGTGACTTTTTATTCACATGTTGACCTACGCCAAGTCAATATTGGAATTAAGACATTTACACAATGGGCAGGGGAATGTTTTAAATGGTATTCACTGAAATTGAAGATCTGTTATGGTAGAGATCTTTCATGTGGAGTTGCTGCCATAGCTTCTGCATCCTGATAGAGTTACAAAACCCTCCTTCAGACGTGTTATAATGACTCCTCTGCGATGCTTCTTAATGGACATAAAATTGACATTTATATTGGATCTTAAATGGTACTACTAATAAAATTGCAGTACTGTATTCAACAGGAATTAAGGAAATAGTTTTTAATGTTTGTGCTACCCATATCAGAGAATAGAAAGCTCTTACCAACAGGATATATTTTATTCATGTTTTATTCTTGCAGTGTCTACCCAGCCCAGTATCTGCAAGGTTGTGTGTGTTCAAATGTATATAGCTGGAATAAAGAAATGAGCCTGAGTGAAGAAATACATCAGCAGAATGCAGAACATATAAATGCTTAATATCTTTAAATCATTTTCTGACACTCCTTTTCTTTATCAGACTACAGAGTGTTATAACCAGATGCTGTCTAGAGATTCTGCAGGAAGAGACCACTATGCAGTATAAATTGTTCAGAATGTAGTCCAGGTTTCGTCTTTCAGAGCAATTCACATGTTCCTTGAGGAAGCTATTTTTGATTATTTGAGATTTTTTTTATTTTTTATTTTTGTTTTGTCGTCAGTCAGGGATGCTCAGAAACTGAGTTGTAGTTGAAGGGCCCCAGTAGCAGAATAACTGTATGAGTAATGAAGTATACACTCATAGATGAGGGACTTTGAAACTGAGCTCTCCACCCATGGCCATCATTAGGCCATGGGGACTGGAATATTTAGGAGAAAAATGCATATTAAGAGGACAAAACCAAAATTAAACAGCAGTGACTGCAACAAAAATAAAACAGAAACTCAAGAAACAAGAACAGTATTGTAAAAGTGAATATTATATATGTCAATTATAAGCATCATATCACTTTCAAGTATGTGTTAATGAGAGGGACTGCATTTTTTCATTAATTTCCAAATAAATAATATTTGGAAAGAAGTGTCCATGACATAAATAAGAAAGGAGAATTGTGGAAGTGCAATTTTCTACCAAGGCCTGACTGAACAATTTTACCCAGATTTTTGGCTCACGGTGGATTGACCAAAGATCTGTCATGAGAAGGACAGGATCTTACCGGCTTTACCAATGGAACTGATGACTGAGTGTTGGAAACCTGGTGTGAAGGACCTTGTTCACCCAAATTACCAAATCCCTTCCTTCAAGGTGGAGCTTTATTCTTCCATAATTTCTTATAACTTGTGACTCTTGTTCCAACTTTTATTATTTTTCTATCTCTGTAATTACCATTCTGATCCTCCTTATCTAAAACTTTGCAGGACTATAGGCTCATTACATTAGTTCCTAGTGATAACTGCTACATACTGCACTCACAGAGAAACTACAAACAAGTTATAAAATTTCATAATATTTGTTAATCTGTCATCAGCTTTTGAGTCACTTGGTGAAAACTGTGTGTACATAAGTGTTTCTGGTGACACCTCATAGCCTTATCACAATATTACCTAACAGCTGTGTGCTGCAAATGGAATCCCAATGGAGACAACTGTAGCTGTACATGTCCTAAAGTAAGATAAAAGCTGGTTTTTTTACTTAAAAATAAATAACCTTACAGAGATTTATGATGAAAAAAATAGAAACAAGTCCTACATTCTTTTGGGTACCCTGGATGAATAACAACAAAACCAGTTATCAAGTGAATTGTAGAGAACATAGACTCTATCCCTCAAGAACTACAATAATAAAATTGTAATTAAAAAAAAAAAACTCCACTTCACATCTTTCATGTTTAATGAAGAATCAGGGAAGTTCATGGGCCACATATTTATGTTAGACCTTTTAAACTCTAAAACAAAGTGTCAAGCTACATTTTTAGTATTTTGATATTTCCATAAACAATATAGAATTTTTTCTATTTTAGTATTGAACTGTAATACTTTCATATTCAATTATTTACCTTTCTACTTTCTGTCTAAAGAAATAAGTACATTAATGACAGTTAAAGAAAAACATGCTTCTGGCTGCTTTGGCTCAGTGGACTGAGTGCTGGCCTGCAAACCAAATGATCACCGGTTCTATTCCCAGTTAGGGCACATGCCTGGGTTATGGGCCAGGTCCCCAGTGGGAAGCATGTGAGAGGCAACCACACACTGTTTTTATCCCTCTCCTTCTTCCTCCCTTCTCCACTATAAAATTAAATAAATAAAATCTTTATTAAAAAAGAAAGAAACATGCTAGTATTTATTCACTAGGATTTCCAATAACCACCTCTAACTTTTCAAACTTAAATTGAAAAAAAACACAACTGAAAGATACAAGAATTATATACTATATCAATTCATTATATATACAACTGTCTTCAGGAAACAAAATATATAATATTATGTTTTTATTATAATATGGATAACTTAAATAACAATATCAATAATGTGTCTGATATTTTATAAAAGTGCTATTGAAGTTACTTTTTGGTAAACTCTTTAATGTCTCATATACTGATTCATCAAATAAAACATTTTATTAGAAAACATTGTATTTCCTGATCCACTTCAAAAATTAATGCTGAGATGATATAGCACATCACATTACTTTCTGTGTTGCAATTTTTAGGAAGCACAAAGCTTTGATTTATATTAAGGCCAGTAGTTAGTCTTAACCTGCTTTCTGATTCATTGCCTGGCTCTTTTTCTTTTTCCTTGTTTGAATGATATATGATGCATTTTTGACTTTTGGGGTAATATACTTTCAAGTTTTAGGGGAGTAAGGACAGGAATAAAGCAACCAACAAACAAAACTAATGTGCCCTGAAATTAGCAGGTTTTAAGATGAAACGTGCACACTGGACGTCAGTGTTTCAATAGAAGGTAAAACAATTTCAAACTACTTTGTCAAGACTATGAGTTGTCCTGAGTTATTTAAAAATTAAAAGCAGTTAAATTCAACAATCATTTACTGATTATTCACTGCATGGAAATGACTGTATAAGATAGTTCGGTAAAGAATTCATAAACAGAAGTCAGGAAAAGTCGTTTCTATTCTGACCCCTCCAGCTTCTTGGCTTCGGAGAAACAAAATTTCCCGAGTGTCTGTTTCATTGACTATAAATATAGGTTCCTAACTTCTGTCTCAATTTAAGAAATAATTTATTGTTTATTTTGAGACATACATTTTATTTTTTGTAAGCTTATATAGACAGTTACAACATACATATTAATCTTTATTACATGAATAAACATTTAAGTTTTAATTCTTAAAATAAAATGTTTAAATAATAAAAAACTGTGGCCTGCAAAGCCCCTTCCCTATTAATTCTGATTCAGGAGAGTAAGAGATTTATCTGCATCTTCAAAGATGGTTAGAATTCCAATGAAAAATAAGCTGTGAATATTATATTATAATATATTATTATATTATATTATATTATATTTACATATAATGTTATATGTAAATAAGAATATTTACATATTCTTATGTAAAGAATAAACAATAAGAGAAGGAGTATAGTAGAGCAAAAGTTATTGGCATATTTGTAGGACTATAATAAGAAATTCAAAATTTTAAAACTGAGAACATTAAGTTGCCCCCATGTCTGATTAAAAATAAAATAAATCTTAAAATGTTCAAAAACTTCTGATAATAAAATTTATGCTTCTTCCCAGTATATGGTTATCATCTGTTATTATGGTGTCTTAGATGCTTAGTTTGAATATTTGATAATTCAAAATGCATATTTGTGATGTAATAATCACATAGTTGAAGCTGCTACATGAGTATTATAAGTACATGTATCTATGAAGATCTTTCATAGATAACATTCCACTGTTATCACAAGGGAATGAACCAACTTCTGGGAAAGAGATACATAGAATTAGAAATTAATGTTCAAAATATCAGGAGCATTCCACTACCAGAAGTTATTGGTATATTTTTCTAACTTTTGGTAAATTATAAGTGTCACTGTTTCTGAATTCACCCATTAAACCATTTCGCATTTGAGTGTGAAAACATCCCATTTTGACTAAGGGAGAAACCTGGAATAAATATGTATACTTAATTCAATAAATCTTCTTTAATTATTTGTGTAACTAGTTGTGCTTATTATATTAAAACAATTGTAAAGTAAGGCCTTAATAATGAGAAAAGTATTATAAATCACTAAAACATAAATCCTAGCTAAAATTCATCTGCAAAGAAAAGAAAATCATCAACAAAATGTAAAGGAAACCGGTAGTGAATGGGACAAATATTTGCAAATCATATATTTGATAAAGAGTTAATATTAAAGTATATAAATAACTCATACAACTCAGTAGTAAAAAGAAAAAACAATTCAATTAACAAATAGGCAGAGGATCTAAGTAGACAGCCTTACAATGAAGATGCACAGATGGCTAATAGGTACATGAGAAGATGCTCAGCATCACTAGTCATCAAGGAAATGCAAATCAAAACCACAAAGAGAGATCACCTCACAGCTGTTTGAATGGTCAGTATCAGGAAGATGAGAAATAAGTGTTGGCAAGGTTGTGTGGGTGAAGGGGATGCTTGTGAGCTGTTGCTGGGAATGGAAACTGGTGCAGCCACTATGGAAAACAATATGAAGTTTTCTCAAACAATTAAAAAGAGAACTTCCATATAATCCAGCAATTCTGCTTGTGAATATTAATTCAAAGAAAATGGAAACACTAAACTTGAAAAGATATGTGAACCCCCATGTAGATTGCAACATTATTTACAATAGCAAGCTATGGAAACAACCATTCATTGGTGAATGAATGGATAAATAAAACATGGTATGCATGTATGTATATATAATAAAATATTCTATCATATAAAAGTATGAAATCTTGCCGTTTTTTACACATGGATGAACCTTGCAGACACTATGCAAGGGAGATAAGTCAGATAGAGAAAGACAAGTATGATAGGGTCTCACTTATATGTAGAATCTAATAGCAAAAACCAAAGCACAACAGCTCACAGATACAGAGAACAACAGATTGGTGCTTGTTAGAGGCAGGGGTAGTGGTGAGCTAAACGGGTGAGGGGAGTCAAAACATACAACTTCAAGTTATGAAATAAATATCTGAGTGTACCTGTTAATTCCTAAGGACAATAAACATTTTTAATATTTCTCTTTTAACCAATTACCATGATTGATGACCTGCATATAGTGGCAACTATTTTTTTAATTAGGACAATATAATACATTATACAGTTAATAAACTTCTCTTTTGAAAGAAAGAGTAAGAACCCTTTAGACTATTAGTTCATAACCAGCAGCATATAACGTGTGCCTCTTTTAGACAATGCAACAGGGATGATCACAAATATAACTAATTCATTCTTTCTACCTTTTAGGGCAGTCAGTTATAGAGAGATGTTGTCCATGAGGAAGATACAAAAGTACCATATCACCAGAGTCCAGAGCTTTGCTCCTTAAGCTTGGCTAACTCCACCGATGGCAGTCACCTGCACAAATGTGTCTGAAGATATTCCATGATGGCTTTCACCTTATCCTTTCCTCTAATTCTTGCTCATTTGCATTAGGTAAATCTAACTTCTTTTTCTATAATAATTTTCTATCCCTCTGTTCTCTTGTTTGATGCAACCTTTTGTATAGTCCCTTGATTTATTTCCTTTTTCATTTTATCAAGTCATACATAATTGTTTCACATACAAAAAGTGGCACACCTTTAAGAAAAAAGTTACATTTGGAAATTAAACTATACACCTTACAAACAGGTGACATAAACTTCTGAAGCTCCTGACAATATCCATATTCAGAAGTTCCAGAAAGTATTCAGCTAACTCTCAGTTCTCCTGTGATGAAGCCTGCTTTCCCTCAGGCAGAGATTCAGAGTCAATTAACATGTATAATTCAATTCTCTCAAATGCATACAAGTGTATAACATATTTTCCCATTTTTTAGGCTTTACATATGAATTTTTGGAAAGCATGGTGAACTATTAGTTATAGCATTGTTTCTAAGTTTAATATATTCACATATCCAATCATGATATCTATGGCTGAACATTTAATCTAAAATTAGGTTTTAAATTTGGGGGTTTAAAATAGCAGATACATCTTTCATTCTAAATATTATTAAGTTTTCCTTGGTATTACAGTCTAGTGTATTTAAAGGTTAAATAATCACTGGCAAGGAACATTGGACAAATGAGATAGTGAAAATCTTTTCCCCTGACATTTAGGTATAACTAGCCAAACTCGGTTTCAGTAATTGTGATCCATTTAATACCATATTTGAAAGATTGATACTTAGTGGCTTGTCAACTGGCATTTGCAAACAGATCAAAGTTCTCTCTCTCTTTCTCTCTCTCCCTTAGCTTCAGGCTGAAAAAATCTAATTTAACTAAGAAAACACAACAAAAATGTAAAATAAACAATAATTTTCTAATAATTGAGAAACATTTATTTTTCCATAATGGGGTAATTTGGAATTTTTGTAGGTAGCTAACTTTTGTAATGAATATAATCAGTTGAATGTATTGTAGGTAACTCTTGCTAGGATTTGTATGTTTCTTAATTATTATAGAAATCACTGATAAATTTTCAAGCAAACTATTCAGGTAGTGTACTTGTTACAATAGCTATTATTATCTTTGTTGTTATTCATCTCTATTGACTAGAACAAGATGATAGACAAACAGTTAAAAAAAAGGTACTAGTTCTCACTCTGATCTCAAATGACTATGTTTTTAGCTTAGATTTTACAGAAATTTTATTATATAAGAATATTTGGAATCTTGAGGAAATGTCTATTATAGATGAAGAATACTCAAGCTATCACACAGATTGCACTGGGTTAAATTGTCAGTGCTCATCAGTGTTACTAGTTTTGCCCTTTTGCATGACTCTAGGCCACCTTTATAATTCTGGTCAATTGCCTTACATGGGTCACTGGCCATTACAGAAAGTGGACAAAAAAAATAAGTTTAAGGAAACCTGTCAAAACTGTAAGAGAAATAGAAAGGGAGAAATATAGAGTGATTGTTTTGTGGATAAATTAATATTTATAGTTACTGTAGTTGTCTTTGTGCTTGTATATGACAATATATTGACAATTACAAGTCCTAGCTTTGCGTAATTCTTAAATATAATTAAATACCCCTGTTCTCTTAAACAACTTTGATATCATGACAACACCATATTTGAAGGTAATATTTCCATGTACATTAATATAATTTAGGCATAAAAGTTACTAAAATTATTTCTATAAAATGACAGGAATGTCACATCTGTTTTCTGCTGTTACTTCCCAGTATCTTACAGTTGTCTCCTATTTCTGTGCCCATGGAATTCTCACTCTGGCAAAGACGTGGGATCATCTACTAAGTAAAAATGAAATTCTCAGAAAAAAACCTGGGATTTTTTGGAATTCAACTGGAGACCAGTGATTTGGGGGAAATCTAGAACAGGAAACTACAAGGTTTCTTATAAAGGGCTGACAGTAAATAGTTTTGACTTTGTGGTCTCCACTTCTAACTGCCTGCTTAGACCTCCGAAAAAGCCGTAGAGCAATATGCAGCCAGTTGGCATGCTGGATTCAATTAGAAGTTTATTTACAAAACAAAGCAACCAGATATGTCCTGGAGTCTGCTCCTTTTCTCCCCTTGTTCTAAAGTAGAGAAAGTTAAATATTCTTTTAGGTAAGTGTGTTAAGTAGGTTCTCACTGTGATTGTTGAAGTGGATATACTATTCAAAGTAATTGATGGAAGGTGGAAACCAAGTAGTAAAAGTAATTAGTAAACATGGGTTAACAGAAAACAAGGATGACAATAGAATGTCACAACTTCAACACTTTCAAAAGAGGAGAAACTGAAAAGTGGAGGCAAGACAAGGCAAAACATCACCAGCAATGTATGGGATTCAAGGACAATGTGTGACTTCTTTTGGTGGTTATTTGGGACTCAAGGCCATGAGGCACAGGAACCATTCTCTTCATGTAATTCATTGTGAGTTCTAACTACAAAAGGGGAGAGTTTAGAACGGAGATCAGCAATCACAGGAAAAGGGCAAGTGAGGGGCTAACGTGCCCTGGATTGAAATGAAAGAGATGAGTGAAAATTTCAGCTAAAAGCAAGGTTGTTCTCTTTGGTGGGAGATTAAGAACCCTGAGGCTTTTAGAGTACAGATTGAGAAGCAGACAGTAAAGAGAGAATATCAAGAGAAAACTATGATAGGACACGATGTCAATTAATATGTTTGTTGTTGATTCTCTTTAAGAAATTTGATAATATTAGATACCACTCAATTTTGTGCACCCTGGGTAGGTAAAATGAGTAAGATTATGGACAGTGTATTTTATTAGATTTTAGTAGAGATGATAGTGTCTCCAAATAAGGGAATACTCCAAGCAAAGCAAACCCAAATTTAATTTAAAAATTGTACATATCTAAAGTAAGTTCAATTAAAGAGACATTAATATTTTGAGGGGCAGACACTGAGAACCTGTCATATATACTAACAAGATGTGACAGTAAGCAATGATGTGACTGGGCTGCTTTGTAGGTATTACATCTCAGACAGAGAGGAACTCTTGTTCACTGTTGGTGGGAACACAGACTGGTGTAGCCACTGTGGAAAGCAGTATGGAGTTACCTCAAAAAAATTAAAAATGGAACTGCCTAATGACCCAATGATTCCACTTCTGGGAATTTATCCAAAGGAACCCAAAACACTAATTTGAAAGAATATAAGTACCCTCATGTTCATTGCAGCATTATTTACAATAGCCAAGACTTGGAAGCAGCCCAAGTATCCATCAGTAGATGAATGGACAAAAAAGCTATGGTACTATTACACAATGTAATAGTACTCAACCTTTTAAAAAAGAAGAAAATTTTAATCTTATGACAGCATGGATAGACCTGGAGAATATTATGCTAAATGATATAAGCCGATCAGAGAAACACAAGTGCTATATAATTTCACTCATATGTAGAATCTAATTGTTATAGGGTGCAGCCAAGAGGGGCAACCCCAAATAGGCATTTGAAATGGGATACAGAACTCAGGGTGTTCAGGAAATATTAGGATGTCTGAACCCCTGCCCCACAAGTGTGGGTTGGGGGAAGGGACAAATAGAGCAGGGCCATTTAGAGCTGTTTTGCATAGCAACAACCTTGCAGCTAACCTCTGGCATGGTCATTCAACATATCTATAACCTTTAACTGGTTACATAGATATGTTAAATAGCTGTGACCAAGCTCTGAGCCAGGGGAATGGAAGTAACTTCCCCACCAAGATGTAACTGGGAGGCAGGTCCCCCGAGTTACAGCGCCTGCATGGGAGCTTAGAGAAGATTGGCTCCATGACATGGGGCCATGCCTGCCCTGACTTCCAGTAAAGCTGAAAGGATATGAGTTCTGGCATGTGTAGCTGATTGTAGGAGGAGTCGGGAATGGGGCTACTGAGGAAGACTGGCTCAGGGATTTAAACGGAGACGTGGCAGCCATTTGGGAGGAGAAGCACACAGTTTTGGCAGAGTGGCAACCCCCCTCCTTGCAGCCATTAAGGGGGGAGAACCATGTGATTTTGGCAGAGTGGAGACTCCTGCAGCCATTGTGCAGAGAGGACCACGCAGCTGGGGCAGTGGAGAGAGAACCTCACAGCTTTGCCAGAGTGGGGACCCCCACATCTTTAGAAGGGGGAACCACCACCTGACTTTAGAAGAGATCCTGGAGACACAACTGATGGTGCTGGGAACCAAGGGAGGCCTACCAGCCAAGACAAATTACTGAGAAGAACTGGGGGCTGCCTGAGCCATGGACTTCTATTTCTTTTCCTGAGATACAGTACCCCAGCCTGGGCAAAGGGGGAAGGAAGGACTGTGTGTGTTTGTGGGTGTTTTAAGGAACTTTGGGATTTTGATGAAGACATCACATCACTACTTTAAGTCTGTATAGCATTAAATAAACATTTCCTTTCCTTTTCATGAATCTCTGGCATTGAGAGACATCTTTCCTCTGGCGGCAGATATAACGAACCTGGGGGCTTCCTTTCGGGTAATAGTATACTGGCCCACCCGTTGGCCCCCTTGTTGTTCTGTAACATAATGAACAAACTGAACTAAAAAGAAAATAGAGACAGACTCATAGATAGAGAGCAGGCTGACAGCTTTGGGTAGGGGGTTGGAGGGTGAACTATCTTACATATTTTAATGAATTATCTAATATATTTTAATACTTCTAGTTTGAAATTAACAGTATTCATTTTGCATTACATACTGTTTTGTGTTTTTATGAACATGCTTCTTTCATTATATAAGTATACCTTCTGAAATGAATATTTTATAGGTTTTGCTTCCCAGGCTAGACAATACTTTAGTTGATTATTTGACTATAGCTTTTAGTCACCTAAAAAAGAGCAATACTAGAGAACAAAGTTATTGTTTATTTCTAAAAACTTAAATATCTAGTTTAAAACCACCTTATACTTTTAAGTTACTAAAATAAAAAAAAAACTCTATCAGCCAGATAACTTTTCTTTACTGTCACAGTGATTACTGGCAGCACAAGTATAATCTCTAATGTTGCTTTATAATACCTTGTGTTTTTAATTGTTATTTTGTGTGAATAATAAAATACACCTCGGTTGTCTGGTTAGTCATCATATTTGGAACCTACCTAAGGGTTATAAATGATAGTATCAAATAAATTATTTTCTGTGATGTATATGAGATTATGTTTATATAATGTACAAAAAACTCAAGCTTTTTTTTTTTATTTCTCTTAACAAAAAGGAATCAATAGGGCTAATATTTTATTTTTACTTCAGTGGTGTTGACCAGCAATAATCAATTACATTTTGATAAGATTCTTTTTTTCATATAAATTACATTGTTTGAATTGACTAATAGTCACTCAATTCCATGATGACTCACTGGCAATCCATCACATATAAGCTTAGCAATGCAGATAATTTTAAGAAAGACATATCTTTGCTTAGATATCACCATTTTTTTTCTTTCCTTCATCTTTCCTTATTTCCTTTATTTCTGTTATCTTGTTGTAATAATGAGTAAATAATAATAATAACTTAAATATAATCATAAAATGGTGCAGCATTGTAATAGTTTTTATGACAACCAGTTATGGGTGCAGACACATGGAAAGTAACAGAGAAAGTAAATTTGAAGACTATTTTGGTTTTCAGGGTAGATGGGTTGAATTAAAGTAATCTTAGTTTATTGGCTGAAAATTATATGTTCTCAATAGAGCTGGAAATATAATTAACTTAAGATATGGAAAGCTGTGTTCCAGAGACTAAAGTAAAAGACCTCCTAATACCCTGAATATTAAAAATTTACACATTCATGCACATCAGAAGATTTCTACTTCTCTGATTATTAGTGCACTAAAAGCTACAGTAACATTGAGAACTCTACTGCATCACTGCAAAAGTCATGTATGCACATTGCATATGCCCCAAGTTACTGTCATATCCCTACAGCTAAGCAGCCAGCTATAACTTCTGTTTATACTTTCTAATTCTTGTTTTACCTATTCAAATTGTACTGTTGCATTAACATTCTTGGACCTGAAGGAAAGCGAAGAGGATACAAATCATGGTTCAGGAGCACTCGAGTTATATAACAGAGAAGTCTGAATGTCTGAAAAATATCTAGAAACAGAAAATCATTTCTTTCATGTTAAATCATGATTTTTTAAGGAAAAGTGCGATACTCTCATGTTTATGTTTTCATCTTCCTTTTAGAATGGCAATAAATAATTAAGCAACATATTTAAATATTTTATGGTGTATTATTAGTAGGTTTTGGCATATGTTGCATAACCAACAACACATACACTCAACATACCTGAATGGCATGAGAAAAGAACCCACTGATAGTTCCACTATCTTGTCGGAAGAACAGAACAAATGGCATGTAGAAGAGATGAGGGAAAAACTGATAATATTAAATGAGGCATAAAATATTTGTTTCATGCTTTTTTCACTTCATCCCTCTCTCCCTTCTAGCTCTTTTTTCTCCCACTATATAGTTAGATCCATGCACTGGTGGCAGAAGGGAGACTGTGAGTTGAGTATTATTGCATTAGGATGAGCTAGAACATAGCCAAGACAGCAGAGATGACAGAGGAGAAGTCTAAGTTCTAGACAGATGGAAGGAACGACATGATGAAGAATGGCAAAACCAGCAAGAAGAATGATACACAGAGGCCTCTGCAGCTCAGGGAAGTCTCCCAACTCTTGCAAATAACTTCCACATACCCTCAGTCTCCCCACCCCACTGCTTCTTCCTTCCACTGAAAGTTGACTGCTTCCTGAGGGTGCTGCAGCCTCCTCTGTGGGATGCTGCTAATTTTCAAACACTCTTGCTATATCAGCATTTGTTAGTAAGTTTATTATTTTCTCTGTACACTAATCAATATAACTTCCATGTTAAAATTCTACTTCTGTCATTAAAAAAAATAAGGTGAAAAAACAACTTTCCTTTGAGACTTGTGCAATCTGACCCTGTAATCCTCTCCATCCCATTTCCAAAGGAAACATGTTCTCAATCATTACTAACCTTGTGGAAACTTTCCCTCATTTATTAGTGACATTAGCAAATAAATTACATTCTTGCACTGCTCTGAACCTGTTGTGTCATGCACATTGTCCTTACCATCCCCATAGATGATCCATTGCTCTCCATGAACTTTTTATTTTCAATTGCTTTTCTTAAACTAATCTATAGTTAAAGCTAGAATTTGTGACTAATTAAAACTGCACCATCTATAAAATCATAGTTTTTAGTATCCACCTGACTACCACTGACTTTCCCTGTAGTTCATTGACTCAATTAGCTAAATTGATTTATTTCTTTTCTTATTGAAGTCCTTAACCTCACCATTTTCATACCACACTTCACTCCCTGGATTTACTTACTTTCCTCTTTGAACAGTCTTGCTTTTGCATTGTATACTGAGAACTCAATTTTCAGCTGCTGAGTTCTTTTTGGTTTTCTACCTGCTAAAAGGCTCAGATCTTGGGGGTCTGCATTCAGAAGCCACCAACTGTCAGGTTGGGAGCTGAGACAAAAGGTGCACAAGCATTGTATTCCCATTGACTGTTGCCAGCTCCCATTGTGCCATCCAAGTCTGAAACAGTTACTCTTCCAGAAGAAGAACTGCATTTCATATATATGTCACTGCAGCACTAATTCTTAAGCCTCTCTCTTTAAATATATAGTTTCAACAAAGCTGATTTGGGTTCTCAGTAGCAATGCTACGACACAATTGATTTAAACAATACTGTTTATTTCAGACACTCCACATAAAAGAAATTAGATTTATCAGTCCCAATGGCCAGCAATTTGTGATTGACATGCAAAGGGCTCCAAATAAAATTCTGAATAAAAATTTGCTCCACCAAAAGATTTTGTGATAAAAATTATTGAGCAATTTTATCATCTTGAGCAACAACAAATTCGATTCATTTCTCTAGTGAGTTCTTTCCCTCCTGTCCTCCAATGGCCTCCTTTTTTTTTTTTTTAGCTCTTGCTCTTCTTTATCTTTATGATCTTTCTTCTTCTGGGCCTCTGTATCACTTTCATTTTCTCTTTTCCAGACTTTTTATCTTTCTCAAAAAAACAAACAAAAAAAAATAGTTGCCTCAAAAAAACCACCCCTCTTGTGAGCAAGGTATGTAGGCAACTAGAAGATTTAAATCTTCCCTAATGGACTCAAGTTAAATTATGAGCTATAACTGAAGACTTTCCTATGCCCAAACAAGATCATTATTATTCATAGGAGAATTTTAAATTTTAAGAGGTACATGTGACTCAAGGTTTCATAATCTATATCAACTTACATACATGTTGGTCAGAACCTCAGAAGTTAACTCCTAGATAGCAAAATCTGGTTGAACTGACCCAGAGAGAGACCTTCAGAATCTCTATTTCCAAAATAAACCCAAAGATTATAAAAGTAATAAGGCCCACCCAAATAAGTTAAGGCTATTAAAAGCCATGCCCAAAATCTTTCCAATAAAACTTAATTAAATATAATTTGAATGATTTAAATGATTCAAATAATTTGATTGATTGAAATCGTCAATAACAAGAAGAGATGAAACTACAGGAATTTTTCTGAATTGTCTGGAAAATATTTTCTGACATTTGAAAATTAAAGTGCTGATGTAACAACAGATTTTTCATCTCATTTCATCAGTGGAGTTAACCCTAAAATCTGACACCTAATTACTAAACAGAAATTAGAATGGAAAATAGCCTATTTATACTAACTATAACACTTACAAAATATTTTCAAAGGGCTTTCGAGCAAACTGAGACAGGTCATGAAATCAATGGTGGTCCCTACAGATTAAACATCTAGTTGGCCCACTTTCTAACAAACATCTACTGACAGGAACACTCTAAATACCATGAACATAATGGACACTGGAAAAAAAATAACTGTCCCATTCTTAGAAAAGAATAACAAAAACAAAATAAAACAAAAAATATCCTTCAATTCAAATCAGTTAGTGTTCCCCAAAATGAAAATTTGACCAATAGTCTGCATGACCCTCAACATTAAAGTTGAATTAACTATAAATTTAGATGGTCACCCTCAGAAATTCTTTGTATATTTGGGTTGCTGTTATTTCTACAACACATTAAATCCTATACCTTTGCTACAACTCTGTCAACAGAGGAAGCAGACTATATAGGTGATAGGTATTGCAAACCTGCAAATTTTCCCTCTTCTAACCCCTAACTGTAATCTTTGGCCTCCTCATTAAGAAGCATTCCCCCTACTGTGATATCACCCTTGTAAATTTAATAAGGGGAGGTGTATTTTGCAAGTGAAATTGTAATATTGAGTGAACACCAAGAGGGAATATTTCTTGAGGTTCCTTACTACTTTCTTATTCATAATCAAGTGTGTCTGCTTTGGATATACATCGATTCCTCCATTGCATTTCATGCCGACATTGTATCTGACATTATATTGACTAAAAATTCCACTAGCATAGAAAAAATAATTGTTCAGATAGATCCTATCAAACCATTACTCAAAATTCCATAAAATCTCATAAAAAGTAGCAAAGAAAGGGCTCAAACCTATAAATGTCTTATGACAAAGATCCCTTACTGTACTAGCCTTTGTAACACTCTCATCCTGACATGAAGGAAACCAAATGCATGAGGAATTTGATTTGCTTGAGGCCTTGAGGTCAACATCAAGTGTGTTATTCCTCACTTCCTGGTACTACCTAACCCAACACCAGACTGTTGTCAATTTCCCCTGAAGCCACTTCCTTCACTGTGGTGGATCTTTTGCTACACTCTTTCAATGTGTCTCTAGACCAAGAAAATAAATGCCTTTTACCTTCATCTTGAGGACCACGTTATATGGAGAGTTGTGTCCCATGAATTCACTGAGCTTCCCCTTCAATTTCTCCAGGTCTTCAATCAAGACTTAAGAGATCTGGAGTTCTCTTGTGATCTAGTCCTGATATAAAATGTAGATGATCTTCTACTTCATTGATAGAACAAGGAAGCTTATAGAGATTCTATTTATTTGTTCCCAGTTCTAGCAGGAAAGGGCCAGAAAATCTCATAAGATGCGTTACAATTTTGATGATATACAATCTACTATTTAGAACATGGCCTACTTATTGACTGAAAAACATTACCTCCTGCTAAAGAGTATCCAAACTTATCCTAGATCCCGCGCAAAAGATAATCATGAGGATTTCTACGTGTAAGTGAATACAGCAAACAAGTGACAAAGATTTCTGAGACTGTAATACCTCCTTATGAATTGACAAAAAGTTCTCAGTGGAGACCTTCCCCTTCTACAACCTGAAGAAGTCTTTTCAACAACCTCCTTCTGTACATATCCCTAACTACAAGAAACCATTTTAGCTATTTGTGCACAAGTGATCCAGATAGGTCCTTGGGGCTTAATTCAACTAACTTCATGGAAACCACCAAAAACCCTCACTTCCTAGAGCCTCATCCTTCACATGGTTGCAAAGGCTCTTCCCCTTGTCTAGGGTGATAGCTACTGCTGCAAAGCTTATTGTTGCTTCTGCTGAACTAGTTCTAGCATTCACACTTTACTTTCTGGTTTCTTATGACATAAAAATATTACTATCAATTGAGAACACACAATACTTAACAGACAGTAAATTACCCACTTAAGAGATTTTGTTATTTTTCCCCCTTCATATTACTATTCACCACTGCAACACTGAATCTTGAACAAGGAACACTATAATTTTCTTACCTGAGTTATAAAACTTTCTGTACCCCTCGGAGGTTTATTAGAGACTACTCTTAATACCTCTGACCTAATATTATCATTGATGGATTATACCTAAAAACTAAAAGTAGATTTTATTGTGTTAATAGAACCATCAGTAATACAAGATTTCCTTCGAAAAATTGTACTCTATGTGAAATAAAATTTATACATTGTAATGTTAAATTACAGCCTTTTTCTTTTAGTATAATATGCTTGAAATTTATACAATGTTTTGCATAAGTCAGGAGTAATGTGTCTTTATAATTAAGAAGTATTCCATTATATAGATATAAAACAATTTGTTTATCCATTTACCAATCAGTGAACACTTGGGTTTTTTTTCCAGTTTACAACAATTAAAAATTTCTATAAACCTCTGCCAGTAGATTTTTACCTACATTTTGTTTTCATTCACTAAGATAAACATGTAGACATGCGGCTGCTTTTCTCTATTATAAGTATGTGTTTAATTTTATAAGAAACTACCAACTGATTTCAAAATGGCTGTACGATCTTGCATTCCAACCAGCAATTTAGCAGTCTGCTTGCTCTGCGTTTTCATCACCACTTACTGCTCATTTGTTTCTCAGCCCTTCTAATACATATGTAGTGATATCTAATTGTGGTTTTGTTTCATGTTTCCCTAATGACTAATGAGGCAGAACATACTGCCCTATTCTTTTCATTGTATTAACTGTGTGTTAAGAAGAGCAGAAGTTTTAAAATTTTTATTACATTTGATTTATTATTTTTCTTTTAAAGTCTTCTTTTTTGTATTTTACTATACCTTTTCCTAACTTAAAGTCATAAAGATGGTTTCTCCCATGGTTTCTCCCAGAAGCCTTATACCTTTATATTTAACATTTAGATTTATAATGCAATTCAAATAACTTTTATGGAAGGTGCATGTTATGAGTCAACGTTCATTTATTTGGAAATGAATCTGATATTTTCAGCACAATTTCTTTAAAAGACTATTCATTTCCTATTGAATTTCTTTAGTACCTTTGCCAAAAATGTGTTGCCCATATATATTTGCATTTACTTTTGAAGTTTTTATTATGTTCCATTGTTATATGTCTAACTTTTCACTAATACTACATTATCTCGATTATTGTGAATTTATACAATAGTAAGATTATAGTAAGAAACCAGATAGTATAAGTCCTCTAATTTTTTCTTTTTAAAAATGATTGTGGCTATTCTATTTCCTCCACTTTTCTTAAACATATTAGGATCAGTTTGCCCATTATTAGAAAAAAAAACAACAACAAAAGACACTAGCATTTTGATACAAAATTCATGAAACATATTAGGGATAATTGGCAGCTTAATAATATTGATTTTTCCAATTAAAAAATCAGTTCGACCCTAATATGTCTGTCTCAGTTGCTACAAAATTCAAGCAGAAGTCTACCTTTACAGAGGTAAGCAGTTTCTAAAATTATATGGTAAGGTAAGGGAACAATAGCCAACATTTTTTGAAAGAAACATAAAATTGAAGGTCTCTTACTGCCTGATTTTTGTTCTTATATACCTCTAGTAATCAAAAGAGTGTGCTATTGTTAGATGGATAAATACATAGATCAACGAAACAAAATAGAGAATTCCGAACTAGACTCACACAATCATAGCTAACTTATATTGAGAAAAGTACATAAACAATCCAATGAAAAGATAGACTTTTCAACAAATAATGTTGGGACATCTGGGTATCCAAAAATTTAAAATGAAAGAAAAAAAGGAATCTCAACCTAAACTTTACACCTTGCAAAAAACATTAACTCTAAATAAAGCATAGAACTACATGTAAAATGCAAAATTTTAAAAGCAAACATAGGAGAAAGTTTTTGTAGCCTATAGTCAGATAAAGAGTTATTAGACTTGACATAAAAGGCATATTTCATAAAAATGAGAAGATAAATTAAACTTCATCAAAAGTAAAGCCCTGTTAAAAGAATGGACAGAAAATCCAAACTGGGAGAAAACACTTGCTAATCACATATCTGACAAAGGGCTTGTAGTCAGCGTATATTTTAGAAACTCTCTAAACTTAACAGCAAGAAAACAATCAGCTTAGTTACAAAATGGGCAAAATCTTTGCCCATTTTCATAGACGAGCTGTCTACTGAACAGCTTTGGTAGACAGTGTCCTGACCATCCTCTGAGGAGAGATTTGATGCCCAGCTGTAGTGAGGACTCTCACCAAACATCCACTGGGCAGCTGCTGAGGATGTGAATCAGCTGCAGAGAGCTGCCTCAATCGAGCCAGGGGCTCTGCCCAGGAGGCTGAGGAGGCCGCAATTAGTGGGAGTGTGAATGAAACCCCATTTGTAGCAAATGTGGGGCAACTCTAATAGACCACATGCACTTCAGATATCCTCACTGGTTTGAGTGAGTCTTTGTGACACTGCCTTGGGGCTTGGTTTGTCCCTTTTCCCATCCCAATGCCTCTTTCTTCCTTTCACATTTTACACCCCCCACACCATCTTGGTTTCTGCTTCCAAGGAAAAACTAAAATGTGACAATGTTTTTGGTTCACTTTTAAATTTTACTTCCTACTAACTCACCTATATAGTTACATATTGTTCTGCTTATTTTAATATTTATTGTTTATGCAATATCATTTTGAAAATATACACACAAACTATAAAGAATAGTAAAATCATATCTTTTTTGCTTCATCATTTTTGTTTCCTCATTTTTACCTGCTTAGTTTTCTAGGTGCTAATTATGAAATCATCCCCAGACACTAAAGAATACTTATTCATATTCACTAAATATTTTTAAATATAGGAAGTAACCATGATTTTACCATTACATTTGAGTAATAGCTTAACTGAGTATACAATACTAGGTTGGAAATCATTGGTTTAAGAACTTTTTCATTTTCTTCTGACTCCTGGTATTTTGTACTTGAGAAAATAATCCCATTCAGATCCTTAACCCTGTACATATCTCTATTCATTTTTCTTTCTAGAAGATGTTAGCATCTTTAGTTCTATTACCTAAGTTTAAGAATGATGAATTTTTGTGTGGATTTTTTGTTTTTACTCATGTGTAGGACATGCAATAGATTTTTTCATTTCAAAAATAATCTCATCAGTTCTTTAAAGATTTTTTCTTGCTAGTTTCTCTTTTGTAAACTCCTATTATTCATTCCTATGACCCATTCTTTAATCCATTTATTGCTCCTACTTTTAGCCATTTTTTAACCTTGTATTTTTCTGAGAGTTTTTCTTAAATTTATCACTTAATCTGTTAGAGAACTTATTCCTACTGTCATATTTTAGGTGTCCAGGTGTATCTTTATATCTAAACGTTATTTTTATAGTACTATAAATTCATGACGCATTGCCTTCTTTTATCTCCTAGGAAATATTGATTATAGTTGTTTAGAGACTTTTCTCCTGAACTTTGCATTGTTTTTACTGTGTCTAAAATAAATTTTATTGGCTTGTTTTAGTTTATATATTTCATAAAAGTTTTTCTTAAATTCTATAACCTTATTTTTCATTTACATGTAATAAGAAGAAACTTAGAAGCTAATTGAATGCTCTCATTTCTTTGATGGGGTATATTGAGGGTTAGGACTCAAAGCTAATTGATAAGACAATGCACCATATTTTTTCTTGAGCAGTAATGAATTTCCCCACTTAAGCACACTATAAAAATCTGCATGGTAGGAGTGGTGAGGATGGATTTCTGTGTCAGCACATGGGATCTATCAAGGTACAGAAGTATTCTCTCTGGTGAATATTTAAACTTAATATTCCAAACATGTGTTTAAAATGGCATCTCATAAAACAATCTCAATTGCGCAAGCCTCTTCAGAAAATAAACTTCTAGCTTCAGAGGGTTTAGCAATCATCTACTATGTGAACTTTGGAAGGATATTTATTCACTTAACACATATTTTAAAAATTCTGATTATGTGTCAAACACTGTTATAGGTAATTGGGATAGATCAATAAAAATAACAAACAAGATCCCCTCCATAATGGTGTTCACAGTCTAAAGATCAAGGGTCCAAATATTGTTTAATCAAATGCTGAACTAATCTTTATGTTTTTGACCCTGCCCTAAACCCTCCTTTTGGAGTTTTCTTTAAGTTGTGAGCTTTTTCATAGGTTCACAACTCAAGTTTACAGTGTAGGTTCTATACGGTAAATACATCTTCTTTTGTTTGTCTTCCTTTCATGCCAGTACATCTCTCTTGTCAGCCAAGACAGTCATGATATCCATCGATTTTCACCTTCACCTATAAAAATTTCTACATCGCCTTATTTTTAATTAAAATCTGTTAAAATATTATTTGAACTAACAATGTATGGATAGTCCAACATTTCTATATGTGTATCTTACAAATGTTTGTTTTTCAATATTCCTTAAATAATAGATGTAGCTTTAGTTTTCATATGAATGATATAAAATTGACCCATAGCTAAGTGATGATTTTTTCAAAGGGTTAATTGCAAATTTTCAAGATTTTCAATGTCAAAAATTTTAAGAACCAAGTTTTAATTCTGGTATATGATTATATTAATGGAATTTCTCAATACAAAGGTAAAAGTTAAGCCAGAATGATTTGAATTTTCCTTCAAGAGAAAAGGGCAGCTACAGTCTTATACCATTGTCTCATTTAGAATACAAATATACAATTCATTTTCAGATCAATGATACCAGTTGCAACATTAGTAACTTCACAAATCAGCTAACATAAATTTGTCTGTCCATAAATGATTTTGTGAGTATATTTTCAAAGTAATGCATTCTTCAGAATAAACCATTTTAGTTAATAAAAATGGTGACATTTCTGATCTCTCAGGACAAGAGTGAACCATCTTAGCTAAAATAAAATATTTTATAGATATGTCCAGATGTTCTGAATCACCAGCATAGCAAATAGACTGTTAATACTTTGCCATCATTTATAAAGAATAATTATAATACATATTCCATTAAGATCAATTTTTAAAATTAACAGTGTTATTTTCAAAACCTTATAGTATAAGTAGTAGATTAGACAGTTATTCAAAAATGTTCTACTTCATTCCTTATCTCCAGGGAATGTATGCATGTCCTCATTCTTTGACTGTGGATCCATTGCCACCATTCTTTGACTGTGGGTTCCACAGTGTGATTTTCCCAGACACACTGGATGTTTTGGGATGGGAACCAAACACTTACAATTGTTTGTACAATAGACTTGCTCTCTTACATTTCTGTCATGGTTATGAGAAGATGTTCTCCTGCATAGCTACTGTTACCTCAGTCAGAATCACAGAGTGCAAACGTGTAGGGTGCATTCTGCAGTGTAAAACACTGCCATGTAGCATGACAACTTGAATCAGAATCACACCTGTTAGCCACAGACTATCTTATAAAACAAATGTTTGAATTTTATAGTACTAAGAATTTATGGACATTTGTTAAAATTACAACAAAGTTGAGAGGTGCTACTATAACAAAAAATGAAAAACATAACATTGGTTTCAAGATTGAACATAAAGAAGCAGGAGAAAATGGCAAGAGAATGGTTAAGAAAATGTTTGACCTAAATTATAGTACAGTGGTGAAACATTTGGCAAACTATAGTCTGCTATACCTTGGGAGATAGAAAATGTACTTTTGAACTTGCAGACTTGGACACAAAAATTTGTGGGCAGAATATTAGATGTTTGTGCTGGGTCTCATTATCTGCATTTTGATAAGACATTGCCTGAAGTGTATAATTTTTTGAGTTGGAAAATAGAAGTTTCTCCTCTCTAATTTCTCAAGCCAGTAAAAAATTCTTAAATTAATATTGAAGGGGCAAAGCTTGGGGACAGAGACTATATCAGTATGCTCCCAATAAAATATGGTCTTAAAGTTAAGGGGGGAAAAGTATGGTTGTAACACTCTTTTTAAGATTTTATTTATTTATTTATAAAAAGAGGAGAAGGAAGGGAGAGAAACATTGACATGAGATGGTTGCCCCTTGTGTACGCTCTGACTTGGACTGAACCCACAACCAAGGCATGTGTCCCAGCAGGGAGTTAAATAGGTGAACTTTTGATTTGTGGGACAATGTCCAACCAACTGAGTAGCACTGGCAGGGGCTGTAAAACTCTTTATGAAGATCTAAAAATAAAAAGTTGATGGCCTAGTAGACCTGTTCAGCTGTGCAAGAAGTCTTCTGTAAAGAAGTATCCATAAAAGAGAGAGACACAGGCATGCCTCAAAAATAACTGACAACATCATTCATGACACATGAACTTGATGGGATTATATATATTAAAGGTCCACATAGCTTTGAGAGAGCTGTGTTAGAAAACGTTTGTCAGCCTGAACTGAATTAGAATAACATGTTCAAGGTCTGTCTGGAAAAAGTCCAACCATTTTTACCATAATGACAACAGCTTGCCCCAACATCAATGTAGCAAAGGAGGGTGGACTAGAATGCACATGTGTGAGTAGTGACAACTTCACTGTACTAGTCAATGGTGGTTATAAATGCCACTGAGTGAGCATGTGTACTGTGTAGCCATTGCATTAAAAAATGACTAAGTGAGCAGAGCAGTGAATCTGCATCAATTTTGCATGAAGCTTGAACATTCCTCCATGGAAACTATTCAGATGATTCAGAAGGCCACAGCTATTGGCAACTGGTGATTGACAGCTTCATGATAACAATGTGCCCCCTCATGCATTAGATCTCCAGCAGAGTTTTGTGGGATTTTTTGTAAAACATCTCATCGCCCAGGTGACTCAGCTGCACTACAGCCCAAATTTGGCACCCTATGACTTCTGGCTTCTCCCAAAACTAAAATTGCCATTGAAAAGGAAGACATTGCAGACCTCCAATGAGATTCAGGAAAATACAATGGGGCAGCTGAGGGCAGTTGGGAGAACTGTGTGAGGGCCCAAAGTACCTACTTTGAAGGGTACTGAGGCATCATTGTCCTGCATACAATGTTTCTTGTGTCTTGTATCTTCAATAAATGTCTCTGTTTTTCATAGCACATGGCTGGGTACTTTATGGACAGGCCTCATATTTGAATCAAGATGTGCAGTCCTCAGCCTAGATAACTTATCAGAATTTGTGGGCAAGCCCAAAGCACTGGGATTTCATAAAGATCCGTAGGTAATTAAAATGTGCAGCCTCCATTTGAGAACATCTGGAATAGCTGATTATTTTAGGATCATTTCAGAATTTTTTTAAGGGACAAGAAGAAGATGTGTTTTAAATAAGGAACGATTTCTGGGCCAGGAACTTTCTACATTAAAGAAGCAGGCTTAGAAAGCTGTACAATATTACAAATAAAATGTAAATTTTGTAATACTTTCTTCAGTGGTAGCCAAGGAGAATTATAGAAAAGAAAACAGCTTTCAGAGGACAAAGGAAAGATTATAAGAATAATGGACTCTTTGGTCACTCTACATAGCAGAATCAAATTGAAGGAGCTTACAATTTATGCCCAATGTGATTTCAGAATTGCCATAAACCATTCTTTCTTCATACCTCCCATTTTTCTAATTTTCTCTTATGCATGTTTTGCCATTTTATTTTGAGTATGTAGGAGAGCACTTGAGGTCAGATAACTTAAATTGAGTTTCATAGGTCTCCATATAAAAAAAAAAGAGTCACTTTCAAAACTGATACAAATTACCAGATACAGGAATTCAAGTCATATACCATTATTGGCTAAGAGTGGATGGGATCTTGGGATGGGGTTGGTATGTTTTTCACATGAAATGAACATGAATACTTATAAAGACAATTTATTCCCTCTCACTTCCCCAACTTCTTGGGAGGGGTATTCTCCCTGTCCTTTGAATTAGGATTCAAAAGATAACTTGATTAGCCAGGGAAATGTTAGCCTAGAAGAAAAAGGCAATGGCTTCAGATATACTTTAATGTTAGGATTTGTTCTCTTGTGTGGCTGCTATTACTATAAGAATACCTCCCAGAGAGGTGATTTCACCTCAGGTGGGGTCCGGGGAATAAACACTGTGGGGTAGAAATCTCTAGCTGTATTAACCTGAAGCAGAGCCACTTTAGACAAATTGAATAACCATAAGCAAAATAAATGTTTTTGCATGTCAACAAATGCTATAAATATTGGTTATATAGCAATAGTTTAAAAATACATTGCAATATGACACAATGATATCACTTAGGTGATGTATAGAAGTTGCCAGGGCTTGTCCCCCCACAGAAAAACCAATTTGAACAACTACCTATGCATAATAACACCTTCAGAAAAACTAAGGATTCCAGATGAAGGATTACAGTACCCATACCCAAGTGGAACAAAGAAATAAGAAAAAATGCAATGAAAAGGGTTGAAAAGTTTCACATGATCTTCATCCAACCTCACCCGAACCCAGCAAGTCTAGTAAAAGGAGATACATACTCCATATCAGGGAAGAAAAGAAATTGCACACCAGTCCCTCACCAGAGCCAGCCAGTCCTCATAGACCCAGCTGTCAGGCCAGCTTCTGAAGCCCCAGGCATGCCAGGTAATACACTTTAAATATATACAGTTTTTGCACTTCCGGCCAAGATGGAGGTGTAAGTATATACACTTTGCCTCCTCGCACAACCAAAAGAAGGAGAAGAACAAATAAAAAAAAAACTGCCAGAAAATCAAACTGTATGGAAGTTTGACAACCAAAGAGTTAAAGAAGAAATATTCTTCTAGACCAGTAGGAGGAGTGGAGACAGGCAGCCAGGGTGGAGAGCACTTGTGACAAGGGGGTGGCTGGAGGCCCTGGGCAGTAGGCGGTGGTTGACAGACTGGGAGTTTTCACGTAGGTGTGTGGATAAACCAGAAGGAACAACTGCAGAGCAATGCAGTTGCAGGCCACACAACCCAGGATTCTAGTGTACAGAAATAAAGCCTCAAAACCTCTGGCTGTAAAAACCTGTGGGGGTTGTAGTGGTGGGAGAAACTCCCAGACTCACAGAAGAGTTCATTGGTGAGACTCACAGGGTCCTAAAAGGTATACAAACCCATCTATCTGCGAGTCAGCACCAGAAGGACCCCCTTTGGTTGTGGGCAGTGGAGGAAGTTACTGAAAGCCACCGAGAACCCAGCAAGCAGCATCGTTCCCTCTCCCCTACAGACAGCATCACAATGCAGAGATGTGGGTTACCCTACCCTAGTGAATCCTAAGGCTCTGTCCCTTACTATGTAACAGGTGCACCAAGACAACAAATATGGCCCAAATGAAAGAACAGATCAAAGCTGCAGAAAAATACAACTAAGTGATGAAGACATAGCAGACCTATCAGATGAACAGTTCAAAACACTGGTAATCAGGGTGCTCACAGAAATGGTCAAGTACAGTTGCAAAATAGAGGAAAGAATGAAAGCTATGAAAAATTAATTAAAGGAAAATGCTCAGGGAACCAACAGTGATGAGAAAGAAACCAGGACTCAAATAACTGGTTTGGAGCTGAAGGAAGAAATAATCATTCAACCAGAACAAATGAAGAAATAAGAATTCAAAAAAATGAGGAGAGACTTAGGAACCTCCAGGACAACTTTAAACATTTCAGCATTGGAATCATAGGGGTACCAGAAGGAGACGAGGAAGAGCAAGAAATTGAAAACTTATTTGAACAAATAATGAAGGAGAACTTCCCCAATCTGGCAAAGGAAATAGACTTCCAGGAAATCTAGGAAGCTCAGAGAGTCCCAAAGAAGTTGGACCCAAGGAAGCACACACCAAGGCACATCACAATTACATTAACCACGATTAAAGATAAGGATAGTATCTTAAAAGCAGCAAGAGGAAAGGAGAGAGTTACCTACAAAGGAGTTCCCATAGGCTGTCAGCTGATTTCTCAAAAGAAATCTTACAGGCAAGAAGGGGCTAGAAAGAAGTATCCCAAGTCATGAAAGGCAAGGACCTACATCCAAGATGACTCTATCCAGCAAAGCTATCATTTAGAATGGAAGGGCAGGTAAAGTGCTTCTCAGATAAGGTCAAGTTAAAGAAGTTCATCATCACCAAGCCCTTATTATATGAAATGTTAAAGAGATTTATCTAAGGAAAAGAAGATGATCAAAAATATGAACAGTAAAATGACAACAAACTCACAACTATCAACAAATGAACCTAAAACAAAAACAGAAACAAACTAAGCAAACAACTAGAACAGGAACAGAATCACAGAAATGGAAATCACATGGGTGGTTGTCAGAATGGAAGTGGGAATATGAGAGAAAGGTATACGGAATAAGAAGCACAAATGGTAGGTACAAAATTGACAGGGGGAAGTTAAGTATTGTATGGGAAGTGGAAAAGCCAAAGATCTTATATGTACAACCCATGGACATGAGCTAAGAAAGGGGAACAATGGTGGGAGGGGGAGTTTCAGGGTAGAGAGGAATAAAGAGGAGAAAATAATGGGACAACTATAATAGCATAATCAATAAAATATATTAAAACATAAATATATATAATTTTTATTTTAAATTATATAAATAAATAGCTATACAGATAGATGACAGATAGATAATTGTGAGCCATATGTCAAAATATTAATGATGCTTTTGTTTAGATATATAGGCATGGCAGATTTTTTGTTTCTTTAAATATATTTTACAAAAATTTTACATAGCATTTAGTCTTTTCATAGTGTTAAAATTTGAAAATTCTCATGCAAATCTAATTTTCATCTCATGTGCTTAAACATCCAAAAGTTTCATTTAAGTGGTAGTGTGTGTTTAAAAATAAACCATATACTGCAACCATTCACATGAAGAAATATTATTTTATACCAGTGATTATTTTACAAGGTAAATTTTATTCATTGATCTTTTAGAAAATTAAAACATGTAATATATATTTATGCTACAGTCATGATATCAATGACTATAAAATCCTATGATCCTGCAGTATTTATTTCTTTAGGTTTACTCTGCAAGCTAATCTGCTGCCTGTTATAGATCTCAGAATTTTTTTTAGTTACTTTAGCTATGGACTCCAAAAACACAGTTATTTTAAAATTATTTTTGAGAATGTATAAAACATTCAACTGAGGGATGATTTCAGCAGTATAAAAAATGTGATTGTGCTAAGTAGAAAAGTTAAAATAAGTCAACAAACAAGTCAGGTAGTGTGTTAATCACTAACAATGTCTCAGGGAGTATTTGTGAAACTCCACCTTCCAGGTATACAATTTAACTTTAGGCTGCTTGGAGCTGGATGGCAAAATGAAAGTAGTTCTGGACAATGAGTTTTGAGCACAGTGTTATGTATCATTACAAGGGAAGTAATGTGCATTCTATACACATGAATGTATTTCTACATTCATGCTGGTATATTCTAGCAACATAACTGAGGTTGTTCTGATTTATACACCACCTCTCCTGACATAAAAAAAGAGTAATAAAGAGTATGAAAGAGTAATAAAGAAAACTAGCAGATGTCAACATTTATGGAATTGTATAAACTGCAGCACACCTAAAAAGAAAATAACCAGGTTGAATGCATTGCTCAGTTAAAATTTAATTAATTGGTTTATTCATTTTTAGCCATTAAATCCAAGCTGTTACACCTGCTCCTCAGAGGAGGCTTTTCTAATACCCCCAAATCGTCAGACCAGGGCTTTTCCCTATGTGGTCTCCTCACTTAAAACACGACAAAATAAATAAACAAGCAAAATATAACCAAAGACACTGAAATAGAGAACAGGCTGACAGTGACCAGAGGGAGAGGGGAGGGAATTTCAGGGGAAAAGGGGGTTTGCAGGAACAAGTATAAAGGACACATGGACAATAACAAGGAGGGGTGGAAATGGGAGGGAGGTGTGGAGGGCTGGGGGGTAGCCTGGGATGGGGGTAAAAGGCAGAAAACTGTACTTGAGCAACAATTAAAATTTTAAAAAATATTTATTTTTTATTCTTTCCCACTGTTCTTTTCCCACCATAAAATACTTGACACTCAATTATAATTATCCTTTTTATATATGTAAAATACTCTGATGGACAAGTACCAGTTTGTTTATTCATGTGTATAACCAAGTGCCTACAAATTAGTAGCACATAATAATGTATGTGTGTGTGTGTGTCTATGCACACACACACTATATACATGTACATATACACACAGAGAGAGAATAAATTAGCACAATACTAAACCCTTGACTGTTTTAGCCAGGATTTTACTGGAAAACAGGCATACCAATTGACTTCCATATTGTCTGTCAATGGCTGTTTTCACCCTAAAACTGCAGAGATGAGTAGTTGTGACAGACTGTGTTGCCCTGCAAAGTCTAACAACATCTGTTATCCAGTCTTCACAGAAAAAGGTTGATTGAGCTGTGCCCTAAACAAGCTGACACATGACAAGTGGAAGGATGAGCTAAGTAGAATTCATTGTGGAAGGCTCAAAGTGGAAAACCATGAGACCAAGCAAAAGTGCCATTTGTAAAAGTCTGGGGGTAGGTGTAAATATGTAATTCAGAAAAAAAACAGAGATGGTGGTAAAAATGGTCAGTACACAGAAGACACAAGTGCAATATAATTGCCCTAAGAGGCTGTGGTAAGATCTATCTATGGTACATAGATAAGAAGACTGATTTAAAGGACAGAGTGTTTGAAGATTGTAGTAAATCTTGTCTCTGGCTTTGGATGATTTTTTTAAATCTTTACATTAATTCTTCTTGTCATATCTAAAATACACACCTTCTGCAGCCTTGCCTTAGAATCTTCCATCTTTATTATTTCCTCTTTTGATCTACCAAGAGCATGGAGTGTGTGCATGTGTGTGAGAGAGAGACAGACAGAAAGAGATAGAGAGACAGAAACAGAAACATGAGGTTTGTTACATTGGTACAGTGCTCTTCTTGTTTTAATATTGCTAGTATCTCATATTTGCTCCAATAAATTGATGTTTCAACCCTTAACTCTTTACTTGACAGACAGCACAAGTATCAATAGCAGCATGGAAGAAGAAAGTAAGAGCAGATGTACTGATACAAGGAAGAAATGGGTGGATAGATTTACAATTCATCCAGATGTACATGGTGTCCTCTACTCTAAAGATATGCTAACACCACCTGTCTGAATTATGCAAGTTAACAACTTTTCATAAATATAGTTTTACAAATGCTATATAACATTTCTTAGCTCCTTTATACTGATTAACTGGAAATCTAAGCATTATATTTCTTCCATATAAGCAGCAGACTGTTAGTAAATTTGTTAATTTGAAAGATCTTGCTCAATTCCAGCCCGCTAAGAAAGAAAATTCATTACATATGTCAAGGAATTCGCAGTTAATGTTAGAAACACATGTGAATATATGCAAGTCATATATCTGGGTGCTAGTGTAGAAATGAGGCACAAGGAAGTGATTGAGTGATGCTAGGGAGTAAGGAAAGAAAGCTGTTGGAAGTGAGTGCAGGCTTCTCAAATCCAACTGGATAAGAAATCAAATCCAACTTCAGGGACTAGTCATCATGTACAAAGTCTTAGATTCCCCTGAGTTCTTAGAGTTGATTTCTAAACTATCTATGAAGAATTTTTTTCCACAAATGTACTGTACTCCTTCTATTCAAGCTGGCTATAAATGAACTTAATGCATCTAAATAAAGATTTTGAGTTTATGTTCATTTTCCTGAACTTAAGGGAGAGAGGAGAGGCCCCCATTCACTCAAGAATCAGATCACTGTTCTCTGAGGCAATATTGACTAGGGGTTCAATTGCACTTCTCTACATCTTCCAAAGACAGAATATGATGTCTTTGATGATGATGATCAAATATGATGATTATGATGATTTATATGATGATTTTATAATATGAAATTAGCATAAAAATGATTATTAAACTATTTTACATGTCTATTTTGAACTCTCAAACAGGGTGTTCAGAAGAAAAAATATAGATTCTATTTTTCTCAAACATTAGGAAGGTTTGGCTTTTAATCAGTGCAAACATTTTTTCAGTTTTGCTTGGAATGTTTCAATGAGATGATAAAATTTGAATAAAAAGGTCTTGGGAGATGTAATAAAACTACAATTTTAAAGTATGTCGGGGGGTAGTTTCCCCATGATAAGTATGGGAAGGACAACAATGCTATAATCATTTTGCAGTTTCAAGTAGTATGAAGTTGTTACAAATGCCCTGGATTACAGCAAACTGGGTGGTTTGCAAGATAGTCAGAAACTCTGGAGATCTTCTCTATGAATTCTACTAGAAAACGTAAGCTGTTTAAATTTGTGTTTTAAATATGTTGACTGATATAGGACCTTGGCACCTCCGCTGAAAGGAAACTTGTCATTCAAAAGATGTGTAAATTGAAAATATTGTTTATACTATTTCTTGTGAACATAAATTTCTGAAAACATTGAGTTCAGATATGTGATAGAAATGTGTTTTTGAGATATATCTGCTTTTAAATATGCTTAATAACTGTTACAGAATTCTCAGTATGATATATTAAAGTATAAAACTTATTTCCTTTATGTGAAATGATAAAAAATGTGAAGAGCAGATAGAGCCAAATTTTATGTCATGTTTTAATAAATAATGAATCCAAACAAGATTTTAAATATTTCTATTAACTTATGGGGGAGGAAACTACACTTAAGAGAACTGAGAGCAGAAGATGTGGATGACTAATCTAAGGGGATGTATTTGACATTCAACCTTCAAGAAAATTGAACTGAGTGTATAAAACAGCGCAATCTTACATCAAATCCTGCCTGTGCGGGAGGGGTGGCACCTGTTATGCAGAGGGATGGGTCCAGGCAGAATGCCTCCACAGTAGCTCCTCAACACAGTTGCCCTGTGACAGTGCTTCCAAAGCTTTAGCTTTCACATTTTTTAAATTATTTTAATCATTGTTCAAGTACAGTTTTCTCCCTTTTACTCTCAATCCAGACCACCCACCCAACCCTCCCCACTTCCCTCCCATTACCCCCCTCCCTCTAGTTTTTGACCATGTGTCCTTTAAATTTGTTCCCATAAACCCTTCCCATTCTCCCCTGAAATTCCCTCTTCTCTCCCCTCTGGTCACTGTCACTCTGTCCTCTATTTCAGTGTCTTTGGTTATATTTTGCTTGTTTGTTTGTTTTGTTGATTAGGTTCCTGTTAAAGGTGAGATCATATGGTATTTGTCTTTCACTGCCTGGCTTGTTTCGCTTAGCATAATGCTTTCCAGCTCCATCCAAGCTGTTGCAAAGGGTAGGAGCTTCTTCTTTCTTTCTGCTGCATAGAATTTCATTGTGTAAATGTACCATAGTTTTTTGATCCACTCATTTACTGATGGGTATCTAGGTTGCTTCCAGCACCTAGCTATTGTAAATTGTGCTGCTATGAACATTGGGGTGCAGAGGTTCTTTTGTATTGGTGTTTTAGTGTTCTTAGGATAGAGTCCCAGGAGTGGAATTGCTGGGTCAAAAGGCATATACATTTTTAGTTTTCTGAGAAAGTTCCATACTGCTTTCCATACTGGTTATACCAGTCTGCAGTCCCACCAACAGTGCACTAGGGTCCTCTTTTCTCCACAACCTCTCCAACACTTATTGTGTGTTGCTTTGTTTATGATGGCCATTCTGACTGGTGTGAAGTGGTATCTCATTGTGATTTTAATTTGTATCTCTCTGATAGCTAGCGATATTGAACATCGTTTCATGTGTCTTTGGATTTTCTGTATGTTCTCCTTGGAGAAGTGTCTGTTCAAGTCTTTTGCCCATTTGTTAATTGGGTTCCTTGTCTTCTTAGAGTGTAGTCGTGTAAGTTCTTTATATATTTTGGAGCTTAAACCCTTGTCTGAGGTATCATTGGCAAATATGTTTTCCCATACAGTTGGTTCTCTTTTTATTTTGATACTGTTTTCTTTAGCCAAGCAGAAGCTTTTTATTTTGATGAGGTCCCATTTTGTTTATTCTTTGCTTTATGTCCCTTGCTCTAGGAGACATGTGAGTAAAAAAGTTTCTGCGTGAAATATCTGAGATTTTCCTACCTACGTTCTTTTCTAGGACTTTAATGGTGTCACGCTTTATATTTAAGTCTTTTATCCACCTTGAGTTTATTTTTGTATAAGGTGTAAGTTGGTGCTCGAGTTTCATTTTTTTGCACATAGCTGTCCAATTCTTTCAACACCATTTGTTGAAGAGGCTATTTTTACTCCATTTTATGTTGCTGCCTCCTTTGTCAAATACTAATTGACTGTAGAGACTTGGGTTTATTTCTAGGCTCTCTGTTCTGTTCCATTGGTCCATGTGCCTGTTTTTATGCCAGTACCAGGCTGGTTGATTACAGTGACCTTGTAGTATAGTTTAGTGTCAGGTATTGTGATCCCTCCTACTTTACACTTCTTTCTCAAAATTGCAGCAGCTATTCGGGGTCATTTATGATTCCATATAAATTTCTGAAGTGTTTGTTCTATGTCTGTGAAATAAGCCATTGGCAATTTAATAGGAATTGCATTGAAAATGTATAAATTGCTTTGGGTAGTATGGACATTTTAATGATATTAATTCTTCCAATCCATGAACACGGTATATGTTTCCATTAGTTTCTGTCTTCCTTGATTTCTCTCCTCGGTGTTATATAGTTTTCTCAATACAGGTCTTTCACTTCTTTGGTTAGGTTTATTCCTAGGCATTTTATTTTTCTTTTTGCTATTTCAAATGGGATTTTTTTCTTGATTTCTGCTTCTGCTGTTTCATTGCTGGTGTACAGAAATGCCTTTGATTTCTGGATATTGACTTTTTATCTTGCTATTTTGCCAAATTCATTTATTAGGTCAAGCAGTTTTTTGGTGGAGTCTATAGGATTTTCTATGTACACTATCATGTCATCTGCAAACAGTGACAGTTTTGTTTCCTCCTTTCCGATTTGGATGCCTTTTATTTCTTTTTCTTGTCTGATTGCTGTGGCTAAAACTTCCAGTACTATATTGAATAGAAGTGGTGAAAGTGGACAGCCTTGTCTTGTTCCTGATCTTAGTGGAAAAGATTCTAATTTTTGCCCATTGGGTATGATGTTGGCTATAGGTCTCTCATATATGGCCTTTATTATGTTGAGGAATGCTCCCTCTATTCCCATTTGCCGAGTGTTTTTATCATAAATGGGTGCTGTGCCTTATAAAATGCTTTTTCTGCATCTATTGATATGATCATGTGGTTTTTGTCTTTGCTTGTGTTTATGTGATGTATTACATTTACTGATTTGCGAATATTGTACCATCCTTGCATCCCTGGAATGAATCCCACTTGGTCATGGTGTATGATCTTTTTAATGTATTGTTGAATGCTGTTTGCCAGTATTTTGTTGAGGATTTTAGCATCAATGTTCATTAGTGATATTGGCCTGAAGTTTTCTTTCTTTGTTGTGTCTTTATCTGGTTTTGGAATTAGGATGATGTTGGCCTCATAAAAAGAGTTTGGGAGACTACCATATTTTGGGATTTTTTGGAATAGTCTGTGATGGATAGGGGTTAGCTCTTCCTTAAATGCTTTGTAGAATTCTCCTGTGAAACCATCTGGTCCCGGGCTTTTGTGTGTTGGGAGTTTTTTGATTACTGCTTCAATTTCTTTTGCTGTTATTGGTTTGTTCAGGCTTTCTGCTTCTTTTTCATTGAGTTTTGGAAGATTACATTTTTCTAGAAATTTGTCCATTTCACCTAGGTTTTCAAATTTCTTGGCATACAGTTCTTCGTAGTAATTTCTTACAATCCTTTGTATTTCTGTGGTATCTGCTGTAATCTCTCCTCTTTCATTTCTGATTGTGTTTATTTGGGTCTTCTCTCTTTTTTCTTGATGAGTCTGCTTAAAGGCTTGTCAATTTTCTTTACCTTTTCAAGGAACCAGCTCTTGGATTCATTGATCCTTAGAATTGTGCTTTTAGTCTCTATGTCATTGAGTTCTGCTCTGATCTTGGTTATTTCCTTCCTTTTGCTTGCTCTGGGCTGTCTTTGTTGTTGTTCCTCGAGTTCTTGTAGACGTAGGGTTAGGTTGTTTGTTTCAAATGTTTCTGACTTTTTTAGGTGGGCCTGTATCGCTATGAACTTCCCTCTCAGGACTGCCTTGGCTGTGTCCCATAAGTTTTGGGTTGTTGTGAGTTCGTTTTCATTTGTTTCCAGAAACCTTTTGATTTATTCCCTAATATCATTCTTGACCCATTCATTGTTTAATAGCATGCTATTTAATCTCCATGAATTTGAGTGTTTTGGGTTTTTTTCCCTTCGGGTTGGTTTCTAGCTTCAGTTCCTTGTGATCCAAGAAAATGCTTGGTATGATTTCAATTTTCTTGAAATTGTTGAGGCTTGTTTTGTGTCCTATCATGTGGTCTATCTTTGAAAATGTTCCATGTACATTTGAAAAGAATGTGTATTTGCCTTCTTTGGGATGGAGGGCTCAGTATATATCAGTAAAGTCCATTTCATCTAGGGTATTGTTCAATGCCACAATATCTTTGTTGATATTTTGTTTGGAAGATCTGTCCATTTTTAATAGTGGAGTGTTGAAATCCCCCACTATAATTGTGTTGCTGTCAGTATCTTTGTTGAAGTCCTCTAAGATTTTCTTTATGCACTTGGGTGCTCCTATGTTGGGTGCATATATATTTACAATATTTATGTCTTCTTGGTGGATTCTTCCCTTGAGTATTATGGAGTGACCTTCTGGGTCTCTCTTTATGGACCTTTTTTGGTCTATTTTGTCTGATATGAGTATTGCTACCCCAGCTTTTTTTTTTCCTGTCCATTTGCTTGAAAGATTTGTTTCCAGACCTTCACTTTCAGCCCATGCAGGTCTTTTATCCTGAGGTGGGTCTCTTGTAGACAGCATATATGTGGGTCATTTTTTCTTATCCATTCAGCTATTCTATGTCTTTTGATTGGAGCATTTAATCCATTTACATTTAAGGTTATTATTGATAGGTACTTATTCATTGTCTTTTATGTACATGTGTTCCTCTTTCTCTCTCTCTCTTTTCCTTCCTTTCCTTAAAGCAGTCCCTTTAGAATCCCTTGCAGAGCTGGTTTAGTAGAGGTGTATTCTTTTAGACTTTTTTTGTCTGGGAAGCTTCTTATTTGGCCTTCTACCTTGATTGAGAGCCTTTCGGGGTAAAGTAGCCTTGGTTGCAGACCTCTGGTTCTCATTACTTGAAATATTTCTTGCCATTCTCTTCTAGCTTGGAGTGTTTCCATTGAGAAGTCAGCTGTTAGCCTTATTGGGGCTCCCTTGTATGTTGCTTCCTGTTTTTCCCTTGCTGCCTTTAATATTCTCTCTTTGTCTTGAAATTTTGCCATTTTAATTATGATGTGTCTTGAGGTGGACCTCTTTGGGTTCCTCTTGATTAGGACTCTGTGTTTCCTGGATTTGTATGACTTTTTCTCTCATCAAATTAGGGAAGCTTTCCTTCATTACTTTTTCAAATAGGTTTTCTATCCCTTGTTCTTCTTCTTCTCTTTCTGGTATCCCTATTATACGGATATTATTACGTTTCATATTGTCTTGAATTTCTCTTAATCCCTCTTCATTCTTTCTGAGCCTCTTTTCCTTTTCTTGCTCTTTCTGGGTGTTATTTTCTACTTTGTCCTCTAGCTCGCTAATCCGATCTTCTGCTTCATCAATCCTACTTTTCATTACTGTGTTCCTCAGTTCGGAAATGGCATTCTTCATTTCCTCTTGGCCTTTGTTGAGAGTTTCTATTTCCTTTTTCATGTTTATATAGTTTGCAGTGAGACTGTTGTAGCTTCCCTCTAGTCTCTGATAGCTCATTGTGAGTTAATGAACTTCCTGATAATCATTGCTTTGAACTCACTATCTGATAGTTGAGTTGCCTCTATTTCGTTTAACATTTTTTCTGAGGCTTCCTCCTTTCCCTTCATTTGGGGATTGTTTCTTTGTTTTCTCATTGTTCATGGGATTCTTCTTGTTAGCCTCTGTTTCTTAAATTTATCTGTTCTGGTTCCCTGTGATTATGGTGTGAACTTCTGTGGTAGAATACCTGTGAGATTCGGTGGTTCAGTCTCCTTTGTGTATCCTGGTGTTCACAACATCCCCCTACTTTTTTGTGTGATAAGTTGGAGGGGTAAGGCAAAATGGTTTAAGACAGCAAGACGGTATACTATGATATTTACATTAGCAACCAGTAGAGAAGAGATGGGATATCCTTTGGCTACTTATAGTGTTAACCGTGATCCTCCACCCCAGTAGCCACATTTTAGGAAGGATGGAAAGAAGGTAAGACTCTTATTGGGGATGAGAGGATTGTTAGTTGGATCTAGAAAGCTGTGAGGCTGTGCGAGGTCAGATTCTGAGGTAGGGTTACAATAAAGATTAGTAAATAGGAGTAGTGTGTAAAAGAATAGAGACAACCCCCACAATAATATAGTTCAGGAAATTCCAAAATGGGCTGAGATCAGGTAGGGGTGTTGAGTAGTATTTACAATTTATGAACTAGGTCTTATTTAGAGTAATATTAAAGCAAAAATCTTGTGGCAGAATCTATGAGATCTAGATAACAAGAATAAGGAGCATAGAACCTTGAGAGGTGTACTAATGGAACACAGATGAAGGATAGTAAATTATCAACACACTGTGACTGAGATACCAGGGGGAACCTATCAAATGACAGTATAACCAGCCAAGCAAAGAAGATTATTCAGAAAGAAAAAGAATACCAAAATACTATTAAAATAAAAAATCTCAGAAAAGTGAGAAAAAGAATACAAATTTTCAGTAACTTGCAAGCTCAAAAAAAAAAAGGGGAAAAAAGCAGAAGATGGAGTGCAGGAGAGATAAATTTGGAGTGGAAGGAATACTAGGATGAATGGAAGAGAAACATAAGGGATTGAGAGATATAAAAATAATAAGATGAACAATAAAAAGTCACTTAAAACACAAGATAAAATCAATCAACCAACAACAGCCAAAACAAAACAAAACAAAAAAACCTCTTGTTGGTTTCTAACTGGCCAGACCAGTTTTTCTGGTCTTGCTGGCTTCAGCAGGCTGAGGGGCGTTTGAAATGCCTATCACTCTTCCTAGTCAAATCTCAGTAAGTCTCTCAGGTACTATCCCCAGGGCCAGCAGGGTGCTCTCCCCAGAGCCAACCTGACTTTCCCCTACAGAACCCTGGGTGCTCCCGAGCACGCTCTCTGGAGCTCACTGCCGCGGTCTCCCAGGCTCCGGGACCCAAAGGGCTCCTGCGTCTTTTCGGTTTCCTGATGCAAGCTCCGGGGATCACAAGGAGTCACACCCTTCCCCCAAATTTCACCGCTGTGGGAGCTATGTTCTCGGGAAGCACCCGCAACTTTTCTGCATTCATAGCGCAATCTCTGAAGATCGTAAAGGGGCGTGCCCATCCACCAAATTTTTCAGTTTCAGGCTCTAGGAATGCTCTAAGCGCCGAGTCCCTTCTGGGTTCACAGCTCGAGAGTCAGGATTCCCGAGGGGGCATGCGCTTCCACAGTTCAGCACCACAGGCCCCAGAAACCTGAGAACGCCTGCGCCCTTTCCTTGTACAGGGTTGTGAGGTCTGGGTTTTCCACCGACCCACACTCCCACCGGGCTGGGGGTGCGGGCGCACTTCCAGGCCACCCCTGGTCGTTCCGGCTGGAGGCACTCGCTTCTCCCAGGGCTATGAGTGGGTGCCCAAAGCCCCTGAGCAATTGTGTCCCAGCCCAACTGCCCTCTCTGTGCCTTCAAGCCACAAGGTCTCCCCTGGTGTTGCTCAACCCCTGTAGTCCAGGGAGGGAGCAGTGACTCTGCTCTCCCTGGTGCCCTGAGGCAGACCCAGGAGCACAGGGCCTGGAGGCTGCAGCCCCTCTAGTCCCCGTACTGATCCCTGGTCCCTGTTGTCCTGAAGCAGTCTCCTTACCATCTGGTTTTTCTTTCTTTTTTTTTTAATTTTATATATTTATTTTTAGAGAGGGAAGGGAAGGAGAGAGAGAGAGAGAGAGACAGAAACATCAGTGTGCGGTTGCTGGGGGTTATGGCCTGCAACCCAGGCATGTACCCTGGCTGGGAATCGAACCTGCGACACTTTGGTTTATAGCTGGTGCTCAATCCACTGAGCTACGCCAGTCAGGGCTACCATCTGGTTTTTAAATGTCCGATATCCTGTTTTCAAAAATGTTTTGGTAACCTAGGACACTTGCTCTGTTCCTCCACCAATCCGCGAGTTTCCCTCCCCTGCACAGAAGCCGAGAATCATGCTTCATGCCAGGAGCAAAGCCGCCATCTTTCCTCTTCCCGGCTTTCACTTTATCTTTCACTCCAGGGTGCAGAAAGGAGAAATTATCTGTGCACAAAAAGGTTATTTAAAGTCCAACTTACCCAGACAATTTTCAGTGTTTTTGTTTTTGTTCTTGTTGCCTAACAGAAGCTTCTAGTGAAAGACAGAAGCAAATTTTTCAAATCTCAGATACCAACTATATGACTTATGCTTCATTTATACCCTCAATATGTATTATATTCCATATATAATAAAGTGGGGAAAGAGAGAAAGATTAAATTGGTCATCACATTTAAGAAGTTCCTAGTCTACAACTATGAGTTCTATGTTTATTCATCATTTATCTTAAGCATTATCCAACTTTCTTATTTCTAAAATATGTGGTTTGCAATAATAAATTTAAAGCGCTCGTTCAAACATAACATTTAATTATATGAATGAAACTGAAATTTCCTCACTCTCATCTTGAAAAAGAAAAAGATGTAAAAAATACTTGCCTCCTTAAAAAAATATGGCTTAAGCATATAAATGTTATAACTATAAACATTTATTTTTATAAATGTTCACTATTATATACTAGCAATAAAATTTTACCTGGCTTTTAAAACATGAAGTGTGATCATGGAAAAAAATCAGAGAGCCAATTTCTGTGACAATTTGGTCTCAGATTAAGTTGAAAATATTTATTTAAAAAACACTAAATACAAATACTAAATTGTTATGCTGGACATCTGAAACTAATATGATGTTATATGTCAATTATGTGTCAAAAGAATTTTTAAATCCACTACGTTTAAAGCAACGTTGCCCTTGGCACTACATTATGTGATTTATATTGAAGTACCCACACCTATTGAAAGTGTATCTATAGTTTACACAGTTCACATAGACTAGCAGTTAGCTCTCTGACTTCTTCATGTGTAAAACATCTCATAAGTGATTACGTAAATTATATGGACAAATGGATTAGAAAAATACACTTTATACAGATTAAAATATATGGTTAAAGGCAACATTTTATAGTTTCAATTGGAAATCTCAAGAAGCAATTTATTTTCCTAGCAGGTAAACTTGAACCGCTAGGAAGCCCAGAGCTAGAAACATGTATGTTGGTTAAATGAGCTCTGTAAGATAATGAATTCTTTGCACCTGTGTCTCTCTGCAAACACCCTTGAAATCTCCAAGAAAATAGTTCCAAAGTAGAATGAAACTACGTAGTTGGAAGTTAAAATATGTCCTGTTTCAGTTTCTCACCTGTAACCTAAAAAATGTTCTGTGTGATTTTTATTGTTTCCCACAGGAGCCAGAATTAGTGTATTACCAAATTTACTCTTTTTAAAATATGATTGGTGATTATAGTATGGAAATATCAAAATGAAAATGTAACGCAGAATATGCTACTAAGAAGACTGTTGTATTTTTATCAACTTTATTTTTATTGTTGACACTGACAGAAGTCTCTATTTTTTCCCCTTTGCCTACTTCCACCCAGCCCCCGCGCCTCCTTCCCTCTGGCCATCACCACACTGTGGTCTGTGACTATGGGTTGTGTATATATATATTTTTGGCTAATCCCTTCACCTTCTTTCATCCAGTCCTCCACTTTTATGATTTTGTGTTTGTATAGTAGTTCCTTTAGATAGTACATGAGAGTCTAAAATTGGATTAGCCACTGAATGATTTATAATTTGAAGTTTTAAAACACTGTGACACAAATTATTTCTTTTTAAACTGTGAATGCTAAGTTCCTCCTTTAGTCCTTGTTTCTCTTCTGAATTTAGTAACTGTTTCTCTTCAGTTACTCAGTTGGTAACTGAGTTTGTCTCAAGTTATTTTATATGTATTATAAAATTATCTTTAGAAGGTGATTTATGCTAAGTATTAAGCATACAGTACTTTTCAAAATTTCACAAAAAGCTGAGATAAATTTTAATTATATTTTAACATAAATTCTATAACTCTCTTTTAATGCTAAAAGATTCACAACATACTAAACCTCTCTCTGAGAGAGGCTTAAGGCTGAGAGCATTGATAAATACAGTAGAGGATAAAACAAATTACCTTTCTATCCATCAATAACCTATTGTCTAAAAGGGAATATTAGACATATACACCTACATTTGAATTCAAGATATTCATCAATTCAAAATAAAGTGTATAATTTAAAGGAAATCAGAACATAAAATGTACTGGTCGCTAAAGTGATTAACTAAAGAGCTAGGAAGGAGGTTGTATTCCAAGTTATCATTTAAACACAGGTAAAAATGGACAAATGGATTGTGGTGAAGGAATGGAAAAGAGTTACTGCAATCAGCCCTGGCTGGTGTAACTCAGTGGGTTGTGAATCAAAGTGTCACTGGTTCAATTCCTCAGTCAGGGAACATGCCTGGGTTGCATGCCAGGTCCCCAGTGTGGGGCATGTGAGAGGCAACCACACATTGATGTTTCTCTCCCTCTCTTTCTCTCTCCCTTCCCCTCTCTTTAAAAATAAATAAAATATTGTTTAAAAAGAGTTACTCCAATCAAAAAACAGAAATAAGCAGACAGCAAGTTATAAGAACTTACAGTTTGTTATTAGCTCTTGCTGGCATGGATTCCAGATTGAAATGATCCACATGAATATATTGGCCAGATGTCAAAACTGAGCAGGAAAGGAGGTCAGATCGAAGATCCATGGATAAAGCCAAAGTTAAGTGGGTGAATTTTAGTTCTGTCTTCAGTGGTTGGACATTATTAACCACAATAAAACAAAAATGATAAACCCACAGTGCAGAAGGGTATGTGTCTGCTTTAATCTTGGCTTTTTTAAAGAACAGACAAGGACAATATAAGCCTTTGCTAAGAGTTACTTTCCACAGCTGCTTACTCATAAAAGTTTGAAGCCGAAATTCTTGGTACTTCTGTCACCTAAAAACCACAAATCCACCCTGAGGCTTACAATTGTTGTGAGTTAATTACTTATCCATGCCTCTCCTAGGAGAGAATGATTAACCTCTTCTGAAGATATTTTCAATAATGAGGTCTAAAAACTTTCCTCAGATAAATTTTTAAGGCACATGAGATTACAGTTTTAAAAAGTTACAGAACATGTGATGAATGAGAATTAACAAGAGTACAAATTAAAGAAAAATTCACAGAGAAAGCAGATATTGAATCTATAAGGTACAGTTTATAATTGAACATGTTTAATATATTTTAAAAAATAAAATAAGAAATTTATAAACAATGAGAAAAACAAAAACAAAATTTTTAAATTTTATAAAAATTTACCAAATTTTTAAAAATGCAAAAAAAATTATTACAAATAAAACATATAAAATTAAATATAAAGCAACTAGATATAGCCAAAAAGAATATTAATAAAGTACAGGATAGCATTCATAAACCTATTCAGATTAGAGATAGAGAGATAAAAAATATAAAGGTATTTTAAGGGAAAAAGACAGTCGAATTTTAATTTGTTTCCTAGAAGGTAAAAAAAGAGAGAATTCTGGCCCAGTAATATTAAAAGAGAAAAACACTTAAATTCTTCAAAGCTGAGAAAATATATAAATCTTCAGATTCAGAGAGTTCAACAAAACCGTTCACAACCTGTCCTAGCCAGCATGGCTCGGTTTGTTTGGGTGTCCTCTGGAAAAGGATAGCAGGTTCGATTCCTGGTCATGGCACATTCCTGGGTGGCGGGCCTGGTCCCCATCTGGGGCACATGCAAGACACAAGGATTGATGTTTCTCTCCACGTTGATGCTCTCTCCTTCTCTTTCTCCCTCCCATCCACCTCACTAAAAAAGAAATAAATAAAATCTTTTAAAAACTTCCCGCCTGGCTGGCGTAGCTCAGTGGATTGAGCGCGGGCTGTGAACCACAGTGTCGCAGGTTCAATTCCCAGCCAGGGTACATGCCTGGGTTGCAGGCCATGACCCCCAGCAACCGCACATGGATGTTTCTCTCTCTCTCTCTCTTTCTCCCTCCCTTCCCTCTCTAAAAATAAATAAATAAAATCTTTAAAAACTTCCCAGTAAGTTGCATTATATTAAAATTAAAAAGTTAATGACTAAGACATGTTTTTAAATAGAACAGGAGGTAAAAGAAATACTACCTTTAAAAGGAAAGTATCTTACAACTGACTACTCAATAATAAATTTGAAAGCCAGTAAAATAATAAAAATGTTTTTCAAGAGCTAAAACAATTAACCTAAAATATAAGTACAAAAAATTAATTTTTCAAAACAGAAGCAAGTAAACATGTTTGCATACAAAAACTGAGAAATTTTGTAACAGTCTCTCTCTTTCTGCATCTATATGTGAAATATGCAGAGCAATCACAGAAAAGAGGTCTAAATTGAAATAGCAAATAATGAGAAAAAAAGTGTTGTGTACAAGTGTTTGTATAAGGTTTAACTACATAAAACAAAGAAATACTGTCTATTTGGTGGGATTAAAAATCAAATAAATAAAGTTGCATTTAAAGAAGAAAAGGTGAGAAGGTAATGAAACTTTGCTAAGTTTCTTGTTTTAAGATAAAGGTTAAATATACAGATTGATGTGAAAATTGCATTATTTATAAATTTGACTAGCAGCCTTATAAATAACATAAATAGTCAGTAACATATGTTGTATGTTTACGTATTGTATGCTGTAATCTTACAATAAACAAACTAGTAAGGACAAAATGTTATTAAGAAAATCACAATGAAAAGGAAAAACTAACATTTACAATATTTACCAAGGAAAATTCAGAGTAAGTGGTCCCATGCAGATCAGTTCTCTGCTGTTCAAGAGTTAACTGTATTTTAAATTTCAGTTGTAAAAAATTTCAGGTATCTTTTGTTATCTTCTTTCTTCACAATACACCTAAAAACCTTGTCAACCATTGATTTTTATTTTTATTCACATATAGCTAGCAGGCTTCTGAAGTTGAATATATACATATCTTAACCAAATTCAGAATTTGATTACAAAAATAGTACATGATTTTTAAAATATATGTATGTTTCATATCATTGTCTTTTGCTGAATTATAAATTATAAAACTTATCTATGTAAAGTTTAACTTTATACATGATACTAATTTAAAGAAAATATTTCTAGCAGCTCTGATTATTTGTGATAATGTATTTCTATATTTATTTCTTTTGCTCATATAGATTTTATATTTAAAAAATTTGTTTGATGATTATATGAATCCTTTTCAATTAATTCTAATTAAAATCTTATCATAAAAATTTTCATGGGATTCTTCATCTTCCTAAATGATGGACATATAGATATATGTTTATTTAAATATGTGTCTATCTAAACATAGACATAAATTTCCATATGATTGAATCTAACACATCAACTTATCAAACTCAAAGTTATGTTTTCAATTTGTGATGAGTGCATTTCACTGAACGTGGCCCTTGTGATCAAGAGCTCTTTTGATGTTCTATTACAGAGAATTGACCTAAGAAAAAACGTTGTATGGATTTTACTCACTACTTAAAAAGTGCTTTATAAAAGTAAAATTCTCTGACAAAAGGGTGAGCTGCCTCAATAAATAAGTAAAAACCCCTGCACTGGAAATATTTAAGCAGAGGTCAAACTAACCTAAGTAATAGGTTTTGTCAAAAAGATTTTCTTTACTGAATATTTGTCATTTTCCAAAATAAGTACCACACCATATACACCTTTCTGCACCCATTACCCCACCTCCACTACCACCAACTTGGCAAGTACCCACAATAATTTTCTATTACCTAATATAGCAAACAAGCATAATAAAATGATCAGAACTAATACTTGGTCAGCACCCAGAATTCTGTTTCCGGCACTGACTCAACCATGTGTTTTTATAAAATAAATCAAGATTAATGTCATTTTTCTCATTTGAGAAATGAAGGAATCCCAAAGGTTAGTCATGTTATATTGACTATACCTTAAAAGGCTGATTTCTTTAAGTACTGGGCTTTGACCTATGTATAAATCAATGAACAAAACCTATATACCCATATCCTAGCTAGGATTAAAGCATACCGGAGAAAGAATGACACTCATCAAATAAGCCAACAAAAATGTGAGTGGTTTGAACATCAATTCAAATTGAAATAAGGGCTATGTAATACAACGATAAGATGTAAACAATTTTTGCTGCTGTGACAGTGACTGCTTCTCTGAGGAACTAAATTTTAAGTTCAGATGCAAGAATGAGAAGAAATCTATCAGACCAAAATAAAAATAAAAAAGGATAACAAGCAGAGAAACCTGGATGTTTAAATGTCCTAAGACAGAAAATAGCCTCGGTTTTCCCATTAACAAAAAGAAGCGCAGAGCGTCTTTGTTATTGCGAGTGAGGAGGGTCAGACAGGTATACTGGAGAGGCGGGCAGAGCAAAGTCATGCAGGATGTCATATGTCATGGTAGAGTTAGAATTTTCTTCTAAGAAGACAAGTAGCCATTGAAGGGTTTTAATGTGAGGACTGACATATTCAAATTTACACATTAAAAACATTTCCTGCTCTGCATAGTGAATGGATAGGAAAATTGTGCAGAAACCAAATGAGGAGAATAATTGTAAGGCTGTGGTAATGACTATCCAAGAAAGGATTCTAGCTTGGGTTGGAGTCCTGGCAGTAGAAAAAAGAGAAATGGAAAGATATACTTTGGACATTGAAAGGTTTAGGATAAGTATTTTGTGCATATGAGGTCAATGTAGGTTTCAAAAATGACTCAAGTTTTTAACAAGCTTGGTTTTCTCCTACTAAATGGTACAAAGACTGAAAAGTTAAGTTTTAAGCAAGTTAAATGTGAGATATCTGCAAATCTCCCCAAGATCTGTAAATGAAAGAGCAAAGTCCTCTGCGTAGCTTATATAATCATTGCCACACCCCACTTACATAGTTAAGCATACTTTCTTTTAGTCTCCACGCACGCACTCAGCCCACTCTTTTAATTGTTCCTTGTAATTGTCAAACACATCTATTCTTCTTAGGATGTTTACTTCTTTGTCATATCTTTTCTGAATACTCTGGATACTCTTCAAGCAGGTCCTCACTTGGATATTTGATAAAGTGTATGAACAGTCCTTGACTCAAAAAGATTTATCCTTTCAGACAATTGAAGGTTGTGATGTCCGTGGAAATCAGGCTCTTCCACGGGATTGTGAGGAAAGCATCCCAAGGACACACAATGGAGATGTGGGTGTGGCAAAGTTTATTTGATTGGGAATCTGCCCCTGGGTCTCCAGTTCCCATTTCCCCCCATCCTGCCATGGAAAAAGCCCAATCATACATATCCTCAGTTCGGCCAAAGTAAAAGCCAGTGTCCAGAGCTTCTGCTTTATATTAAAGTTTTGATCTTTTGGAGCCCAGGCCATCTGCTGCAGCCAGGTAGCTGTTAGATCCATATGGTCACCTGCTCTTGAGCAAGACAGTGTGTGAAGGAAAGAGCAAGCGTGAGTCATGAGCAAGGGAGACAGAGACAGAGACAGAAAGAGAGAGAGCATGCACTTCTGTGTTCTCCTGGGATTATATGAGCTTGGATTTGGGACAGACCAGATACCTTTTCAAAATGACCAGTTTCCTACGCTTTTTCAGGTTTTTGATAGGTCCACACCCTCTAGTTAGAATGACAGACCTCTATGGCCAAGAAAGCCCTCCTGTGCCCCCCACAACAGTCCAGTACTGGAGGGGGAAGGCAGAAGTGTTAACCCCCTTGGTGGAACAGTGTTATGACCCCCTGTGGTGTGAAGCTATAGTCTCTTGGTGAGGCAAACAGTTTATGCTCCCCAGTTTATCAAAGTCAATGTCTAATTCTTTGCTGTTTCCTTTAGTAATAACTAGTCATTTACCTATGGTAACAGTTGTGGATTCAAGTCTACTCTTGTGTTCCAGTATAATCTGAGACAGATACTCCTTTTCCTACCATGGTAATCTTTGCCACATGTGCTTTAATCTGGCAGTTCGGTAGGAAGTAGATGACTTTTCCTGAACAGTTTTAATGGCTAAACAGCATTGCTTAGAGGTGACACTAATCCACAGATAGCATAATTCTAGCTGAGGGCAGCTTTTCTGTTGAATCATTTTGTACAGTAGTTTGCCAAGGGTTACACACATGAAGACTTCATAAGTGCTTTTGATGATGAAAGGATCCAAACTTTGTTTCTGGCAATGCTAAATGTGCATGCCATTTCCACAATAAGCTTAGTGTTCAGCATTGGAAATAAAGTTCAAGCAAAGGAATGTCCTTACTCTATAGTAGTTTCAAAATGGCTACATCTGAGTTCTTAGGAACAAACTTTTGTTGATAACTGTGTATTTATTATAATTTTTCAAGCAATGAATTAAAGATTAAAGAGACATGACAATTATAGCCCCAAATCAAAGCAGAAATATTTCTAATAAAATAATTGCTCTCAATTACAAAAGTTGTTTAATATCTGATAGCCCTTAGCAGAAGGAAGTTACAATTTACCTTTCAGATACTTTCTAGTTTGAGAAATGGATATAAGTAAATCTCCTTGTTATTATGCTAATAACAGCTCAAGTTAATTCCCTACTGAGATGGAAAATATGATTCAGACAATGAAAAACATATGTTTTGGAAAGACAGTTTGCCATCAAACTACATGAACAATTTAAGTGATTAAAATGTTTCTATAAACATCCTGCTCCTTGTTAGGAGTGGATGAAACACAGTTGCTCCCCATTGTTTTATTTTGTATAAACAGCTGTTAATGCCATAAAGGAAACTTATTTTTATGATGTTATAATTAAAACCATATATTATTATATCTTTTGTCACATATATTAAAAGAAACTCAATTATTTTATGTGCTAAGCTTATGAATGAGATTCTCTCTTACTAGACAAGTAGTTCAGACTATGGACCACTGCTCGATATCCACAAACCTGTTTATTTTAACTGAATAATGCATAAAATCATTAATTTTAACCCTAACACAATAAAAGAACAAATTTCATAATAATTTTCTTCTGACAGGTACATTATAAAAATTAACTTGTAAATAGCTTATCAGGTTCTATATGGTTACACTGCTTATGATTATGTTCATATAAATTTGTCTTAATATACAAAGATCTTACAATTGTGTTTAATGCCTCTGCAATTTCCCCTCTCAATCCATAGCTCCAATATGGTGTTCCCTTTGAACTACTCTTACAGAATGAATCACTGATAGTTAAAATGTTACATTTACATTTATTATTCTCTGGCACAACACACACAAAGCCACTGAAGATTAAAGCAGTCGTATCTGAAATTAGGTTTTGGGAGAGGAAGTTTGAAATATGAGAAGCTTCTTAAAAGTTAGAAGAGAGGTAAGATTTATCTATTCATAGGCTATATATTCCATGCTTAGAATACACCATAAGGCTTTTTAAAATTACGTGTTCCTATATTAACCATAGTCCATTTTTTTATCACAAGGAACAGGAGAATGAATATGTTTACACTGCACTCCAACAAAAAGTAACATGTAGCAAGAAAAATATGTTATTGGTAATCATTCTCTGAGTTCTGTAATCTTTTCTTTTCTATAATTCTCAGTCTGGCAAGGCCAAATTATCTCAATAATTTTATGACTTTATTGAGAGCTAAATTTTCCTTTTTTAAATCCCTGTATTTTGGAGCACCTCCATTTCCCAAGATTCTGTGCATTTGTATGCATTTTTTCAGCAAAGCTCAGACTCAGCTATAGCATTCATGTTATGAAGACTTATTCACAAAAGCTAAATTGAAATAGGTAAAAAAAAATATGTTAAAGCAGGATCAACCCTGATGCATTGCAAACCCAACATTTGCATTGCAAGAAAATGGAATTAACCAAAGGAACAGGTATAATAAACTAAACATAAAACACCTTCAAAGATTAATATTGAAGCTACAGTCATGAAAAGTGCAGCTGCTTATGATATTGGATAATGAAAAATAATGCCCCATTTGTTCTGCTTCTTTTTTCCATTTATAATGAACTAGATTTGATCCCTATTATGATCCATCAATGGTAGAGAACATGGGTGTCAATTAGTAGATTTACATTTCTCATCACATCAAGAACAGTCTGAATTGAATATGGTCTCTAACATGATATGTTGTTGTTTGGAAAATCATGTGGTTTTTGCCCTGCCACTGCTAAATCTTTTGCAAAACCAGACTTCCGGAAATCCAGAGTGTTTAAGTCCATATTTCTTTAGAGAAACAATTGTACCTATTGAAAACATAGGTACCATTGGCTATTTGCATGAAATAAATTAAAATCTTAGACTTCATTCAGCCTTATTTTCTCATTCATAGGATGAGGATAACGATACACATATATTAGTTTTGCTTTGGGGGTAAATGCTTTATTTATTTGTAAAGTCCTAAAAATATTTTATGTCAAAATTAACATTATAAATTACAGGTATTGCCATCATCAGGTTAAATCTCAAGTAAATCACTTAACATTCTATAGGATTACTTGATTCATCTAAAGAATATTTTTCAGAATGAGTCAATAAATATGAATTAAGCACATATTCTATATGCAGAAATTTTTGTTGTGATGCATATCCTCTCAATACTATTTTACCAAGACATCTCACAATTATTTATGGCAAGAAATGTACCCTTGATGCAACAAGAAATACACATCACTTTGTTTGACTACAGGTGTGTCCCTGGTCATCTTTGGCTGGTGGGCATCAGCATATCTTTAGTCATTTGTAAAGTACCTCTAAGGGTGAATGAAATTTTCCATACTCAGATAAAGATGTAAAACTTTGCCTAGGATACAACAAAAGAGAGGATATACAAGTATAACCCAATTCTTGGCCAATTAGTATATGGCATTTATCAAGTCACAGTGACTTGTTAAAAGATGGGCGAGTAACTCAAACTAGACTACTCAGAAGACAGAACAATACATTGATATGATCACCATGAAAATTTGAATCCCTTCACCTTCTGGGTATCATGGTTTGCGTATATGACCCTGGAATTGCTATAGCCATTTTCTTGCTATACGAGTAGCCATCTAGAGTAAAAAATAAAAATAAAAATAAAAATAAGAAAAAAGAAACCTACAACAGAAAAAGAAATGAAGGAGAAAGTCATAGAGAGATAAAACAGAAACCTTGACCAAACCACCTCAATATCTTCCCTGAAACCTCTGGAAGGTGAAGACACATATGTCAATAAATCATATTTATTTTTCAGCCAGCTTTGGCTGCTTTTCTAGCATTTGAAATTAAGACTCTTCTGCCAGGTACTCTTACCTTATCCTACAGAGTATTGACAGGCTCTACTGAGACAGGATCTACTGGATCTACTAGCCATTACTTTGGAGTGATGGAAATGACTTAGCAGTAAGAGATTACTATGATGCCAAGGTTTTATGCCTGAATAATTAAGAAGTTTGTGGTTCCTTTATTGAAATAGAAGACATCATTTTTCTACAGTGATAAAGAAAGAAAGAAAAGAAACATGGATGGCTAAGTTAAGAGATGCCCAAATGTTACATCTTTAGCTCAGAAATGTGAAAAAAGCTCTGAACATTTTTAAAAATGCAGAGTCCCTGGATCTATAACAATTGAATTTGTTTTAGTATTTGAGGGATAAGCCCCATGTATCAAATTTATCTTTTAAATAGTAAAAAATATAGAAGTGAAGAACTTGAAAAATAATTGATATGGATCAAGATTTGTCAGAATACTGAAAAAATGGGCTATTTAAAGATACATTTACTGAGTGAATATTATTTCAGGGACTGTTCTAAAGGCTTACAGCATGTATTATTTATTTTAATATATCAAACTCTACATAATTAGGAGTAGCCCCACTTTTCAGATGGGCATAAAAATGCCTCCCTTTTACATATTCTAATTTGTTCTAAACAAATTATCACATATGTTTATGGGTAATATTAGCATATATGTATAATTGTTCAAATAAATCTATTTAAAATGAGCCATTTCTTTAGATTCAGTACCATATTAACACTGGAGAAGTAAAAGAATGAAAAGTTTTCATTAGAGTGAAGTTTCTAACATACGGTGTTTATGATTAGGTCTTATGGTGGAACAAGAGTTTCTTAAGCTTCACACACCTGATAACAAAAATGGACATAATCCAGAAATATGCTTGGCTGAGTCCTTTGAACACTTGCATGCTCCCCTTCTTTTTTAACCTGACAGCTTTGGGTGGTCTCCAGATGAAAACCCCTGTTGATATTTATATTCTTCCAGAGGTAGCCCCCTGACAGGGCTACATGAGCTGTGATGACAACTCCTGTCCCAGATGCAAGAAGACTGTTTTCATCCTTCAAGAGCAAAGGAGGGGGAGGAGGATGCATGTGGGCATAACAGCTGCCAGCTGTTCCCATTTCCTGCCTCCTGGTACTTAGTGTTACTGGGCTGGAAGCCCAATCCTCATGTTAGCCCAGTATCATTTTGTGATGCCAACACTTTATGCATGAATCCCACTGAGTGTGCACCAGACACTGAGGAATGGTCTGTGGGGTGCATGACTACTCTATTTGGGGATTTTTTTTTAAAATTCAGACTACAAGGATTGAAGGCTGTGTTCCTAAACAGGTGTGATACCACAATCGAGGCATCATTTGGCTCCTGTCAGAATCTGCTCCAGTAATGTAATCCATCAGTCCATTGGCCAAGTCAGATGTTTCCAGAAGCTTCAGGCTTCCAAAGATAATCATATTATTTTTAATCTACCAATGCTTTGTCTCATTTTGTTGGACACAGTATATACTTATTAATTTGTATCCAACAAACATTTTAAATTTGTTTTTTTTAATCCTGAAAGACTAGCCTTGAATGAGTTACCATGCTACTTCATGGTAAATACTTAATAATTGTATTAAGTATTATTATTACAAAAGAGTGCAAATGGAAGAGGCAGGCAATACTCAAGGCAGGAGGATAATGTTCTCTCTCAAGAGGAGTCAGTGTTTATTTTGTTGTCTCAATCACTATGTCTCTGTCAAGGCATAAGTGTACATAGTCTATAGTCAAACTCCTAGACTGATCCTTAGAATAAAAAATCTCTGTAGCATAAACATCTGTCAGTGATAGAGATTTAGTTATGCTTCTTGAGTGTTTTTTCAAAATGACATTTATACAAAGGTATTTTCATTTTTATGACACATTTTATTTCTGATGAATGTAGCAACACAGCTCACCTCCTGTCAGCCCCCCAAATTCTGCAACCTTTTTCTTTAATATAGGGCCCAGGACTTGGGCCCTGACTGTGTCTTTTCATCTTCAAGTTCCTCCTGGGCTTCCATGTGCTATGGGACAGATCTCCCCCCAAGGGGAGCCCTTGTCCCTTCAAGGTTTTCTTATCCATCTTCTTAATATCTGTCAATCAAATAACTTCTACTGTCAAATCTTCTGTCCAATATCCTTATAGCCATTACATGTTGGACCATCAGTGAACCTTTTTTGTTTTGTTTTATTTTGTTATAAGTCAGTATTCATGAGAACTTAAAAATACTATTGTATATATTGATGATATAAACAATAGAAGGTAGGGACTACATAGACTTTGTGGCCATCGCCACAAACTGACTTGAAGAGAAGTAAGAATGTAGTAGTAGAATTGAAAAAATATCATACCATTAATAAAGAGGGATAAATGACATAATGATAAAAAGGATGAAAATTTACTTACCACCCATATCTTATTAAATATCTTTCCCAAATATTAGTCTGTATTTTCACATCGGCACTGTCTTCTGATGCCTGATTTAGCTACTCTAAGTAATTCATACAAAATTTCAACAGTTTGTGGCTTATCAAAGTAAATAATAGTTTTTCATTTATACTCTTCTGTGGGGTTATTCAGGAGCTCAGGATCCTTCTGCCTTGCACTTCACTCTCTTCCCGATCTTTGAAGCCCCACCTATGTAGCCCCTCTAAGATACTTAAGAGGTGGAACATTGGGCATGGAATATTTACAATGCCAATTGTGGCAGTGGCATGTATCGTCTTCACTCACAATTCACTAGTCAGAATTCAGCACTGGGTCACATCTGATTACAAGAGAAGCTAGAACTTGGAGCCTAGCTGTAAAGCCAGAAAGCAGAATGAATGAGATATATGTGAGCATCAGCAGTCTTTGGCACAAATCTATTTACCATGTGACTCTTTCTGGATTTCTTCTTTTATTCTGTCCTTTTTGAACTATTCTGTCTTGTAAGAGTTGAGGATTAAGTCCCATGATGGAGTTAATAGAGGCACATTTAAGAATAGGTCTATTTCCATTTTTTAATTATTATTGTGGTTGATAACAAAGCGATTACTTGACAATAAAGATAAAAAGATGTGTGTGTGGACATATGTGCTTGTATACAGTGTGTATTAGTGCATAATAAGTTTTGAAAAGGTAAAGAGGTTTCAGGATGTTAGTATTTAAAATAAATTTCTTTTTATTTTAAAGATATTTTTAGAAAAAAGAATAGCCAAGATCTATGCAATAAGGGGAGAATTGAAATAAAATGTGTGGAATAGCAACAATCTCACATACTTTCTGTTTCACTTTAATTAAGTAATTAAATTTCTCTGACTTCGGATTCCAGATCTGAAAAAAGAGAATTACAATGTCTAATATGATGAGTGCCCCTGGTTTTCCACTCCATCCACACTGATGGATCAACCCCTTCCTTTTCTCCCCTTGCTATCCCGATCCAAAGAAAGCTCACCTGTCTTCAGTGCATGCCTCTGAATGAAAGGACTGGGAAGAGAGCACATGGACAGGAGGCAAAGGATAAGCAAAGAAAGAAATAAATCTTCACAGCAAGACCTGAGAAACAAGAAGTGGAAAGGAGGCAACAGGGAAGAGAGAAGCAGTGTTTTTATTAAGTAATACTGTGAGCAGAGTGAATTTTCTCTAAAATTCTTAGAGAAATAAAAGTAAAACTTGCAAAAACAGCGTGAAAATTACTTTTAGTCCTGCACTGTAATCTGTGGCATGAGATTCTGTGCACGGGGTGGACCATGTGAGTTCCTAGACGGTAAGTTGTTTAAAGTCTCTTAAAGGGGTGTCATATAGGAGTTAAATATAAAAATATATAAAGATGATGTACAAATGACATTTACTATTATTTCAATAGCTCAGCTATATGCAGTCTTAGAATAAAAAAAACTGATGAAACTTGTGGCAGTTAACCATAGCAGCAATAAATTCCATAAGTGGGAAATACTGCTCTGAAGGTCACTGTGAATACTATTTTAAACAGATATAAACACAATCTATACAGAAAATGCATACTTATGCAACTACATGTTTATACAAGCTAAATATCTCAGTTTAGAATTTTCATAACGAAGATGCTTAATTGGTATATTGATTGATTTGAATTGTATTAACATTCCTATGCTAACAATAAAGATTTGGATGAACTGAATCTCTCTTTTTGTAAAATTAGTCACTAGTGGAAAAAAATAATATGTAAGAATTTTACTAGTATCACAACAGCAAAGTCTTAAATTCCTTAGCCAAGGCTCAGGCTCAAGCAATGGTTTCTTACTTTCTGCAAGACTTAAGTTTCACATTAATAAATCCTTGATTCTTGAAATAGAACCTCGGTTTTAATGATGATGAAAAATCCTTTAGTATTTCCTTAATTAGGTAATCTCTGGGCATCTGTGAATAGTTTTTAAATTATCTAAAAATGTAATTTATAATGACTAAGGTCATATTTGGATTTAGATGTCAAATTTGGATATATGGGAAAGAGCTCCTTACCAATGTCTGTAATAAGATACTATTTGAGGTTCTATTTCAACAATTTTCTATCAAGAAATGCATTTCATCATTATAGTTAAAATATGTTGTTTATACAAATTTCTTCATAGAGCTTTCAAACAACATATATCATATCACTGCATTAAAATTATTGAAAAAATATAATTTTTAATGGCTACATGGGCTTTCATCTTGTGTGTGCATCTCAGTGTGGTTTCGAATGGTCCCTTGTGGAAAATAGCACTATTTCTATTATTTCATTGCCATCAGTTGTGCTAGGATAATTATCTCTTTTCATAATTTCTGTCTTTGCCATTAACCAATCAAATGGTATGAACATATTTAATTTTAACATATATGTATTTTCTATAAAGATTGAGCACTTATACCCTCACCAGGAGACTATTTCATTACACTCGCTAGTAAATGAATATATTCACTTATAAAATCTGCTAATCAGACATGAAAAATGAAATCTTGTTAGAGAAGATACTGGACTTAATTACTCATGAAACAGAAAGTTATGTATTTATAAAACAGTTATAATTATTTTACTGTGACTTATATCTCACATTGATTTCCTGCTTTTCCTATGTGGCGTTTGTCTTTCTCTTATAGATTCACAAGCTATCTTTACTATATAGCTATCATATATTCTCAAAAGTTTTTCCAAAATTTCTCAAATGTTCAAATAGTTATTCTATTTATTTTGATTCTTCTCTATAGAAACTTAAATCAAGCTTTTTTATTACTTCTATCATTCTTCTGTTTACTTTTGTTTTATGTTTTTTGATAATGCAGATATTTTAACATTACATATTTTTATCTCTTCTATCATTTATATTTTTAAAAGTCTTCCTCCTGCCATGGCTGGTGTGGCTCAGTAGACTGAGTGCCGGCCTATGATCCAAAAGGTCATGGGTTGATTCCTAGTCAGGGCGCATGCCTGAGTTGCAGTCCAGGTCCCCAGTGGGGGACGTGTGAGAGGTGAACACACACTGATGTTTCTCTCCCTCTCTTTCTCCCTCACCTCCTCTCTCTCTCTAAACATAAATAAATAAAGTCTTTAAAAAATCTTTTTCTCCTTCTCAAGGCATTTGAAAATGCTTATTAGTATTTTCTTCCAGTTTTATACATGTGTTTTTCCCCATGTAATCCCTTAATGTATTTTGTGTGTGATATAAGAACTTAAATGGATTGTTTCCAAATATCCAAGCCCAGATTTTTTGAGACATCTTTTATCACATTTAAAATTCTTATGCGTGTCATGGTGCAATAGCATTTTATTGCCTTCTGTTCACCCTGCGGGTGAGGGAGGGATTCTCACTTAGAATCATAGGGTTGGCCAAACACAGGACGTCTAATTCCAGGCAGGTCAGATAGATAGCAGCAGTTTATTAGTCACATGTACTTATGGGCAAGGGAGGAGGCATAGGGGACCATGCAAAGGCTGCACTTGAGAACAGAATGAAAAGCCAGAGGCTGTAGGAAGAAGGCTTTGTAGTATATGAAGGGTGAGCTGCTCCCTGGTTCCCATGAGTAAATGAGATTGGCTTGTTTGAATAATTCTGCCAGTTGGCAGAGAACAGAATACTTGCTACTCAGAGATAAGTGGGAATTGCACTTGATCCATCTCAAGGGGGGAAAGAGGTTATTTGGCCAGAAAGCCTTTTCCGCGGGAGCAGACTGGGGAGGAGAACTCATAGCCAGGTCCTACGAGGCCCTCCCACTTTCACCTTATGTCAAAACATACAAAATACTGCAATGAGTTCATAGTACCCACTTGAGAATTCTTCTCCTAACCGAACACACTATCTCTTTCTTTGTCTTTGTTTCACTCTGTCTTTATGCCTCTCTTTTATATATGATAATTTAAATATTTATAGAAAGAAGTGGTGCTGAAGGAATAGAGTTGAAGCTGTTTTCAATCAGCAAAGATATTTTTGCGCATGTGTGTGTGTGTTGCTGTTGAAGAGGAGGCGAGAGCTACTCAGTCATTTACAGATCAGGCAGATGGATACTGCGTGAAAACTGGCCTGGGGTCAGCTGGGAGGGCGTTTTGACAGGAATCCCTAGGGCAAAGGGCTTTGCACCATGAGTCATCCTTAGCTCATACATATTGCTTTGGAAAGTTTCTGATTTCTGGCAAACTACCTTTTATCATTCATATCTTTATGCTTCTATGTTAAAATCCAACTTATAAAAAATCCTGATTTTAAATCAATATGCCTTATATAGGTATTCTGTTCACAATTCCAAAGTAGAGATTTATGAAACTAGAGGCAGCTTGTAAGAGTTTCTATAACAGCTTAACTCACATTGTTTAATTTAAAATTTACTAGGATTTTACATTTACTGCATCCAATTCAAAGCACAATTATACTGATGAGAATGTAATATGTTTATTCCTTACCCAAACCAAGGTGTGATGTCTTTGAAATTTGTTTTCATACACAATTCATGCAATCACTTAATTCAATGACTTACATGTAAAAAAGTTATACCTAACATATTGTTTTATATGTGAAGTGTGTCATATTTTTGTGTTGGTATCAATGTCTAGTTTGTATAAAACCATTCCACATGAAGAGAGAATATTCCAATGACTATACTGTACCGTAGTTCACTTAACCCCCTCTCCCCTGCTCCCCTGCTTTTCTTGCTTTCCTTTGTCTTGTCTTGCTTCTAGTGCTTGCAAGAGTGCCAGGTACACAGCAAGAACTGAAGAAACAATTTTTTGAGGGACTGAAGGAATGAATATTGTTAACCATTGAAGTCCTTATTAACAAGATAAACTAAAATATGGCAAAGAGCTATACAAGGTCAAGGCACTGTTTTATGAATGTCACAACGATAGTCATTCTCCACTTACCATTATTCCATAAATACTTTCAGAGATATTAAACCTGCTACTTAAATTGATTGTTATCTAATTGTTCTCATTCATGCATTAGAAAGTGTGTCTAAAAATCTTCAATAATGTATGCCCGGTAGCTAAACTGTTTTGTTATTTTTGAACAAAGAAAAGGAGAAGGAACTCCCAAGGAAAATTTTTGGTAGTATTTTGCCTCAGTGGTTTCTACAAACCCATTTAATTAACATGGACAAAGACAGATGCATTTTTATGAAGACTTCTTAGCATTAAGTTGATGTTTTATTCTGTTGCATATTTTATTCACACATACCATAATCAAAAAAATAATAATTGAACAGTAAGTGTAAAATTTTTTCCCAGAGATTTCAATAAGGTGGGCCTTACTGATAAAAGGCTGGATAAGTATAAAAACACAGTTAAAAGGAGAGTAAAGAATGATATAATCCCTCATACAATACTAGGAATTTGTTAGAATTAATTATTCAAATAATCTGTCCATGTTGATACAAGTACAGGGTGGGTCATATGTATAATTCCTTACCTTTTATAAATAACTGTAACCTTAAAATTAAGTCCCAGTTTATTTAAATTTTTCTTATTTGCACATTTAATTTCAAAATCAGCTACCTCTCCTTGTTGTGAATTGAAATATACAAAATTGCTCCTTGTCTAAAGATACCTCTTGAAGAAATTTGCAGGATGTCTGGAATATTAACCAGAGCTATTCATTAATGTTTAGTTAGGATAATCCTCTATTAGAAAGCATACATACTTTCTGAGAAAGTTAACACAGCAGTATTATTATTCATTGACAACAACAAGTTGCTTTTCAAATGTCTAGTATGTGCAAAACACTACAGCAGGCTTTATGTGTTACCTTGAAACAGAGCCTGTTTGTACACACATTATCATTTATTAGGGGAGGAAAAATATGAAATTCTATAATGTCCAAATGTGGAAAGTAAACAGTGTTAAGACTTCTTGACTGGCATGGCTCAGCAGATTGAGCGCTGGCCTATGAACCAAGGGGTCGCCAGTTCGATCCCCAGTCAGGGCACGTGCCTGGGTTGTGGGCCAGGTCCCCAGCAGGAAACATGTGAGAGGAAACCACACATTAATGTTTCTCTCCCTCTCTTTCTCCTTCCTTTCCCCTCTGTAGAAAAATAAAATAAACAAAATCTTTAAAACAAAAAAAGAATGCCAAGACTTAGAACTGACTATGGAACAAGATCACCTCAAGCTCCAAACTGAAACACTGGTGTTAAAACTGAGGCTGCCTTTTATTCCTGCCCTAGTAGTATGCTCCATCCAGGATCTGAACAATGGAAGCACAGAGATTAAGGGCTTCATGTATTATTTTAGCACCCTATCTTCTAGTTTCAGGAAAAAGATGTTCAAACAGATCTGTATGAAGGTGTAACTAAGGGCACGCTCACAGTGGTAATGCAGCCAGCCCTGGGTAAGCCAAGGTGATGTGCCAAGACCAAGTTTTTTTCCACCCAGGGAAGAAGTGACAAGTTCCATGAACCGAACTCAGACATTATGGTGAGAGTAAACTGGACAAGGGCATAAGTAAAGTTAAAATCACATTGAATTTCATTCACTAATAAGAGTTGGGGCCAGTCTTGCAGAATTATATCCAGTTTTCCAAAGAATTAGCACCAACCTTGTATTTCATTTTGTAGATTGGACAAAAAATTAATTAGCGTTTGACATTCACTCTAATCAGCTGAACTGCAATAAGGTAAACTTGTGTGAAGGCCACCGACAAAGACTCCCAAAACTTTTATGCTGAATCAACTGGGTACATGAACTTTGATTTTTGGCATTAGGCCATTAGGGAGAAGAGATATAGAAAAAAAGATACTTTGAAGAAAACTATATGCCTGATACTTGACAGTCACAGACTTTTAAACATTAATTCAATGAATTTTTCTAAAATTATCTTAGAGTTTTCATAGCCTGCATTGCTAATAGTGATTTTTATTTGTGTAAGAGCTCACTTCTGCCTGAGCTCTTATCAACATACTATGAATAAAATGTTGGCTTTGGAAAAAAAGACTTCAGATGTGCCTATTATCTAACTTAAATTTTGCAAACAAATTGAGAACTATTGTCATAAACTTATACAAACTGATTTTAGGATGTTAAGTGATATTTTGAGACTCCAAATTCAGAACAATTCTCCCACTCAACTTCAAATCACACCCATTACTATTGTTTCTTTAAGAAAGTAGATGTCTCTTTGTTGAGAAGGAAGATAGAAAGACAGGAGAAGGACAATGGACCCACAGGGCTAAGAAAGACCGAACAGTTTATTGAATAACCACCATGGAGATTTTACATCCTGCAAATGCTTCTGATTGTTAGAGTGGACAAGTGGAAATGCCAACAAGAGGGTGAACCTCAGAGGCAATCGCAGAGGCGTAACAGGCCGAAGGAAAGGGGAGGCTATCACAGATGAGATTTTCAAGTAGTTAGACTAAAAAAAGTGAATTCTAAAAGCCAACAAAAACAATTATCTTATTAAATACTATTCTATATACAAAGACATATTCTTGAGCAGGGCATTTACAGAGAGTACTGCATTTATTTAATCAAAATTATCAACAAGTAATTTTTAAATGCTAATATATAAGCACATGAAAAAGCAAATACAAAGCAAATTAAGTAGACCATCTCTGACCTCCATGATTTTACATTTTAATGAGCAACAATTAACAAAAAAGCACAGGGTGAAAGTCAGTGAATGCGTACATCTGTTAGGGTGCTCCCTGTCCCCATTCCCATGTGGACTGGAACACAAACACAGGATTCAGGGGAGGCTGGGATAGGCCCACATCACTCCTTTAATTATCTCTAGAAGGAAAGCAAGTGTGAAAATCTTAATCAGCATGTCTGGCTAGTGGCAGTGGCAGGAGAAGAAGACCTACCTTCTATGTTCACTTCAAGGATGCCTTCTGACAATTGTGATTTCCCTAATGGAAGCAAGTCAATATATTAAACTTGAAGCACTGTAATTTTTGCTTTGTTTTTCAAACAAGTATTTTCTCCAAGAGATTCTGCACATCTGCTCTGTGATATTGTTCAGTTGGTTGAAGCTAAGGTCATCAGACATCTTTTGTTTTAGCAAGATCTCAATCTTCAAAAGGATACTCTCATGAGAGGAACATTCTCAAATAAAGTCTCAGATAACATTAGATAACCAGAGTACGTTCAGGTGGAAAGAATGTCCCAAAAGGGAAAAAAGCAGGTTTAAGTTAATTGTCACTCTGTCATAAGACATTTTTCTTTGGTTGGGAAAGAGCACCAGGAGCCTATAGAGATTTCTGTGTTAGCTTGTCGGTCACTATGGGCTGCCAACACTGCCGAACGCTTCCAAGATTAACAATGCACACTCTACTTGACCCCCACCCAATAGTAAGGAGGATAAACAGTGGTGCCAGGATGGAGTTTAACTGTTGTAGGAAGGAAGCTTTTTGCTCTTAATGAAAAGACACAGGCATTTTATTTGCTAGAAGATAATTGCAGCAACCTGAAGGACACAAACACGGTTTGTTTAAACTACAGGAAGAGTTAACTTAATTAGTTTGGTAACAGGAAATTTTGATGATTCTAATAAAAAGTACTCTTTCCTGCTCTCCAGTGCATAAATCAGCCTGCACTGCTTTCCCTTAGTATACTTATCAGCTGCAACCCCCTCATGCTGCTGACCCTCATTAATTAATAATTGTATGTCATGGGTAAGATGAGTGTCTAAGTCAGCCTCTTTGTCAGGCAGATTTAAGATCCATTAAGGTATATTTAACCCTGAGTGGGGAAGAAAAATAATTAGGATCGATGAGCCGGAAATCAAGCACCTTGGAACAGTCCGTTTGCAGTTGTCTGGGAAAAGTAAGCTGGGCTGCATTTGAAATTTGCAGACATTCTTTCTTGTTACAGGGGAAAAAACGTTAACCTCTGTATATGGCAGAGGCATCAATTTTTAATACCAATATATATTCAGTGTGTCTTGCATGTAACTACATCCCTCTTTTTAGGAAGAAGCAGCCTGGTAGGTAAAACTACATATTCAATTATGTATAACTTGGTTTCTTTATGATATATATTTTTAATTACCTTTGTCTGTTTGGTGCTCAGAAGGTTGACTTGGGCTCTCTCCAGAGTCCTGTTAGCCAAATGACCTGTTTCAGGCTATGGGTTCTCTCCTCCCCTTGGCAGGACAAATGACAAGCACTTTATTCACACACTGGTCTTCAGTTCAATTCTCATCCTCCTCCACACCTATTACCTCTCCACCCCTCCCCAGCTCCTTCTAGCCAGACCCTTTCTCCATTCTACCTGCTTTTCTACTTCATTTGCTTGCTCGTTTCTACACTCACTGCACCTTTTCTTTTAACTGGGTTTTCTACCAGCTGCCTCACAAGTCTGTCTATATTCAAAATCTCCTCATATTTAAAAATCTTGCAGGGTGCGGAAATATTCATTGACTAGGCATTTATACTTCTACTTATATGGATATATAAAAATATATAAACAATAGGTATGCAGTGTCTATTGTAAAAATTAGACTGGGAATTTTTTTCAATAATAAAATAGAACTAAATCAACATTAGACTCCACAAACTTGTATTGATTTTTAATTTCCCTAGTGTCATATCACCAAAACAATGTTTTTTTCAATGTGTTCAAGATATCTGGTGTATATCAGTTTTTCAAGAAATCAGGTCACACCATAGATGCTGATCTTTTAGGTGACAAGTTATAGCCAACATTCTTTGAGAACCTGAAGGAACTTGATATCCCTATGAAAATCAGATATAATTAACCTAGCATTAGTTCTTTACATTCACCATTTGAAAGGATAAAATAGAAATTAAGGATAATCAAGTAGCAACTGAACCATGACTAATGGAAAGTCAAAGAAAAAACGAAAAAGAGAAAAGCACTGTTAATGTGTTTGTGTGGCTTTGTCCCTATAAATTAAAGGGTGATTTTCCTCAGGTTTAGTGACTTTCCTTCTCCTATGCTGCATATGGAAAAATGAGGAAGAATAGTGATATTAATTTTTTGGACAAATGGACAAGTGAACAGACTATACAAGATCATTCATCAGGAAAACCATAATGCCCATAAATCGCTGCATACCCTTACTTACCAGCTCCACAAAGATAAAGAACAAACAACCATCCCTTCCAGCAGTCTTGGTATTTCCACCATTAGAAACATTCATCTATTTATAAGTCAAGGCAGCACACAACTTGAAGCATGTCAGTCTTTAAAATGTACTTAAGTAGAAGGGCCCTGGGACAAGATGTTTCAAGTTAAGCATCCCTTATCAGCAAGGTAGTTTAAGATTGTTCATCAAATTACCTTGAAAGCCCCTAAGTTACCACCAGAAAGAGGAAGGTGTCAAGTCACTTGATACCAAGATGGCAGCAAGAATCACTGTCCTATGAATGAAGCCATAGAAAAACTCCAACTTGATAAAATGGCATTGAGTGTGAGCGTGGCATCTGGGAAACACGCCAGGAGTTGGGATAAAAGTCCACTGTGAGATATGAGCACAGGGACTTTTATCACCCCATCATCATCAGTCCATATCCCCATGTTATCTATCTTTCTGTTTTCTCTTCTTCTCTCCTGGGTTTTGTTTTAATTACTGTTAAAACTCCAAGTTTTTCTTCATAAATCATTTTAATGAATGCACAACAGAAAATTATTTTAAGAAGCAAAAATTGCACAATTATTCTACTCAATTAAATAATAGTAACATAATAATAAAGGAATGTTTTTCATTTTCACCAAATTTTGATAGAGTAAATATATCATTTCTGGAAAAAGTAGATTATTCATGTGAACCAATATATGAGAAATTATGCTTCTCAGTGTCTTGTATAAGTAGTATAAAAAAGCTACCTTTGTAATAAAGGCAGGTATTCATTAAGTTGTACGTTCAAAAGTATTTATCAAGAGCCTATCCAAGGACAGAACTCACTTAGGTGTTGTGAGTAAAGAGAACAAAAGTAACCAGTGTCCTGCCCTCATGAAACTTAAATTCTATTGAGTTGGACAGAAAATAACAAGTAAAAATTAAATAGATTATTTCAAGTAGTGATAAATATTGTAAAGAAAATAAAAAAATAACATGACAGTGTCTAGATAAGAGTGAGCCGTTAGAAGAGCAGAATATTTAAAGGTTTGATGTGTGGAGGCAGCCTTGTGAAAATGTAGGAGTCCTGGGGGACTGTGCTCCCCGAGAGACGGCAAGTGACTTTAAGGCAGGAGCAGGACAACAGTGTTCAAGGAAACAAAGGGGTCTTTGTACTGGGCTGGAGAGAGTGAGTGAAAAGACAGGAAGGATCCATCTGGAGGCCCAGATGTACATCTGGAGGGCCCAGCCATTCATGGTAAGAAATTTTGAATTCTATTCTAAATTTAATAAGAAGCCATTGAGGATTTTTACTCAGTTTACATCCAGTTTTTAACACCACAAAGTGGCATGACTACTACTCTATTTTTATTTGCAATAATAAAAAAGATATAATGGGCTTAAAATGTAATAGTTTGACAACCGTTTGTCATATATTTAAACTACCAAGCTTTGTTCTTTCTTCTTGACTTTCTGTCTCTGTGTATTTTTGTTTCTGAGTAGAAAGTAATGGTGAGAAGTTTGGGGGAAAAGATTCTTTGGAGCAGCAGAAAAGTTGGAACTAAATTATTGGCATTGAGATAAATGTTCTGATTTGGATTTCTTCCCTAATGTTTTCATTTCTAATGGGGAAAAAATGGAAGGGTGGGAGCACATCTGTAGAAAAGCCAAGTTTAATTTGCTTTTCCTGTAAATCCCACATTACTATATTCAGGAAATATGTCATTCTTGTATATTTTTCTCTCCATGTGTTTTTGAACAAAGAGGAAATAAATGTCCTCTCTGTGTGTTTTTGAACAAAGGGAAAATAGAAAACAACTCAGAAAGAAAAAAATGTGGAAGTGTGGAGTCATTAAGAAAGAAAAATATTTAAAATTTAAAAAAAGATGGCCAGAAATATCTTCTTTTCCATTAATATTGGAAAGGCTGCCAATCTTTTCCAATATTAATTGACCATTCATTTTCTCTCCCAACTTATGTTCATGTTCTTTACTCTTTTTTTAAAAAAAATCGGGTTTTGGCTTTATAAAAATGATTTGTGGGATATGTATGTGTTTGTGTGTATAGTTCAAATGACTCCCAAAATAACCCAAGTATCCCAAAATTCACATCCTTGACTAGTCTCCCATGCTGAGTCATCAAATCATAGTTGATCTTGTCTGGTGGTAGTTCATAACATTTTTTTTAGGTTTCACCTTAGTCTTTTCTAGCACACCACTTGGAGCCCTGAGTTGCCATGCAAAAATTCACACTACCCTGAAACTGTCATTCTGAAAACATGTACAGAGAGCATAGAGAAGGCCAAAAGATATATTAAGAAGATGCCCATGGTACATGGCCCATAGTATGATGGTATACCAATATATTAGGTACAAAGGTACAAAAATATATTAAGAAGATACCCATGGTATGATGGTTGGAGAAACAAACCATTCTGCCTACTATAGCCTATAGTACAAATTAGTGAGCAAAATAAGTCAATTTTGTTATTTTAAATCACTTTGGGGGTGACTTTTGAATTACAATAGACAAATTATCTATCTATCATCTTTCTAATTATCTATCTATCATCTATTATCTCTATCACTCTGTAGCTCTCTACTATCTAGATAAATATATATACATGCATATTCTGAATACTAATATTTTATTTATATGGAATACAAATTCTTTTACTACATTATACCATTTTTTCACATTGTTTTTGATTTTTTCAAGTTTCATGTAATGTTTTCACTTGATACAAATTTGTGTTATTTTCTTTTGCTTTTTGCTTTTACAAATAAATTCTCTCTTATTCTAGTGATATAAAGATTGGCTTATATTCTATCATAGAACTTTTTCAGTTTTATTTTTTACCTTTAGTAACTGAAATTTCTGGAAATTATTTTTTGAGAAGGGTATGATTTACTTTTATCTTTTTTGTATGGGTAAATTTCATGTGAATAATTTTCCTTATGTGTTCATTAATTAACTCTCATTTTTTATTATTCATGTTCACTTTTTATCTTGCTACTTGCATTATATATGAAACTGGTTTTGGCTGCTTATTTTATTTTATTAAGCTGCCAGTAATGCAAATGTCTTCAGCATTCTGGTAACAGGATCCTTATATCTGGTAGATACAGTCTCATTTAATTCTTACTTCTGTCAGTTATTTACTTCTGGTTTTTTTTTTACTTCTTAAATTCCTTCTCTTGCACTATAAAATTAGACAGTTAATCAACATCTATTAAAAAACTCTTAGGATTTTTATTAGAATTCTACTATTATTATGTTAATCATGGAGATGAATGACATAGCTGTTGTGTTTCCTAATCTATGACTCTGACAATTCTTTGTTTATGTGGCTCTTCACAACAGGAATATTTGAAAATATCAGGGTTGAGGGAAGATTGTATTTTATTTTCTGGAGGTGATGCTGCATGACATGGTTACTATAAGAGACAATCTAATTCTGGGTGGAAAAGTGAACAGCATAAGCCTCAAAGTCTCTTTAATTTTCCATTTCTAGGTAGTAAAATGAGTTATGCATATTAATGTTTGAATGTTATTTTTAGCCCTTTCTAATTGTAAGTCTTAAGGAAAATTGTTGTAATTTTCTGATCATCCTTTTATTATTTGGAAATTAGGGTTAGCCATACTTACCTCAAAGTATGCTTGGAAGAATTAACCAAACAATTAATATACTACCTGTTTCTCAGCCAGTCAACACATTTAGATCTCTTCTATCTCTGTAATAATTTGCAGTGCCAAATTATTTGCAATAATTTGATTCTAATGATAATAGAATCATTATCTATTAATATATTTATAAAAACAAATGGAACAGCTACAAGCAACATTTTTTTAGAAACCATCATAATGAATACTATGAATCTTTTGCAATTTTTCTAATTCAAGTGTATCAAAAGTCCAGAAATAGCAAAATTAAAACCTCTACATCAAGAAGATAGAATTTAGTTAGAGTTTATTGTATACATAAGAATTGTTCATGACCTGGGAGCTTTTAAATGAAAACTGATATGAAACTCAGAGACGTAACATTATAGGATAGATTACAAAATGAAAATGAGGAAGTTTTTAACCTTTCCAATGATGGTTATTACAAAGGGGTTTCCAGGTGCCAAGGGACTGGTAAAAAGTGATTGATTATCTTATATCATTTTCAGGAATTTTCTTCTATGATTATGAGACATTTATAAGAAATAACATAAGTTGTGCTTATGTTCATGAAATAACTAGATTTAGTTCACCGTGCATAGCTTAAATGGTTTAGTCTGTTTAGGGAATTCTTAAGTCAGGTCTTCTTTTGTATTTAAAGTTAGCAAGTGCATCAAGCTTGTCATCTTTGCCAGAACCATTTTCTCTTCCTCTTTTCTCATATCTGTCTTTTTCCATATTTTAATTCTACCTATTTTTAAGGGAAAATAGATTAGTATTATTACACCAAAATTGTAAACACATTTTCTAACCATTTACTTCACAACATGCAGGTTCTTCTATTGCACTAAATATTTACTGATGCTATTGCTTTGTATGAAACTGTAGTGATTATCAGGTGTGTAAAAATGTTCCAAATATCCAATAACAAAAGCAAAGCAACAAAAGACACAAAATATGAGAAATTTGGGAGCATACATTAATAAAAAATCAGTGGCTGGTGACTCCTCAGAATAAATTTCAGAAAAACACAAAAATATGAAAAATGTTTGTCAAATGGATTCATTATACAGAATCACAGTCATAAAAATTTTAATGCAGAAAAATCAGTTTTAAGAAAGTATAGTTGGTTCCATTTTCAGTTTTGGGGTTTTTTTTTTTTGGAAATTCCATACTGTTTTCCACAGTAGCTGACCTGTCTGCATTCTCACCAACAGTGCACTAGGGTTCCCTTTTCTCCACATCTTCATCAGCACTAGTTGTTTGTTGATTTGTTAATGATGGCCATTCTGATCCAGCGATACCATTGCTGGGATTATACCTTAAGACTCCTGAAAGGCCAATTCAAGGAATCTATGCACCCCTATATTCATAGCAATATTATTTACAATAACCAAGTTATGGAGATAGCCTAAGTGCCCATCAGTAAAATAGTGGATCAAAAAACTGTGGTACATTTACACAATGGAATATTATGCAACAGAAAGAAAGGAGAAACTCCTACTTTTCACTACAGCATGGATGGGACTGGAGAGCATTATGATAAGTGAAATAATCCAGGAGGTGAAACACAAATACCATATGATCTCACCTATAATAGGAATTTAATAAACAAAATAAACAAGCAAAATAGAACCAGAGGCATGGAAACAAGTAACAAACTGACAAGGACCAGAAGGGGATAAGAGAGGAAAGAAGGGGAAGGGCCTAGTTAAAGAATAAGTACAAATGACTCAGGGACAAGGACAACAATGTGGAGATAGACTTGGGAGCTGGGGAGACAGATGCCAGGGGAGAGCAACAGAGAAAAATTGGGACAACTCTAATAGAACAACAATTAAAAAAAGAGAAAGAAAAAAGATATGGTTGGAAAGGAAGTCAATAATAAAGTAAAAACAGCAGTGAATGAATTATGATTTTATATAGCCTTTCTTTTTTACATTTTTACATAAATATACTTGCAATATATATGATTTTGGTTCATGATAAACTGAGGTAGCCTACAAAATATGCTAAAAGATTTTTATATTTCTTAACTAATAATGCTTTTGCTAGATAATGTGAGCAGGTTCTTGGATCTGAGTTTTATTAAATATATTTCAAACAGACTATTTCAATTAAACATCCTTTGCTGAAATTAGGTTATTTTCAAGCTCACCCAGCAAATTTGTGTGTAATCTATTTGCACACTTCAGTCCTTTTAGTTAAGTCTGCCTCTCTGTTAGAACTGTGCTTGGTTTGAGGTGTGTGGGTTGTCATACTTTCCTGTGGGTGTCTTTGTTTTTACAGAAATGATAAACCCTTTGCCACTCTGTCAGGTCTGGTCGAAATTAGCCTCTGGGATCAAAAGTTATTAGCAGAAAAAGATAGGGCAGACTGACATAGTGATTTTATAATTCTATTGTCCTAGGAAAGTAGGCTAATGAGGGTTGACTGGTGCAAATAAAAATGATCATGAAATGCTCCAGGCACCACACCTCTATAAATAGTGAAGAGATACATCCTATGAAACCTCTACTGCTGCCACTGATGCTGGGTTGTGAGGGTGAACCCCCCCCCCAGTGAGAAAGGAGAAGGAGACAATTCTCCTATTCTCTGTCCTCTCAATTTCTTTGACATTGAAATGATCTTCACCATTGTTTTTACAAAGGAAAGTGATATATACTTAAATCATATTCTCTTTCTGTTGTTCCCTTGTATAATTCAATATTCTCACTTCCCTTATATATGAACATATGTGACTATAAATACAACTCAGCAATAAAGTTGCTTGAGTGACCCCCATCTGGTGAAGGCAATGTTGAAAAGGTACCTGGAGTGAAAAAGATATCCTCAGATAACAAGTAATCTTCAGTACACACGCACGATGCCACGTGCAGGAGCTGCTAAGGTCCAGTGAGACTCCCCTGATTCATAGCACATACTATTCAGAGGTTTGTTCGTTCAAGTTCCCAGGATTCTGAATTTTATTAACAAATTGAATATATTTTATGAGAAGATACTGATAGCACAATATAAGGTCTTGGGAAGGCAAAGATACAGAATTCCAATGGGAGGAAAAAACAAAATATTCATTGAAAAGAACTAACTTCCATGACTTTACAGGAACTTCATAGAAAGTGGGAACACAGGTCAATGGGAAATATGGATTGTCAATGGGAAACAGGGGTGGTGGTGGGAAACTGGTTTGTTACTTAGAGAAAACTCTAAGTAGATACTTACCTAATATTACATAAAATTATATTCTATATGAATTATAGATTTAAATGGTATTATGTGATCTATACATCTATATTTGTAACTAAAAAGTTAACACAAAATATATATAACATACAACATTTTTGTACATGACACAAAAATGTAAGAGAATATCTTTTTAAATTAGTAGTGTGAGAGAATTTAAAAAACACTAAGCAAAATTTGATAAATTTAACCATATTAAAAAATTAATAATTTTGATCACTATGTTTTTATGACCAAAGGCTTTTCTTTGGCTCCTCCATCTGGCTTTGACACCTTCTAATAACTCTAGATCTCCAACACATCTGTTCCAGTGTCTCTGTCAAGTTTCCCCCTAGAAAACCATGTTCATATATGCATTATTCTAATTTCTTCCTAATGTGAAGGCATCATGCATTTATAGGTATATTAGAGGAATAAATAGAACACAATGGACAAATGTAAAGGATGAAGAAGATATTTGAAATGCATGGAATTAATAAGAGAATAATGTCTATAATTGTCACTGTATATATGCAAATCAACTAGTTAAACCTTAAAAAATATAATTTGAAACACAAATGAACATATGAAAAAGCTTTAATTTATTCATTTTACTGCAAATTAAGATAAGAACAGGTCAATTTAAACACTTTAGACAAGCTATAACTAGAAAACTGGATAATGGCAAGTATTACTGGAGGAATGACTTTTACAAGTTGGTGGGATTGGTGTATCCAAGACAAGGAGCTGTATACTCTATCAGGTAACAATTGCACTCTGGCTAAATCGAACAAGACTCAATGAATGTCCTTGTGCATGTCCCCATGGCCTGAAAGGGTTAGGGACATTCATTACCATCTTGTTCACGGTGGTAAGGAGACAGAAACAAGGCATTCATGTCTAGAGAAGTGGTGAGATAATACAGGGTGGGGAAAATAGATTTACAGTTGTTTTACAGAAAATAACACAATAATTAATCAATAATAATACAAGAATTCACTGTGTTTTGCATACTCACAATTGTAAACCTACTTTCCCCCCACCCTGTACATGGTGGATGCACACCATGCCATAGGCAAAAGATAATGAACCAGGTATACATACAGTATACAGATCTAAAAAAAGATAATTTCATGTAAAAGAAAACACTGAGTCATACTAAAAACAGAACGATATATAACATAATACCACTCAAGTGTATACCTATATATTTATGTAAATTAGTTATATACTCAAACAAAATAATACACATTTTTATAGGGTCACAAACCAACAACAAATACTAGTATTTATATTGGTACAGTTGCCTATAAGATGGAAAGGGAGTGGTAACAAAGGGAAAAAAACTTCATCAACATGTTAAACATTTAAGAGAAGATTGTTGTCTGAAACAATGGGAGAAATACCATATGAGGAATGTAATCAACCACACCAAGTGGTTCCAGGTATCGACAACAAAAATGAAAATACAGTAGTGCCTCTAGTCTCACAGCTTATTTTTGAAATCTCTGACTTGCGTAGTTTTTCACAGAATTGGTGAAGAGGCAGTTTCCCATTTGGAAAAATATAGGGAACGATTTTATAGTGCGGGTATGTGTTTCAATCGTGAGGTGATCAGGCTCAGCTTGATTTTCTAGTCACTGTTCATTCCTCTATAAAGCTCATCCCCCTTCACCCACCTATTTAACTGTTTACCTAGAGACAGTCTCTTGGTCTCTCTCTCTCTCTTCCTCCCTCCATCCTTCCTTTCCTCCCTCCTAATCTTGGCCTTCACCATTGTAAAGATAATAAAAGTGATAAGCAAGTTTTGTAATTAATGCAGGCAAACAGTGAATCTGTTATTGAAAGAGTCTGAGTGACAGGGCGGGCTGGTAAGAGCAGCCACAATGCACTGCACAAGCACAATAGCCAAATGCTTATAGTAGAGTAAGCACTACTAAATGTTCCTCATAGTGGGAAGATTTGGCATTAACAAATCATTAAGCAGGCACAAGTGTTAATTCTTGCAGAGAATGAGAAATAATCTCTGAAAATCTGCCCCAGAGCAGAACATTTTCATTTTAACCTTGGTTGACTTAGGACTCAGAAAATTCAGTCCTGTTCATCATTCAAAATTTACTAGCTATGCAAAGTTTGAAAGGCATTGTAACATCTCTGAGCTTTGTTTGGTTTCATTTAAATATGCACTTTATAATATTCTGACTACCTAAAGAATGGGATTTGAAGATGTGCCCCCCTGATCCTTGAATTGAGCTGAATGGACTGAAATGATTAAATGGTCCACATTCAATCTCCCTCTTATGGAGATTCACAGTTGTAAAATTATAGACTCATAAAGAAACACACCTGAAATGCTACAGAAGGGCGGATTGAAAAAATGACCAGTTCCAATGTTCCCAGTAGTGTAGAAATAAGGAACATTGTGAACATCAGAGAGGTGCAGGCCCTTTCCAAGACCTGACAGGTGCATAGTGCCAGCTGAGACCAGAAGCCAAATTTTTTGACTCTCAGATGAGTGTTTCATTTCTAAGATAAACTCTAAAATTACGTGGGTAATCAACTATGCTGCCTGATCTTAGAAGCTCAAAAAATGTTTCTCTCCCTCAAGAAAATCCCAACACTAGAATAATTAAATATTTAGCGAAAGAAGAGTATGGTTTATATCAGGAATGATTAAAATGCATGTTATCAAGAATATATTTTGCTGATAGGAACTAGCAAGGATTAACTTATCAGTTTAGCAGGACACACCTGGTCTTGTAGAGATGACTGCCACGCAGACACCTATATGTATTGGGCAGCGGGACAGTAGGTGCCCTAGGTGGGAACATTAGTAGTGCTGAGAACAGTGTATTGCTATGAAGACCTGGAATATGGATGACCTGAACAGGAGGGCTGGTGTAGAGGGAAGGGAAAGGAGAAAGGACAGTTGTTGAAAGAGAAGCATGTCTAGGAAAACAAGGGTCATCTAAATTGGGACTTTGGCCAACAGCCAGTCATGAATTTGAGTTTCCCTTATTCCAGAGAAAGTCAGCCCAATAATTAACTTAAATAATACGTTTATGCAATGTGAAATAATGAGCAATGTGTTTTTACATCAATGTAGCCAGAAACAGGTGGAGCTAAGAAGGCATATTCAAAAGGAAATACAAAAGCTCTTGTTACTGAATGTGCTTGCTTGGACTGACTGCAGGCTTCAAAGGCAAAAATCATGAAAATCTGTCCTGAAAAGCACATTTAATTCTAAACTTCCACACAAACAGTGTTCTTAATCAGTTAAGGCACAAGCACATGTATGCTCATGCACAAAAAAGAATCGCTTGTGTGATTTCGTATTTTGCAATACATATTTCTTTTTTGTTTACATTTTTGAAAAACATAGTTTTTTTATATTTTAAGGCTTGAAATTCATTAGTTCTTTCAAGCAAAGAAAATAATCATTAGAACTTCTGAAACTGTATATATTCTGACATTACCATCATAGAATAGATTTGAATTTTCAATATCAACTTTATATTCTTACAATGAAGGTACAGTGAGAAAAGATACTGCCACCTCATTTTTGGTTTAAAAAACAAAGTGCCAGGATTTTACAGGCAATGTAAACCAAAAAAGTGTAATTATGTACACAGTTATCTGCATAATTTTTGATCACGGTTAAAACATGACTACCTAACAATTCCCTTATTAGTAAGTATAATTAAAATATGCACAACTGAAAGAAGAATTAAAGAAAATAGATATTATAGAAAGCTAAAATAAATAAAGTTAAAAATTAGTATCATGTTAAAATTTAATTCAAAATTGCCTTAATTGGATTTAAATATTACTGAAATCAATCTAGCATTAAAGGAGCGTAAACTCATCTGAGCCCCTTCTCAGAGAAAGATTTCTGAGGAGATACACACACACACACATACACACACACACACTCTAACCCAGGTCTATTTTCCAGGAGCTCATAAGTGCTCCTTAAAGCATAGAACTAAGCTTTCAACAGGGCTACTGGGAGACTTAGCACTAATTAAAGAAAATGTGTCCATTCATTTCCAGAATGACACATTCATTCACCAGGATTCATGACTTGGCAAACACAACATGGAATGGATTTTAGTCACTGTTCACTCCCCTTGCCTGAACACCCTTGTGGAGGAAGAAACTAACACTCCCAGAAGTGAAGGCCCTGCTGCAGGATATTTACTGGCAATGAAACAATCAAAAGGTGGTAATTTGCTCTCTGTCATTCTCAGTCAGCCAAGAAACTTGTAATTGTAATCTTGTAATTCCTCTCCACTTGAGGGGTTTGCTCAGGAAGTCTTCATTTTCATATTCGTAACATGTGCCATTTTCTTGTTCAAAATCAGAGATAAAAGATGGTGAATGATTGGGGATAATTATCTACACATGATCATGAACAAATCATGTCTATTTAAAGGAAAATGTTTCTAAGGAGTTCCCTTGATTTGTTAAACTTCCTCTATGTTGCTAGATTGGTAGCTCCCTTCAAATAATACAATATTATTGAGTAATAGTATTTATAAATTTTAGCCAACTTAGAAACCTCTCAGCTTTTTCTAAACTTATGTAAGGGGTGATCTGCTTTTTTGTTTGCTTCTAAATAAGCAAGCAAACACCAAACAAAATAAAATTCACAAACATATTTTTAAAAGCTATTTTAAAAGAGTACCGAGGACTTCATGACTAGATGCATTAATCAAAAGGGACACTCAAATGCATACGCTATCAGTGTGTAACAACCTCGTCCTCCACTCTTCCAGTCTTCCTTCTTTTTCATGAGACTAAAAATCTAAGCTTCAAAGTTCTGATGCATTTGCTCTTGAAAATTCTGACACTTCAACAGCAGAGAAGTATTGGCAGCTATTTTAAGTAATATGCTGAATAACTAAAATATGGATTTGCATTAAGAGCAAAATTAATTTAGTATTTTAAAAATTATTTTCTCATTTCAAAACTTCCACAATAAAATTCAATATGTGTTTCAAAGGTTCTTACTTGTGCTTCTCAGAAGATAATGCATTTAGTTACTCCTCTGGTCACAGCCAAATGTATGCAGCAATCCACTATGTTCTGAATATTGGTTGGACTGGCTTCTGTCAAAGTAATCAAATAAAGGATATTTGTGTCAGTATACAAAAAAAAAGCCACCTGGCTTTTGTTCTAATACTTCAAGAGCTTCATAAACTGCTAGATTAGTGAACCCTTCTCTTCAAGCAAATGCTAGGTGATCTACTAATTCCCTTTTTAGTTGTCTTGCAAGTGCATCTGCACAAACACGTGGCATTGTAACAGAGTGGAGACAACAGCCCCACCATATGTATGAACTTGTACCATGGCTTATGCCATGGCAATCTGTGCCGCACCTTGCCATGCGTCTTTCTAAACAATACGTTCTCCTGTTCTCTTAACAGACTCATGTCCTTCTACAGTTGTCCAAGTCAACTTCTTCACACTTCAGCTACCACAATGGTAAAAAGGGGACAAAAAGCCCTGGGTGGCGTAGCTCAGTGGATTGAGCGCGGGCTGCGAACCAAAGTGTCGCAGGTTCGATTCCCAGCCAGGGTACATGCCTGGGTTGCAGGCCATAACCTCCAGCAACCGCACATTGATCTTTCTCTCTCTCTATCTCCCTCCCTTCCCTCTCTAAAAATAAATAAATAAAATATTTAAAAAAAAAGGGGACAAAATAAATGATTGCAAAAGACATTTAGAAAACTGAATATGTTGTGTCTAGAAACTGATTGAATGTGAAGATGTCTACTTGAAATATTACTCATGTAAAGGTTTCTAAATGGTGCAGAGAAAGCATAAATGACATAGTGTGGTACAGCATGCCCTGACCTAAAAGCAAGCACACTGCCAGAGACCTAGGTACACTGTCCATTAGAATTTGATGCATATAAATATGAGCACTTGTAAAGGAAGGATTTGGAAATAGATTTAACAGGGGGTTAAGGAGAGTAGAAGAGAATAGAAAGAAGAATCTAAAGATGTCCCTCTAGTTCCTGAATGTATATGTTAATGAAACACTGCATGGCAGGTGCTTCTAATCAGTGAGCATTGGAAGAGGACCAGATACAGACTTGATTCAAATATGAGGAGCTGAAGGGCATTTTTTTAAATATAGGTAAAATCATGCCTTTCATACAAACATAAAATGAGCATGTGTTATTATAGTCTACTTAATGCATTAATTAATGAGGAGACCAGTAAGATGTTGCAACAATTCAAAGGTGCAAGTGTTTCATTGGAGCACCCAAAGGAGCAGGCATGTATGGAACCAATTAGGACTGCCGAAATAAACTTGCTTCATGGAAGCAAAGCATGAATCTTCTACAAAGGAGAAGGGAAATCAATAGTATTTTATGACAAAAAAATTCATTTGCATGTCTAGGGGAAAGGATAATTTGCATTTCTGTTATTCATCCATATTTTCCAAAGTGGTAAACTTAGAGACACCAAAAAGTTAGAAAGGTGCATTACACATTACATAGTTACTATTGAAGATACCCAGTGTTTTTTAAATTCATTGAAAAGTATTTCATAATTTTTCATACAAAAGTGATTTAGGGACAACTACGTATAGATATCAAGTAGCACCTAGATGTAAGTCCATTTTCTTCCTATTAAGTATCTCCTCAAACTAAGGATTGAGTCATATTTGCTTAAAAAAGTATAAAAAGGAGCCTCTTGAACAATTGTTAAATCACAGAGTCCCCTATATTCTCATCAGAAGGGGAATGCCTTTATGATTTTCCTTCTTTACTAAACAAAAAAATAAATTACTGTTTGTAAGTATTTTAAAATATTTATTTCTTTGTTCGCTTGTTTCCTTAGAGGGGAAGGGAAGCAGAAAAAGAAGCAGAGAAACATAGATCAATTGTCTCCCATATGTTCCCAAACCAGGGACCGAACCTGCAGCCTAGGCATGTGTCCTGACTGGGAATCCAACCAGTGACCTTTCACTTGGCAAGACAATGCCCAACCAACTGAGACACACTGGTCAGGGCAAAATAAATTATTCTTGATAAAAACAAATGAACAAGAAAAAATACGCCACCTTATGCATTCAGTTTTTGCTTTTCCAAACCCAACTGAATTTTGAATCTGGTCCTAATATCTTTCAAAATATGAAATATGCATCTTTCTGAATATGTTACTCTAACATGAAACAAAGGAAAAAGTACTGTTGTGAGAAGTAGTCATTAATTAGAAAGAACTTGAGTCTCAGGAAAAGACAACACTGGATAAAAAAACTGAGGGGTGGTTTGTAGTATTTGATTTGTGTTAATTCACATTTAGATAGCCTCAAATATTGCATACAATATATATTTGTTCTGTATTTATTTTAAAGTTATTATCTGTTTTTTTTTATATTGTGGGCAGAAGGGGATTTATTGAGTGTAACTTTGGGGATATGAAGTGCTAACTTCCCAAAACACAGGTTTTCTTGAAATAGAAGCAGTGTTGGAAACTATTCAGAGGGGTTAACACCCCTCCCACACACCTGATCCTCAAACATCCTGATAGCTACAAAGTCAGACCAATCCTAAGAAAACAAGTTGAACATAGTATCAGCATCAGAAGTAAAAAAGCATCCTCATGTGTTTTTTTCCCTAGAGTTTCCAAAATATGCAAGTGGTTTTGTATTCACACTTTCGTATTCAAAGTGGGCTTACCAATAATTGCAACTTGCTGGCCGTGTAATGGCTGTGATTAGTTACCTGGTGGATGAGACCATAGATTTAGTTATAAGTGTGTTGAATTATATTTTATTCAGTACAGTGGTATTCAGTTTTAATGTAATGAATATAATACTAAAATGTGTTTCTAAGAAGCCACCTATGAGAATATATTTTTAAATCAGGAGATAATTAGTCTTAAAAAATATGCTTTCCTAGTTTTGAATATTCACAACAATTTAATTGTGATATTTTAACTTGAATCTAGCAGTTAACATTTAGTGCTTATTTTCACTGTAGTGCTATCAAAAACAGTTGTCTCACTATGCCAATTAAATACATTAAATGCAAGTTAGGTACACAAGCTTGCACTGATCAGTTATCTGTTGATTTATGGCAGCTCTCCTGTTATCCTTTCTTCATTATTCTCTTCTTTCTTGTCCCACTTTCATATATATACACATATATATATAATATCTACTATATATATGGTATATATTAGACTTAGACTCAGTTTACCATTGTAATTCATCAGATGAGCTTTGGAGCTATTTTGACATCTAGGAAATAACAGGGTCTTATTTTATTCTCCTGTGTTTACAAGTCTTCATGTCTCAGTTTAAGTTGATCATAAGTTCTTGGCCACAACCTGACATCTACCTCAAGGGACTTCCTAACGACTGTGAATGCAGCCTTCGCCTGCCAAAATTGCAAACTACTCTTCTGATGTACACTTCTCTATGTTTCTAAATCGATGCTCTATTTTCAATAAGCCCGTACCAAGTTCCCAAGGACTTATTTTATTTTACTTCTCTCCTTTCACTCTTTTCTGAAATGCAGACATCTACTTTTGCACAAATTTTGAAATGAACAACACACACGTGTACATCGTATTCTCCTGCTCACTTTAGGGAAGCCCCCTTCTAGCTAGGCACACTTGCACAGTCATACATGGGTGTCTCCCCTAGTTCAGTCAGTACAACACACCTATAAATTCACAGTGGTTGTGAGGGACAGGTGTTGTTTTTTTCTTTATGGGTTGCCTTTCTCACAGACATGAAAACAATTAAAGATGTGTTTTGAAATGTCCTAACTTAAGCTTTGTTTTATGGGAGCAAAATGTAGTAAGTGTTGATTTTTTTTTTATTTTCTGAGATTGAAACATTGATACATAAGTTAGTTTAGGGTATCATTTTGTCATCCATTGAAAGTTTTTTACTTGCATACATGTGTATACATGTACATATATTCATATATATGATGGTAAAACTCTGTATATATATTTGTGTGTGTATTCTTCCCAACATTTCTTTTCTCTCCATTATAACAAATATAGTGTATGACATCATCCAGGCCATGTTTCTTTATCTAGCAGTGAAGTCATTTTTTTCCCTTTCTCACCTAGTTTTGAGACTCATTCTAAAGAGATAGGCTATATAGTTATTGGACTAAGACAGAGGCCAATATTAGAATACTCCTCAAGCGGTTTTGTGCTATTGTATTCACCCTAGCAAAGTGGTTGTGTGGAGACCCTCCCACACCAAACTGGTTTGGATGCTGAGATGGGTGATGCCACAAATACACCAAGAGGATATAAAAATATTTACTATGCACATGATGAAACCTTCTGGGGAGACGAGGACAGACTCTCAATCAGGTTATAAAATGGGTTCCAAGAGGCAGAAGGAGATAAGCTTTGTTTATTTGTGTGGTTAAGCCTTTGTACTGGGGTGAGAGTTTTCATGTGTAGATGAGGGCCTGTGTAGATTGAATTTCCTACTATTACTAAAAAATGAGATTTTTGGTCTTTCTGATTGTCCTGCCCAGAAGTGAGGAAAGAAGATAGGAGGCAGAAGTGAGGGTAGAAAGTCATCAAGTCACACATCTAGAAATAGAATTAGGTTCTTTATTATACACCAGCTTCTCAAGATGCAAGCCAAACATGTGACAACTGATTTCTAATTCCAGTGATCATGGATACTAAAACAAAGAAAATGTATAGACAGTTTAATTCAAATTGCAATATTTTATATATATATATATATATATATATATTTGTTCTTAATGTGAAAATATGTTATGCTTCTAGAATTAAACATTATCTGAATTCCAACTTATAAACAATACAAAAATGTATTAGAGGACGCTATGATGCAGACACCGGCTCACAGTGTCCGAGTCATTATGGATGAAATGAGACATTTATACAGATTACCGCATCTAGTAGAGGAAAAGGGACAGCATAGCTTTTCTCTTAAGGGGAGCAAAAGCTGCAGCCTCTGCCATGACAGGCCTTTATTGGGTTTCTCCGCCTATTACATGATGGTCCTCATTTACTATGCACAGTTTAACTTTAGGTGGTTACCTTTTATAGAAAACAAAGGAGCCAATACTGCTAATCACACCACAGAAGAGGGATATTGAAAATGAAAAGGCAAAAGTGGTTGAACTGGTTACACTCATCCTTGGAAGGTTTAGCATGGATTTTAGGAAGTTACTTTGCAGTAAATGTCCTCAATTCAGGGTGAGGGAGTTTTAGCAAAAAGCAAGACTCAGCGGCCTCAATACATTGCAGGCCCAATTCCCCACAGGAGAACCTATCCGTGGACATGGGTCCTGTGCATCTCTGAGTGAGAGCTGGGCCCATGCCACCTAGAATGGTCTCCTACAATGCTATAAATATAATGTTGAAAAATTAAAAACTTGACCTTAAAAATGTCTTGGAGTTTGCTTGTGGTAGTTATGATGGGAAGGGTTGCAGTGTGTTAATTAGTGTGAAGTGGTAAAGGAAGAATGGCTATCTGAACCTGGACGAAAAGTTGTAACATTGGAGGTAGATGACATCTTTGAGGGGGGTGTGTGTGTTTGTGCAGTTCATGCATCCCTATGTGGCTGGTTTAGCGGCATGCAACACAGCGTTCTTCACTTACCATATGCTTCTTCCGTTGAAATTGTGCATAAACAACCTGCAATTTGCATCATGTCCAAATTATTTTTTGTTATATCAATCGCATTGAAATAAGTTTGCATTTTGAAAACAAACAAGAAGACTGACATGACTACCACCTGCCCTGGCTTTATGGTGGTGGTTGTAAACATGGATCTTACAGGCCAACTGAACAGCTTCAGATTCCTGTTCTCACCTCTTTGGTGTGTGATCTTGGACACATATGTAAGGTCTGAGTGTCACACTCCTTATCTGGAAAATGAGCTAATAATGTCCAGCATTAGGTTTTTTGGCATGAGTTAAATGCTTAATGCATGGAGAGGGTTTTGCACTGTCTAAGTATTCAAAATATTTGCCTGAAGTATTGTTTTTAATAAATTAGGAATATCTTGGTGAAAATATTTTGTAAGCTAGGAGGCCATATGTACTTGAAATAATTTATTTTTGTGTTAAGTTGTACTGTATATAAGAATTGTCAATATCTGATCATTTTTCTTTATCAAAGTCACTTCATATGGTCCATTTTAATTTCTTGTTCTTTTTACTAATATAATACTTATACATGAGTGGTAATAATTTTGGAATTATGTAGTGTTAGCTTAAAATTAAAGAGATGGACAATGTGTTTAGTACCATATATAACCTGGTAACTTTAATTCTTGGTTCAGTAAACAAATCTGAATTACATAAACCACTTTTGTAACTAACATTCTGATCCTTAATTTACACTTCTTCCAGTCCTAATGCATTGAGAATATAAACTAACATGTGAATTGTTTTCTCCATAAAGGGAAGTTTGAAGTGTTCTATTAAAAATACACAAAGAGGTAAATTAAAGATTAAAGGTAATTTTCCCCTTTGGAGAAATTACAATAGTTATAGACGAAAACATACTGAGGCCTTTGGCACAGAGTGGTTTTGGAAACGTGGGAGACATATTGTCAGTTTGAAACTTTTAGTTTGAGTACAAATGTTTGTTTCATATTTAATTGTATTTTCTCATCCTATTCTGTTAATCTTTTGTTTTAAGTGTAGTTAATTAAATTAGTTTGCATTTCATGGAGAGATGCCCAATTTATCTAGCTCTAGTGATCTGTATTTAGTGCAGTATTATAAAAATCTGAATATGATGGAAGAATTTTCAGCCTCAACAAGTAAATTTTCAAGTAACATAAGTTCTGGATTTTTTATCTTGGTTAATAGTTGAGGATCTGCATCAGACTACCGCGTTGTTTTCTATTATCCTGTCTCCTTGTAATATAATAACTGAGTGATAGAAAAGAAGGGATTAAAGCAATGTACTTTTACTGTCTGTGGGCAGAGAAACCAAAGCAAATTTCAGTGGCTCACAAGACTTAACTGTGGTATTTGAAAGGGAAATAAATATTCGAACTCTTATTCACAGAAATCAGATAGAATCTGATATCCTTTCATTACCTTTTAAATGACAGTGGTATTTGTAAATTTGAAATTTAATCATTATGCTATTTTCTGTGCATTTTTACTTAAAAGGAAACAAAACAAAGTTGATAAAATCCTATATAAGCAAAATTTTATATCAATTTTAAGTTATACACAGATAATTGTACTTCTATGGCCTGTGAAAGTATTTCATAAGACATTCCCATTATACAAAGCCCCTGAAGCCATCAATTTGAAATTATAAAAATGGCAAATTATTGTAAAACCAATATTTTTTAAATGATTTGTTGAACTTGACTAATTGCATGGTTGCATTCACTTTAGTGTTTGATGGTGATCTATGGCTTTGTGAAAAGGCTTACTGTAAAAAAGTTTGAGTAAAGATTAATCAGACTGAAGTCTATATGTTTATATAAATCATATTCTTTGCATCTGTCAGTTATCTGGAATAATAAAATTCATATTTCCAAAACACTCCAATCCTTTGCATGGGGTAAGGGATGGAGGGGTTAAGCAAAAAAGAAAAAAAGAGAGAAAAAACTCATGAACAAGGAGAAAAGTGTGGTGATTACTGGGGTGAGGGGTGGAGGAAGGTGGCGAAGTATAAAGGGGTATAAATGGTGATGGACTGGAGATTTGACTGGGGTGATGAACACACAATACATTATACAAATGATATGTCATCCAAATAAATTCAATAAAAACAAAGATTAATCCAAACCAAACCAGATATGCTAATTTTCAGGCAAACAAGTAAATAATAATAAAAATACATAAAACAAATAAATAAAAAGTTTTTGTGCTAACATGCATAAAAATATATAATAGTTTAAATTTTATTTTACAATAGAAGTCACAATCAAAAATTTCTTTTAATTATAATTGAAATTGTAAACATCTACTTCATTCTTCTGATTAGATTCCAATGGGGTGGGTGGGGAGAAACATTGAAAGACAACTACTCTGAGCTTTTGAAGAAAGTGAGTAATGATTTCTGTGATGACCAATAGAAGGGGACCAATTTTCACATCTCCTATCTCTTAGAATAATGGAGAAGTGAAACTTCATGCTGCCATTGCCAAACGTAACCCAAGGAAAACTTTCAGGCTTACCGACACACTTCCAGTTGCAGAGAGTTCCCCCAAAAGATACTGAATTGCCTTCAATTATGTCAAACAAGATGCAGGACCCTTAGGGTACTGTTCAGAATGAGAAACAAATTTCCTGATTTTTTGAAAGAAATACTATAGGAGTTAAGACTAGTAGTATCCATTTCTTCTTATATTCTGAGATATCATATTATCTGTGAACAATGCAAAATTATACTTCTGTATGTGTGGCATTTATTGAGTATACAGTAATATCAACATTAAACATATGAATAATAATATAATACAATATAATAAAAATAATGCTAATATATGTTATTAGAAACAGAAAGAGAAAATGAAAAGAAGGAAGTATTTCTTAGTAAAAGAAGGCTTGTCGTTTAAATTTTGCAAGTGATAAATATTAGTATGAGTCACAGATAAGAAAACTGAAGTTCAGTATTACTTATTGCTTTTTATTTATTTTCATAGTAGTTTTCTTCAAGCTAAGTAATTTGTTCAAACATGCAAACTTCCTCTGAAAGCAGTATGACACAACTGTGTCTCAGCAAAATGAATATTATTCTTCATGTATGAATTTGAAGGCACTAGGGAGTATCTCAAACTTCAAATCATATGAAAGTAGAAATTAAACTCATATTTCAATATATTATCAATTTGATAGTTTTCAGTTTCCTATAAATCTTTGTAACAAAGATTTATAGAACAAATCTTTCATCATTGTTCTAATAACCTAACTCTTACTAAAAAAATAAGTGTTTTAGGGCAAATAACTCTATTTTTGGAAACAAGTTATACTGGTTACCTAAATAATAATTTTATTCAGAATCCTATGATAATCAATATACACAGATGCTAAAAATTAAAATAAACACAACTTCAGACAGCAAAAGATCTGTCATTTTTAAGAACACGAAGCCACTTAAGTTGACCCTTGAAAACATGGGTTGGGACTATGTGGGCCCATTTATATTTGCATTTATTCAATAAATACTATAAATATATTTTCTCTTCCTGATGATTTTCTTAATTACATTTTATCTTCTTTAGATTACTTTATCACAATAATATAGTGTGTAATACTTATAATATGCAAAATATTTTATCAGTAAGGATTCTGGTCTGCAGTAGGCTATTAATAGTTACATTTTTGGAAATCAAAATTATAGGCAAATTTTCAAATATGCAAGGGTCGGCACTCCTACCCCTCATGTGGATAAAGGGTCAAATATATTTAGCTTTCACCCTGGTGGTGACTCAGTAACAGCAACTGTTCCAATGAACACAAAGTAAATCTAATTAATTGATCTGAATGCATGCTCAGCAAGAGGAAAAATCATGTTTTTAGTCCTCAAGCAACTCACAAGTTACTAATGTGGGGGCAATTTATATTCTATCTTGAAATGTACTTACTATATGTAAGCAATTTATACATATCCTGAAAGGATAACTTTCAAAGCTCTGAGAAAACCAAAAACAGATTTTTTTAAATTTCTTACTAAGATTCTGTTTGATAAATTATTCACTAGAGTAATATCAGTACAGCCCAAGAGAGGACCACAGAGTTCATGAGCAACATCTGGATCTAAAATATACATGTACACACACACAATCATTTGCAAACATGAAGCAGACCATGTCAAGTACTTAGCCAAAGGAAATAAAGTTAGGGAGAAAAGAGAAAAATGAGAAAGGATATGGATTTGAAAGATATTGGCAATGCACAAGTTGACTAATCTCAATTACAAGGATGGTGAAAACTTCAAACATTCTTGACTCTTTATCATTACTGAACAATCTCCTGATTCAAAATAAAAGCACACAGTAGATTGGTGAGGTAGAATTATGACTTCTGCAAGTGTTTTTGTTTCTTCCAAGGCTGACTGCAAATATGCAGGTTTCAGTGCTTCCAGTGTTCTGCTGTAGCCAGATGAGCTTGTACAGGCACATGGCAGTCACATCTGTTCATTGTACATGCCTACATTTTCCCCCAACAAATGCCTAAGGAAGGAATGGTAGTACCCGGATACCAAACTTCACAACTGTTCCCTGAGAACTGAAAAACTGATGCAATAGCTTTAAGTATCTACACCTTTCACCTTTTCAATAATGTATGAAGAAATATGTCAGAAATCAAAACTCATGTCCACTATGAATCAATAATCCTGCGCGTTCAGCTCTCCAAACTGATTATCCATCAAGCAAAGACTTCCTTTAGCTGTGAAATCTGAAGTCATTTTCTCCTAGATCCTAGCCTTATTCTCTCTTGATGAACCCTAACCCTACCCACACACCTTTGTATGCACAAATCAAAGATTCTGTGCAAAAACCTAGATTCTTCTTATGCCAACTCAAGAAATTTTTAAGCTTAATTATTCATTCAAGCAAGAGAAAACTCAAATAACTTCGCTTCATATTATTTTCAACTACTTTCTTCTTCCACTTTTTCTTTGGCTTTTTATTCCCTTTAGAACATCTTATTTAAACATATTTTTTAAGGAACAAAAAATCAGATAGTCCAATCTCAAAATCTCCCCAATTATAAACTGCCTATAAAGGAAGATAAAAGAAAACTATCTCAAATATTTAGCTCTCAATATTTTCCAACTTCTTTATACCCCTAGTGAAGTTTTTGAGTATAAGTGAGAGAACCAGCATGAATTGAACCCAAGCATAATTCTACTTCGTTTCCATTCAACAAACCTTGCTGGAATACTTTGTGCAAACACGGTGCCAGACTCCAGGGGTAGCGTTTGTTCTTCAGGATTTAAGGGGCTTATGTGAGAGAGTGACATATAGAAAAACAAATCTCAAAACAAAATGTCACCTACTCGATTTAAAGTATGCACAAAATCTCAGCAGATTTTTCCCTTCAGAAGTGTCAGCTGTGGTGGCTTCTTTCTTTAGAATGCACATTACAGAGGTCAGAGGCATCATCCAAGTTTACACACACCTTCACTCTTAAATTTCTAAAAGTGCCATTTGCTATCAGTATGATTGATCTTCAAATAAAACTGAATAAAGACTGAATTTAGTTGTAATGGATAAAGTTAGTTTGTATTTTGTGCCTTAAAACTGAGTTATTAGTCAACCTTTTTTTCTTTCTTAAAGATCCTTTATTTCATCTATTGATTAGTCATGAAAGTGGTTTTATGAATAAGTATGATTTTTTATTTGTTTTTATATTATTCCAGACTCCTGCCCAAAATAATCAACTCTAATTACATTAACTTCTTTGGGGGCCATGTGACATATTTGAGAGCTAACGTAGAGTAGAGTTGGACTATTTTCCAAAACCTTGGCTATCAATTATGCTAATTCTCATGGGTGGTTTATGCAGCATGTCCTGGCATTTCAGGGCGTTCCTTTTCCAGTGGGGAAGATAGAAAAGTCCAAGCAGAAAATATGTGTAAAATAAATGTGTTATATTTTACTGTAAAATGTTCAGCATCTGCCATCATTATTTTAAAATAATCCTCAAGTGAAATTCTTGATGGTATAACTTTGTGATACAAAACAACCTTCTAAATATTTCTTTTTTTCTAATGTTTCCAACTTTATGATAAAAATACATGAATTTATAAATCTGATAGAAGGAAAAATGTTCATTTGTATAACAGTAAGGTCTTACCTCAAATGAAGATAAACAGAGTTATGGGTAAGTATTTAGAAAGCAGTATTTTTGTTTCAGCCTTTGTTCAATTATGCATAGGTAAATTTGTTACCATCTTCCTGTTAATAGTTGACCACAATGGTGAAATAACAATAGATAAAGGTTATTTTTTACAAGAAAGGATTTTAATTGATTTTTTTAAACCAAAATAGTCTATCTGTCAGAGCTGCAGTAAATTAATTACTCCTTGGAAAAAAGCAGCAGGAAGAAAGTGACAAGTGTTTACTGCATTTGATAGTTGTGCTTCACTGAACATGTTCAGCCACAAATTAGTAGGATAAGAGGAAAATTAAATAAAATTAATAAAGGTTTCAGAAAAATATCAAGAAGGAAATTGCTATAAGATAATTGGCAATATGGTCAAGAGATAAAATTTGATTCCTCTTGAAGTAAATCCCTCAGAGAAAACATATTCAAAAGAGATTTTTATTTTAACTGTGTGAGAGCCCAAGCATAGAAAAGTAAGCCAAAAAGGGAATAACAAAGGAATGTGATAGTAAATATCAAGTGCAGTGTTGTGTGGAGACAAAAATAGTATCCAGATGTATGACCTAAATCACAGTCATTAAAAATACTTATACCTCACTGAGCTATGGACTCTATTTGTTTATCTTGGTGCCTCTTGTTTTTATCCCCTTAACTTCCTCACCAACTTTGTTCAGGTGTTCTCTAAGTGGGGTCCCTCCTCTTTGGTCCAAAAATATGTGAAGTATGTTCTTCTTGTAGTGGGTCTTGGAAACAAGCGAGGGTAACCTTAACTGTTCAGGGATTGTTGAAAGCCTCCATGCATTATGTCTTGTCAGACTCCATTGGCTCAGCAAGTTGCATACCCAGACCCAAAGTCAGAGATCAAGGAAAGTATTCTACTACAAGGTGGAGAGGGAGAGAATGATGATTTCTTGAATCATAGAATTTATGACATTAAAAACTGTTGTTCAGCTTTGCAGATAATTTAACCAATATTTGGAGATCTTTAGCAATTTTGTTAGTGTTATAATTAGCAAATAACAAAGGTAGGATTCAGACATGTTGCTCTCTGTTTCCAGTGCTTACCGTCCTTCTTACTGTCATTTAGTTTTGCCACTCTGATCCTCTGTTGATTATATAGGCATAACACCACAAGAAACACACACATGCTCATGCCTCAACATGTATAAACCCATAGTCTCTAGATGTTTATTAAGTGATATTCCCTCATCATTCCAGTCAATGGTAAATGATCTTTCTTGCACAATCTCTGTACTACTGGTGGTCCTATAAGGTATCTAAATGATAACCAAAAGAAACTTAAGACTGTGCTTTCACTCTTCTTTAATTCTCTATAAGAAAATGTCCTAAATATTGTTAGCCTGAAATTGCTAGTAGAGTCCTCAATGTAGACCTTTTTCAAGGAATCTGTCTTATTTTAGACTTTGTATCCTGAGACCACATAGGTACAAAATTTAAACACATATTGAAAGAATATAGCATATACGTGTTAAAATTGAAGAAAAGATTACAATAGTTTATTAATGTATAAAAATAAGTGAAAATTTATTATATAATTTATAATTAGTTAATATGAAAACTGAATTATGAAACAAGGGACAGATTTTAACTATAAACATAACTTACATATTTTATGTTGGTTTTAATAGTGTTCAACATTTTAATTGAAACAGAACTGAACTAGATATCAGGAATTTGTTCTCTATTCTGTTACTAACAAGCTCAAGTAGCATGGGTCAAGTAACAGTGCTTTCTTTGAGATGCAGAGTTCAAATCAATATACTGAGTTAGTATAGACTCTCTATATATTCTCTTTTACTACCAAATATGGTTGCACAGACAAAAATTCATTATCAAAAAGCTGGAAGTAGAGGGGAAAATTATTAAAATAACAGTATCAACTAAATTGAGTGAGATGCATACATAAGCAGTCAGACATGCATATTTATCTGTACCAATTACAGCTGAGTGACATGTGTGTATACATATCCGTGTAAGAAAAAAGAAAAAATATAGAATTGGCATCATGATTGTTATCTCTTAGGGGATGTTATTAGATTTTATAATAATCTCTTTAGGGAGATGAGAGTGGTAAATATGTAAAATAGTTCAATATAAAGAAAGACAAAAATCAAAAAACTGTTTATACTACATAAATGTTACACTGTCAAGAGCTTAGTTAAATGATTTGCAAAAGATCTGTACCACTTATTTTTCCTGATTTCAAAAATTTAGAGATTTTCTTCCAACTCTGGCTTTTTAAAAAATGAAGTCTCTTCTTGGCATAAGTATGAGGTCTATCCAGAAGGTATCCAACCATGTACTATGAAAAATAGAGACATTTATTGAAGAAGATACAAGATATAAGAAATACTGTACATAAGACAATGATGCCTCAGTTTCCTTCACAGTAGGCACTTTGGGACCTCACATAGTTCTCCCAATCATCATCCATTTTCCTGTCCTATTTTCCTGAATCTCGTGACAGTCTTAAATCTCCTCCCATTCAAAAGTGATTTTAGTTTTTGGAAAAGCCAGAGTCGCAGGGCACCAAATATGGGCTGTAGGGGGTCTGAGTCACCTTGGTGATTTGATGTTTCACAAAAAAACTCCACAGGAGATGTGATACATGAGCAGGCTCATTGTTGTGATGAATCTACCACTCACCCACTGTCCATAGCTGCAGCCTTCTGAATCATCCAAATAGTTTCTGCAGAGAAATGTTTAAATGTCATGCAAAATTTGATGAAGATTTATTGCTCTACTCACTCAGTCATTTTGAATGCAATAAATAGTACATATGCTCACTCAATAGTGTCTACTGCCCCCACTGACTAGCACAGTGAAGTTGTCATTGTTTACACATGTGCATTCCAGTCCACTCTCCTTGGCTGCCAGGTTACATCGATGTCGGTGCAAATAGTTTGAGTTATATTAACAAGGGCTGAACTTTTTCCAGACAGACCTTGTATTTCTTGAATTTGAAATGAAATCTTGACACATAAAAAATATTTAAATGCTTTCTTAACTAGGTTTATTTAAACCATTTCTTAACTAAGATATTTAAGACATCTACAAATGCAATTTTCACTATTATTCAGTACTAACATCATATTCATATTATAAAAACAAATTGTGACAAAAACTGATGCTGTTGATTAAGAAAAGATCTATGATTTAGAAATTAATGAGTTTTATTTTTGTTGAAACACAAAACTTACCAGTTTGATAAAACTTAATGTACATAGTCTTCCCCTTCTACATGGTTTCATTTTCCAAGGCTTCAGTTACCAGAGATCAACTGTGGCCCAAAAATAGTAAATCAAAAAATCCAGAAGTAAACAATTTATAAATTTTAACACTTTTGCATTCAGAGTAGAGTGATGGAATCTCATGCTGTCCTGCCTGGTATGTGAATCACCCCTTTCCCCAGCACATTCATGTTCCTGAGTCACTTAGTAGCCAACGACAGTTGGTTACCAGACCAACTATCACAGTATTGTAGTACTTGTGTAGAAATAGCTCTTATTTTACTTAATAATTGCCCTAAAGCCATTCACATAACTTTTATTTCAGTATATTGTTACCATTGTTCTAGTTTATTGTTAGTTGTTATTGTTAATCTCTTACTGTACATAAGTTATAAGTTAAACCTTATCATAGGTATAAATATATAGGAAACATAGTATATATAGGGGTCAGTACTACCCACAGTTTCAGGCATTGGGGGGTCTTGGAAAGTATCTTCTGCAGATAAGGGAGGACTATAGTATACCTAAAATTTTTAGTTAATTTCTTAATCAGCCTTCCTTTATATTTTATGCATGTAAAATAATACCTTGCCTATTCATAATAGCTCTCATTTGCCCACATAATGTTGACATAAATCCATTTGTTCACATTACATTTTTATTATGATTTAATAAATACTCATGGAATTAAAGTGTTGTGATGAATAATACTGCTTCTACAAGCAGTTGGTGGAAATGAAGATGACCTAATATAAAGGATATTCTTTCTCTGTTTATATTCATTCATCTGGGAACTACCTAAAGTCATAAGGAACCCATAAGAGAATACAATGCTGCACTACATTTATATGTCTCCTTTAGCCAGTAACTTAATGCATCATATGAGATTTTTAAATTTTCATTATTAGTCTACCCCATTCACAAGTGCATGTTTCTATCTCTTCCACATGTATAACTTTTAACCCAAACTCAGTTGACTGCTTGTCGATCAATATTATAAAAGTTTTATTTGAAGGTAAATAGTTCTAAGAGCCTGATTTGCTATTACCTGCTTTTATGCATTGTTCTAACCAAGAGGAACTTTCAGGGGTTCTAGAGAGTTTCCTCACATTTTTGCCAGATGACATCCAATGATAATGGCCTTAACCTGATGGGAAATTAATTGAGAAAGCATTTTTCCCTGCCATAATTTTATCATCCATTCTATTTGCTGCTATTAGCAGGAATCCATAACCCCATGGGTGTTTCAAGTGAATCTCTTTTAGAAGAGCTAACAGTCTGGAGGTCATACTGTTAGCTACTCCCATCAGCCGGGTGTCAAATCATTGTCAAAAAGAAATTACTGGCGTATTCATTTTTTTTTTAGCTTCTAGCCTTGTGCTGTGGTGGATGAGATGATTTTTAGAGAGTCATTGGGGAAAAAAGAGTGCTGGTGGTCACTGAAGGCTTTTTTCCACGTCAGCACTTAGCTGAATCATTACAAATTAACTGGGATGTGTGAGGCCCTGCCTGCTATTGAACTCGCTTTTCAGACAGACTTTAAAAATCCTGGATTCTAATCCCCGCTGGACATCATTTTTTCCTCACTGAATGACACCACAGAGAAGATCAGTGCCACTTGTGATATTATGCAAGACTGTTAAGAATCAGTAGAGGGTTCTCCTATTATATTGAAAACATGCAAATGCATTGTTACACGAACAATATTAAATAAAGCTTGTTATATTTATGACTGATATTCCATGTTTTCATTTCACTCTGCATATAATATGTTGGTTGTTCATACATGCATTTTAGATATCATAAATGTAGTTACACACATGAGACATGAATAAAATTCAAAGGGGAAAGACAATTGTATGAAATCTATTCTTTCTCTTCTGCTGTGTTTCCCTCTGATACAGAGCAAGCAAGTATTCAATCTCTAACATCTGTGTTTATGCCTGCTTTTGCAATGAAGCACTGCAGACTGCAGTGATTTTTTAATATACTTGTACAAAATACAACATGTTCCCATGCTTAGACTTTGTGTAATTTGCCTGTAGATCATAGTTGGTGTTTTCCTAATAGTATTTTTTCAATGAGAGAGTTTCAAAAGGGACACCGTCTCCCTGGCCTCCGCTGTAGGTATTTAAGTAGATGGAAACAATTACTGAAACATGACAGATGATAATAGCATATAAGAGGATTTTCTGTACATCCTAAATCAATTGTACTTGGAATAAAGTACTGCTCTGACAAGCACAGGCATACTGGTGTACTGTTACAGATTCTAAAATCTTTCACACATACCTTAATGGCTTTAACAAGTTTAGCATAAAATGGTTGCCAAGACTGGAGCTTCCTCCTTTTAAGTGGCTTTCTGAATCAACAGTTATGTTGATCTCCCACAAATGACATATAGGCTAACATTTTTCTTATCAAGGTTGGGGTAGAAAATAAAATAATCAAAGAGCTAACAAAAAGGGATATATAAGAGTGTAGACATAATTTATTATAGCTATGGAACGGAGGCATACATTCCTCAATTACTACCTATAATTGAGGAAATATTCTTTAAAATTCAGAAATAAATGTAAACAATTATGTTCATACATATTAAAAAATATTTTCTAGAAGAGGGCCATTACTTCCTACAACACAGATAGCTGTTTCTTGATAACTCATATGGATCTATCATTCATAAACTTGTCAAAAGTCTTTTTGAACATATTCATATATCTGTGGACATGTTTTTCATGTCTATTAATACCTGTTTTCTGTCAAATATAAAATGTATTGTCATAAAAAGGAATTTGAAAACAAATATTGCATCCACATAAATATGCAAAATCTCCTGTGTGTGAATGCAAAGTTAAATGTGTCTAGATTTTTAAAAAGAGAGTATGTGCTTTAAGTTTCAAATATAATATTTATATGCAATAAAAAGATATTGATTTAATGATACCATATTGTCATTATAAAAATTTTTACAGCCAAGAATAAATTTAAAAATTCTCAAGAAAATACCTTTTTTAAAATCCTTTCCTGAGGACATGTTTACTGATTTTAGAGAGAGAGGACGGGAGAGAAATAGAGAGAGAAACACTGATGTGAGAGAGAATCATAGATCAGTTGCCTTCCGTATGTGCCCTGACTGGGAATCAAACCTGCAGCTTTTTGGTGTATGCTCATGGGATGATGCTCCAACCAACTAAGCAACCTGGAGACAACACAAGAAAAGACCTTTTTAAAAATGTTTTAAGTGACCAAAACCTCCTTAATTACTTTTTTATTTATTTTGACATTACTGACAACTAAAATAGTGTCTAAATTGTTAATAGTTAGAATTATTGGCAAGAGGAAAAGTTTTCTCTGCGTTTTAACCATAGTGATTCCAGAACTCTGTAGGCAAGAAATGAAAAATTTTTGAGGAAGCAGTACAATGATGATAACCTCTATTAAATGACAGAGCACCAGGCTATTGTATTGCTGGACAATTATATTAAGCTTAAATGTAGAAAGTATGAATAATTTCCAATGGATTCTAAATAATTTATAAGGAATGATGTTCCAAGATTATAAAAAACAAGAAACATATTTGAATTGAAGCTATATTCATTTTGTTTTATTTTCATAAATCCAGGAAATATTGAATTTTGGCTAAATAAATATCTATATTAATTTTTGGTGATTTGAAGCTTAATTTCACAAAACATCAATACAAAAATTTGGGTTTAAGAAAGCAATAAGCTTCAACTTATTTATTAATTCTAACTGAAAATGAAATTACTCAAAAGCCTTGGAAAATATTGACTTGAACATTATATCAATATACACATTATTTTTCATGCTCTAATATTATCATTCACATGCAGAGTCTTACATACATTTATAAGCAGTAACATGTTTGTGTTTTTTCTTAAAGGTATATGAGCTCTTACCACTAGATTAAGAATTTGCTTTCTGCTGTGACATTTACTAGAAGTTAAACACTATTATAAAAAACTATTATCTGTTTCAATTTATTTCTTTGAGGTCAGTAAATTAATATTATTCAATAAGAATAAAACTATACATGTGGTGAGGTCACAATTATTTCAATATTTATTATGCATTTTAAACACATGCATTACTTTAATTAATAATATAGCTAAACTAATATATTTTCATTTATTTTGTTAACTATGCAAAAAGCCAGTAAGTAAGAAAAATACAACTTTGACTCAGAGCAAGGAATCTCTGAGCAAACTTTTCTCAAAATTAATGGTAATATCATGTTTCCTGCAATGATGCCTTTACACAGAAGCTAAACTTTGGCTTTGAATAAAACATTATGAAATCCTCATCTAAAAATTTATTTTAAAGTATATTTATTATATTTTTCATGCGTTCCTTTCTGTGTTTTGCTCTGTCAACTGTTGGTTAGAAGATTTCTCCCAGGAAAAATTGAGTTTCATGCCCGTGGTTGTAGATCACAGTGTGAATACAACTAGCTGCGCCCCACTTGGCAGGCAGGAATATCAGTGAGTAACACCTCCATAACATTGGCTGCAGCTCCTGGTGTGGTCCCCCGAAAAGGCTTCATTCTTATATTGCCTGACCTGAGCAGCAAGGACAGATTTTAAATTCAGACCACCTTTAATGCTGTCTTACAGCTTTTTAAATAAATAAGAGTTACCAGGGTGACAAAAATTGCTTATTTTTCAAAATATTCTACATGTTTTGGTGAGGAAGATATGTGAAGGATATTTCCTAGAGTGACGAAGTGCTGACAGGAAGGAGTACCTTTGGCCTATGAACAATATTCACTGTTTATAACTATCCTGTTTATATCCAGATTGCATGAGACTATTGCATTCATTATTAAAAGACAAACTGTTCTTTCTTTTTATTAATTGAAGCATCGCCTATTGCTTATATTGTTAATATACTAAACACGTGCTTGAAAATGATCCTTGGCCAAATTTCATAGTCAGTGGTTTAAGAATACAGAAGACACACTCCCAACCTGATTAGCTAGTTCCTCGTGACAGTGGGGGAAGGGGTGGGAGGAGGCAGCATTGGTAATTTTTCAGCTCATTAGGTGCATATTCATCTTAATGGAGCATCAAAGTTTAAAACTATAATGTATTCCCCTCATTTAATCCACCAGAGAACATGCATAGTAACCACAGGAAAGCAGGAAGGACACTTTGAAGCTGCAAAAGCAGGTGTCATCTTTCCCTTTGGGCGGAATGGAGGAACGGAAACGGAAACTTGATTAGTCTCATTCTGCCTCAGTAACCCCTTTGCTGCACCCTCCTCATCCGGAGTGGATGTATAGTAGTGCATAACCTCAGATAAAATACAAATTGAATTTCTGCTGGCTACATTTTCAGAGAGTGGGGATGGGAAGGAAAGAAACATGACCTCAGTCATATTCTCTCCACTAAAAGTGTTTTTATTCATTCTCCCACATATATTCATTAGTACCCTTTTTGCATAAAACACTCTTCTGGATGCTGCAGAGTCAAGAGTATCAATATTCAGAAAACATTGAACAAGGACATAATTCTTTTTGCATCCAAGCATACTCTTAAAGATTTTAAACAAATATTAGATGTTACAACTTTATTTTTCATAACTTAACTGGGCTGCTGGCGTGTCATTTAAAATTATCTCTTGCATATATGTTTTTATGTTCAGATAAAAATAATCTTTTGTATTAGTTTTGTTATAGAGCGTGCAAGGTTTATGATTCATCCTCTCCTAAAACACATAAATATTAACTTACAATCGATGTCTGATTCAAATGAATGATTAGAGTTCTTTTCAACTTAGTTCCAGGTAAAATGGAATACCCCTGCTTCAATTTGGGGAAAAGAGGGTGATGTAATAAAGAGGATAATATTTTATATAATATATTCCTTTTTCATTTAGTTGATTATTTTAAATTAATATAAAGATGGAAATATAATATTCAAATATTGGTTGGTGATATTATGTGAACTTACCAGATTTGTACAACAATCTTCTAATAGCTTAAATATTTTAGAGACTTATGCATAAGCTCAATAGCTTTGCATTTTTCTGAAATGACTTGTTGCAAATGAAACATACTCTAAAGACTCCATCTTGAAACTATTGTACTTTGGACAGAACATTAGTCTTAAGATCATGCATTTCTCATGGGTCAAATATACTTTATAATGTGCACTGCATAAATTTCATTTGATAAATTTCATTACTTTATATTTATATTATTTGTGTGTATGCAAATGCAAAAATAGGTCCTAAAATCACAATGCCAGTGTGACACAGCCAACATAGAGTATGGGCCCACAACATATAAAGTTTTACTTCTTATTCCTTATTTTTCCTTCTTTCTTTTATTTTTCCACTAAATCAAACCTCAAGTTACTTAAGTTTCCATCTGATAGATTAAATCAGGTGAAACTCAAATTTGAATTAATAATATATTGATAATTTTGCTAATCTAAAAGAAGACTCTACGAGGTCTCCAACTGGTAGAGTAAGAAGTGATGTCCTTTCCTTTCATAACCCTAGGCATTTTTCTTAACCCAACCCGTAAGGTAGTAGGCAATTCCTTCTCCTTTCTACTAGAGTTACCAAGTAAACCTGAGACTAAAACACACAGAGGAGGCATAATATATCACACATCTGAACATTCCCCAACTTTTTCAAGAGATTATCTAAAAAAAAAGTTAGTAAAAGCACTGTCATCTTTAAAGGAAAGAGAATCATTTTGCAGTATGATAGATCAACTTCTAATCTAAATTGTGAGAAGAAAAATGAGAGCTGTTTCAGTATATATAAAACATGGTTATAGCCTAATGTTTAGTACTTCTACCAAGCTGGATAGAAAAATAAAATAATAGTGAGATAAACTGGCAAAAGTTAATCATACAATAAGCCTGTTCCTGTTTGAAATACTCTTTTTCATTACCATCAAAATAAGAGCAATGCCACTGCCAACTTTTTTCTTTTTGATATTTTTATTTGTATTCTTTATTTTGCTAGTGTAAATTAAAGGTATATTAATTCAGTAAGTCACTGGAATTCTTGCTAAGAATAGTCTTGAAAAAGTGCTCTGCAAATTTATTTGATATTTATAGGTTACTGCTTTTATAATTCACTGTTGTGAAATCTAAAGTTCTCAGATCATTTATTGCCTTAACCATTCATCCACTTCAAATCTGGCCCTAAATATATAGGAGTTTCACCATCATCTCAAACCTAATATATTCCAGGCATTTTATTTTCTTAATAACACAGTGTTCCCCGCAAAGCTCCACACTTGAAATTTATCTACGTGGATTTTAAATCTAGCTCTGCCATTCCCTCACTCCATGGCCTTGGCAAACTACTTTTTTCCCATCTAAAAAGGAAATAATGATCACTATCACTTAAGGCTATTTGGTAATAAAATTAGTGAACATATGTAAAAACTTAGAATAATAGACACATAGAAAGTCTCTACATAAATGACAATAATTATTTAAACCAAAAAGCTCATGTCCATCTTTATCATTTACTTCTTCTTTATCTCAAGAATCTAGCTAATAAATGAATAATTGTTTTTAAACCACATCTTGGGTTCATCCTCTGTCTTCTCTCAAAAGCAAGCTCTATTCACTTTATACAGTTAACTTTAGGCTGAAGCCTCACCACGCTCCACCAAGGGATCTGTGCTGCAAAACACCGTCATGCCACTAGTATTAACATCTTGCATCATGCCATCATCACTTTTAAAACTGAAAATGGTTTTTATTTTCTTGGAGAACAAGTTGTACACTTTTGCCTAGTTTTCAAATTCATTCTAATTATATCCTATGATATTTATCAAACCTGAGTTCTCACTAGTACTTTTTGTATGCAAAAAATAGGATAGCTTATTGAAACTGGCTTAAAAATATTAAAAGTATAAATTCACAAAGACCTTTAGTAGAACTGGAGTTAGAGTCAGTAGATCCAGAGACTTAAAATGTGATAAATGACTCACGCACTTTTTCCGATACACCACTAAGGCTAGTTGCTCACAAGAGAGTAGAATGGCCTCATGCTTTCTGTATTTAAATCTTTCTCCAAGGTGGCTAACCCACCTGACTTTCACTGCCCAGGCAAGAGGACTAAAATTAATGTGATTTGTTCATATTATCAGCTGGGGTGAGATCAATATTGTGGACTCAACCATGCAATATATTAGAGATGCTCAAATTAGTTGAAACTCACTAAATTCATGTTGATTGGTCAATGATTAAAATCTTTTGCATTGAAAATTTATAAAGTGGACAAAAATAAATGACTCATCAAGTTCTTGGGCTTGGTGATGCATATGATTTGGGAGCTTTTGTACATTACAAAAAATATTAGAAGACGATTAATCTGGGAGATAGAGATATCGGTTAAAACCTAGTTTTAGCATTCACTACTAGTTATGCTCTCTTATCCTCACTTTCTTCAAATATATAAATGGGAATAAATACACGACATATTTAATCAAATAGTTTTTATATTAAATAAGAATGAAGTATCAACACTTACTCTAGTGTGTGGTACATGTTAAGCCATGTGATAAATCTTACTTTATATTTTCAAGATAAAAAAATTACTGCCAATTAAGGTAAACAATGTAGAAACATATGCTCAATGAAATGGGAATCTAAATCATAAAAATATTATTTAATAGTTCAAAATTATTAGACATATCAGTTAATAGAGGGTTTCCTGGATTAAAAACATTGAGAAACTTATTATACTATTGGTGAAAAAGTGACTTGTAATGGCTAGCTTTGCAACTATTTATTTAAAATTGTTTAGCCTGGCCCTGGCTGGCATAGCTCAGTGGATTGAGTGCAGGCTGCGAACCAAAGCATCGCAGGTTCGATTCCCAGTCAGGGCACATGCCTGGGCTGCAGGCCACAGCCCCCAGCAACCACACATTGATGTTTTCTCTTTCTCTCTCTTTCTCCCTTTCTTCCCTCTCTAAAAATAAATAAATAAATAAAATCTAAAAAAAAGATTCTCTCTTTAAAAAAATTGTTTATCCTAATAATAGATTTTTTGAGTAGTCTCAGGAATTTGTATTTATCTTGCAATTGATTAAGCAAAGATTTTTTTCAGATAGTTCAAAAGAAGACATCAGGTGAGCACTGTTTAAATTACTCTTATATTTTTGGTTATGTGTTTAAATTCATGTGAATCTAATATATCCATTTAGCCTACTGTTAGTCATGGGTCAACCTGAAGCACTGATCAAAGAGAATGACCCTATTCTTCATGGTTTCCCAGCAATTGGTATCTAGGGAGCACTGCTTAAAACTGCAATTCTGTTAATCCTTAAAGCATTTGTTCTGCTCTCCCTGCTTGAACTTCTTCAATTCCAATTCAAAAACTTGGGAATCCTGCTGTCATCTACTCTTTACACATCTCCAGCCCAGCAGTGTTTTATTAATCATCATCTCAGTGCTGGCGAAGACATTATGGATGAGAATCTCTTCCACAAGCAATTGTTAGAGAGCTCATAGGTGATGCTGCTCAAGCAGATTTATTCAAACTCGGTGTGTATTTTACTGCTAAAGGCATTGAAGAAGTCTGACATTATTATAACAGGGTGCAGCCAAGAGGGGATTTGTAATGGGGTCCAGAACTCAAGGTGTTCAGGAAATATTAGGATGTCCTCACCACCCTCCCAGGTGTGGGTTGGGGGAAGGTAAAAATGGGGCAGGGCCATTGAGAGCTGTTTTATATAGCAACAGCTTTGCAGCTAACCTCTGGTGTGGTCATTTAACATATCTATAACCTTTAATTGGTTACATAGATATGTTAAATAGCTGTGGCCATGCTCTGAACCAGAGGAATGGAAGTAACTTCCCCCCAACACAACTGGGGGACAGGTCCCCCGAGGTACAGCGCCTGAGTGGGAGCTTGGAGAAGATTGGCTCCATGACATCCACACCTACCCAGACTCATGATGGCAGCCCAATAAGGCTGGAAGAATAGGAGTGCTGGCAGGTGTAACTGATTGTAGGAGGAGTCAGAAATGGGGCTGCAGAGGAAGATTGGTGGGAAGATTTAAACCCAGATGCTGCAGCCATTTGGAGGGAGAAGCACGTGGCTTTGCCAGCATGGAGACTCCCGCAGCTTTAGAAGAGGGAACCACCATCTGGCTTTAGCAGAGATGCTGGCAACATGGCTGATGGTGCCGGGAACCAAGGGAGGCCTACCAGCTGAGACAGATTACTGGGAAGGACAGCGGGCTGCCTGAGCCATGGACTTCTATTTCTTTTCCTGAGATACGGTACCGCAGACTGGGTAAAGGGGATAAGGAAGGACTGTGTGTGTTTGTGGGTGTTTTAAGGGACTTTGGGATTTTGATGAAGACATTAGATCACTATTTTAAGTCTGTATAGCATTAAATAAACATTTCCTTTCCTTTTCATGAATCTCTAGCATTGAGAGACATCTTTCCTCTGGCGGCAGATATAACGAGCCTGGGGGGTTCTTTTCAGATAATAGTATATTGACCTTGGCCTCCTTTGTTTGTTCTGTAACATTATCACTACCTAATAGACCCTTCTTTTTGTCTCCATTTTGTTGTCTATGTGTTTAAAATGTTTTAAAGTTTTACTATTTTTTTACTTTTTTATTGTTGTTCAAGTACAGCTGTCTCCATTTTCCTCTTTAAATTCACTCCTCCCAAAAGGAAAAGTAGCTCTCCATTTCCAACTTTGTGTGTGAATGCAGAGTTTCAGTAATGTGAGTGACTTCTTGGAAGTAAGCTAGTCCAAAATGTCTACATCCGGGGTTTTTGTCCCAACAGAATTTTGTTATAACTTGGGAAAGTAAATCTTAAAAGTTTTCTTTTATCAGACAAAGAGATTAAGAGAAGAGATGCCAATATTTACCTTTCTTTTTATTGTATTTTTCCATTGCATTTTATCCCCTATACACCTCTCCCCCCACTGCAATCACCACATTCTTGTCCAAGTCTATGAGTCCTTTATCTTTTGTGCTTGATCCCTCCACCCCCTAGCCCCCATTCAGTGTTGTCCTCCTACTTTCTATGAGTCTGTGTCTATTGTGCTTGTCAGTTCAGTTTGTTCATTAGATTACACATATGAGTGAAATCATATGGTGTTTGTCTTTTTTTAATACTATCTTTGAGTGTTAATCTTTTTATATTATCGGGTTCCCTCACTTGGAAAGTGAAAGAAAGCATAATAAAAACTTAGATTTAAAAGGGTCATTGGTGATCATCCATCCTAAATTTTTCCTAATACAGATGGAACAACTGAAGCCTAGGGCTGCCTTCTCAGCATTACAACTAAATATTATCAACACAGCTATGACTATTACTGAGTATACATTGTTCTAGCAATCAAAGTGAAGACAGAGGAGAATATAGCTAATCTATCTTCCACAGTGGGTGACAGTAACAAAAGATATGTAAGAACATTTTGTGGGAATTGACAAAAGACAAGAATGAGAAAATTGCCAATCACACTTACGAACATAAAAAATGTAAAATAAAAATTAAAGAAGCATATAAAGTATCCAGAAAGGCAGTCTCATGTATACAAGCTTTCTAAGCCCACTCAGCCATGTAAGAATGAGCTTTGCACCTGGAACCCTTCCTTACTGAGAGATGAGAGCCCACACAACCTGTGCCCAGGGTACCACCTTGTGTGGATATATCTTTCTTTTTTACAGGCTCAGTGTGTACTCGTTCTGCCTCTGCTTAAAGTGTGTACCTCATATGGCATCGGGGCAACCTCACTGTTATATCTGTCCTCCACATTATAAAAAATAACATAATTTTGAGTGAATGATGTATCACATCAGAAGGAACCTAATGTCAGAGGTATTACTAATCAGTGTGTACAGGATATGAAATCAAGACAAACTTCATAAAAGGCACAAGCCTGTCACTTTGACCCCTGGACCTTCACTATCTTTCCTCCTGCCTCTTTGGAATGCTAGTGTGATCTCTGAAGGCTTAGCATCCAGCTTGTAGTCATGAGGCCAAAATCCACAGGCAAAGCAAGGACATAAAAAGGGCATGGGCACATGATGGGGAAGGTACATGTGGTCCGAGGCTTGTCCAGTCCCTGATTTATTGGTTTGTGAAAGAAAGAATCCCTTCCTCAAGCTGTTACTTGAAAGTTCTGCCATTCATTGCTAAATGAAACACTGATGCACCCTTCCTTGACATTCCCCTTCAGCAGCACTAGTTCTGCGACAACCGAGAAAGTCAGCCGGGCTGTAAGAAGCTAACATCTGATCTGATCAGTGAGTGACTGTGCCATACTGGTCTCTTCAGTACGATTTCCAAACCATGCCCCATTCCTTAATTTCTTAACTTTGAAAATATGAATATTAACAGAACCTATTTTACACTTTTATTGTGAGAACTATGTTAAACAATTCATTTAAAACAATGCAGCTAAACCATCGCATCTGGAATATAGTAAGTAGTCAAAGAGTAACAGCTATAGCTCTTTTCCCATTATCCCTTTAGATCACTGAAATTAGCATCAGGGTGACAGACATTTATTATCACACAAGAACCTCACGATCATTTGCCTTGTCACTTATTACTTAATAATCATCTGAGGTACTCTCTCGTGAAGTTATTACAACCCAAAATTTTATATAAGAGTCATTTGTTTATGAAAAGAAAAAAAAACATTGTAATGCAGAACTAGAGACTAAAATAACAGTAAATTATGTGCTAGTATCAAGATAGAAGTCCAAAGCAGGGAGGCAAGGGAACCTATTATAGGTAGCTCAATAAATACGTCACCAACAACTAAGCCCATGCTTGTTCACTATACATCTGTACATTAAAAGCAAGGCCATATAAATACGTGGGACAGCTGTGGCAGAGGTAGAGCTGTGACTGGAGAATTGTGAATTTATTAGCATGTTGGAAGAAACTTAAGACAAAGTAACCTTCTGAGCACTATCTCAGCTCCATTGTAAACTGATAAATATATAAATCAAATCTGATTTATCTAAAAGAAGACCCTGTCTTGACCAAGAAAGAGCAAGTGTAGGTCAAAACCACACTGGAAAGACAAACGATTGAGGGGAAACTAAAACATCCTGCTGGTTCAGGGGCTCAGAAGAAAGGCTCAGAGACATCATAAACACTTAATGAATAAAAGGAACATGATCACCTGACAAATTCAATTGTCCCATAAATCACAGAGCATACAAAATTAAAATAGAGCTCTGACTTCCTGCATGATTGAGTAGGGAGGCTGACAAATCCATTTGTTAAAAAGCAACTATAACAGGGGGCAAATGTTTAAAATCAACAATTTTATTACCACTCTGGAATTTAATCAGGATTTCAACAAACTGAGAAGTGTGTTTTCATGCAAACCACATTCATGAATGAACTTTGAGTAGGAATAGTGAAGGTGTGTGACATTCTTGCACACGGCTGCTTCCCCTTCCCCCTATCCACAGCCTGAGTTCTGTCATCATGGTACTTCAACCAATGCGTGCAAGCCCGGAAAACCAGCCAATTTGCCACCACTGCTGGAAGAGACTCATTTGATTTAACTGTCATCAAAGTGTCAATTCAGTAACAAGGACACAGAAAGAGCCAGCAGACTAACTGGGGCTTTATAGAGAATCCTGGGAGTTAAGAGAGCCATAGAAGACAAAATAAACTCACCACATATTCAGTATCCACCAAAAACTATGGAAATGAAATGTACACAAGTGGCCAGTGGACACTTGCCATCCACACATATGGCCCACAGGATTGATGGGGTCGAGAGATGCTCAGAAGAGTCCAGAGAGAGCCTGACAGAACATAAAGTGAGAGGCAAATTGAATGCACCCTTAAATCCACAAATCCAATTACCAAGGTCTGAATCTTAAAGTCTTCAAGTACAAACTCTGACCTATCTTTAGATGATATCTAAGCTATGCTGACACAGGAACCATGGCTCATTTTATAAAACCAAATAATAATTTGAGCACAGATCTACAGCCATACGTTACTGGGAAATACAAATTGTGGATTTAGCTTAAGCAAGATTGTAAACAAACAAACAACAACAACCTGAGTGACAAGGAGGTAATAACCAAATCCAGACTTTTAGTATATTATCAACAGTATCTAGTATTCAGTAGATATTTTTGAAAAGTCAGTAGACACAAGAATAAACAAGAAAGTGTGACCCAAATTACCTAGAAGATATATTATGATACAATAAAAAAGAGTTAAGATATTTTAATAAAATTGATGACGACAAGGTGAGAATGCAAAATTCATAATGTTCTTACACACATACAATAAACAAGTAAAATATTCTATTAAAATAACATTCAACACTAGCAATAGAAATGTAAGTAATTCTTTTAAAAAACTGGAAATATACAGGAGTTTTTATGGACAAAGTTATAAATCTTTACTGAAGTCATAGAGGAAGCTTGAATATATAAAGAAATATACATGTCTGAATGTGGATTGGAAGACTCAATGTTATACAATTGGCATTTTTTCCCCAAATTAATCTATAAACTCAATACAAGTCCAATCAGAAAAACAGCAGCTGTTTTATGAAATCTGACAATTTGATCCTAAAGTTTGCAGGAAAAGGGCCAAGAATACAAAAGACAATTTTTAAAAATTATCCAGGGAATCTACATAAGCATGTATTAAGGCTTATGGTAAAGCTGTAGTAATTCAGTGTATGGTAACTTCAGAGAGATGCACAAATATCTCAGTGGAACAAATATCTCAACAGAACCAAACCTATACATGACCTGGAAATTTGTACGTGGAAAGAGTCATATTGCAAATCAGTCAGGAACTCAAGGATAATTCTGTCAATGAGATTCTGAATAGTCAGTTTGGGGAAACAATTTACATTTCCATCTCAAATTTTATATAAAATATAATCCAGGAAAAAAAGTCTGTAAATTGTTTGAAAAAAGGCAGAAAATATATTATGGAGATTTTTTTCTTGGAAAATATAGGAAATGTGATCTTTTTAAAAAAATTATACATGAAAGACAACCTTAATAAAGTAAAAAAGCCAGTACCAAGTAAACATAGGTATGTGTAATCAATATAACTGCCAAGCAATACACAAAATATACAATAAACAACTCAATATCATTAAGAAAAACTCAAAAATTATAACATATTAACACTTCACATAGAGAAAACCCAAATGACCAATAAACACATGAATACTTGTTTAGCCTCATTATTGTCCAGGGAAATAAAAATTGAAGGGAAGATAAAATAGTATTAGACATATAGCAAATTCACTAAAATATATACCTTAAGATAATAAGTAAGGGAAGGATATAGGACAATGAGAACCCTCATATTCTACCAATGTGAGAATAAGTCAGCCTAATTATTTTCAAAGACATTTACATTAATCTTTTCTTTAAAAAATGTTATGGAAATTATTGAATACACAAAAGTAGAGATGATAATAATATGATTAACCTCTGTGTACACATTACTCAACTTTCATGGTTACCATCAATTTGCCAGATTATATCAGCTACCTTCTGCCACTCCAAGCCCCCCCAGTTTTGGGTTGTTTGTTTGCTGGATTATTTTAAAGACAATCTCACAAATTTTGTTATTTTATCTGTTAAATATTTTTTCTATCTGCTTCTTACTAAGATGGGCATTTTTACACATACCCCTGACACTGTCACCAACTTAAAAAAAAAACAAACAGTTAATCCCAGGCCATATTAATATTGTTTTAAGAATTGTATTATTGTTGTAGGTTTCAATTAAATCCAAATGGAGGTACCCTTTCCTTCTTTTTTATCCCCAGGTAGTGGGTTTGCTACAAAAATTGGGTCATTCGTTCCCCTCTCCCATGCATTCTTGTAAACTGATAATTAGATCTTTCATTTTTTTTAGGTTGAGATTTAACACTTCAGGCTTAAATATTTCATAGGTAGTATGGTGTGCTTCCTATTTCCTCACATCTTGAGAAACATCATGCCTGCTTACCTCGATTTCAGTGAGACTGTATCACAGTTTTCAGGTAGACGGCTATTTTGTATTGTTTGGTATAGTCAAACAAAATTCTCTTATCCAAGAAGGTCATTGCTCAGTGTTCACCCTAAAGAAATGCTAAATAAAATGTATAAGTAAACACGTATAAGGAAGTTCACTGGAGCACTCTGCTGGAACAGGAAAGCCTCTGTTAGCCCGGCCGTGTTCCTGGGAGGCTGAACTGAATGGATGTCGTCCATGAGCTCCGTGGGCCCTGACTTCCAGTCATGTGAATCTGAGGAAGAGCAGAAGTATGAAATCTGAAGAATATAAGAGAGGAAGATCAGGGTGTTTGGTTCCCCCCGCAACACTGGCCTCCTTCTTATTAAGCTGCCTCTATTTAAGGTCACATATAAGACAATGATCTTAACCTAACCATGAGCTCTTCCTACTTAGTTTCCAGTTACGACTCCCTTCTCTTTTCCCTTTAGGGCTAAGCTTGGTAATTAGCCCTAAAATTGTGAAGTCACTCTAAAGGTTTTTCCACACTTTGCTCATTTCTTTTCAAATAGTCCCTTTATAAAATGCTTTCACAAATGTTTTAGCTTGAGCGCAGTATCTATTTCCTGCCAGATTTTAGACTGATATATTTCTCAATGGCAAAATATTGGATGAAATGTACATGTTTATTCATGTATTTGTTCACTCACAGAACAAATGACTATTGAATCCCAGGTGCAATTCTAAACACTGTCAATATACTAATGAACAAAACAAAGCTCCTGCTCATACTGAGCATATATTTTAGACATAAGCAAACATGTATATGCCCTCTGGATATAAGCTTATCAGTAGGAAAAGTGAGCTTGGCATATTCATACAGTAGAATTGTATGCAGCAGTTAAGTTATTTGAACAGAAGATACACATATCAACAAACATAGTAATGGATGAAATAGCAAATTTCAGAATGATAGGATTGATGCTGATTAAAGGTTAGAAACATACAATAACAAAAACAAGCATGAGATTGGTACACATGACTCTAAGGGTTATGGTAAACTCTGGAAGGAAAAGAAGGGCAAGGAAGGAGCTGAGATATGCAAAACATTTTCAACAGTATAAAGAAAGAACAGAGTGGACTTCTTAGATACTTTTGACAATCTGATATGGAGTCGCTGTCGATTGTGACGGTTATGTCAAGTGCTATGTTAAGACTGAGGTAATGGGGTGTAATTGCAGTGGCCTTAGGAGGGGCCTATGACCAAAACCACAAGTCTGGACACTTGGATAAGGACTCCATCTGGACACCAATATGAATGGGACATCTGCCCCTGTTGGACTATAAGAACTCAGAGCTCCAACCACCCAGAGCTGGAGCTTGGCTGTACCATGGGTCATGTCATGTTCTGAGTCTGCCAGATTCCCATGCCACCAGACACCTGCTGCCACTGCAACCTTCTGGCTTGATACCAAAACCTATCTCTCTACCTGCAGAAACCATGAGTGAACGGGACTTTGCACTGGACATTCATCCTGCTGGCTTCTATTGCATAAGCTCCTCTTCTCTGTGTGTACCCTGCATGTAGCTCTGTTGGCTTATTGGGGAGGTCTCCTCTAATAAATCCAGCATTGTGGAAAGGCACAAATGTATGTGAGTGACTCCCTTCAGGGGTGTTCCATTGCTCAGACTGTCAACTCTACCTGTAATGATTTTATTTCTTTACTTTAAAAAAATGAAATATCTGAAGAAAATATACATTATTTTTCTACATTATTTATTGGTACATAAGTTTGCTAAATTATTCTTATACTCTTCCATGTGATTTAAATATGCAAACTCTAAAAACAAAAGTAACCCAAACATATACACTCATCTACTGAGAACAGATTAGTATTTGCCAGAGACAGGGGCTACAAGGTGGAGGAAATGGGTTGAGAGAGTACATCTTTAGAGGTAAATGTTTTTCTCACTGTTTAGAAATGAAAACAAAATAAAATAAAAATAGAAACATAGACAGTTTGGTAAAGATTGCTTTTAAAAAGCAATACTTGGAAATAATTCTAACACTCTGGTCTGCCTTACTTATTCTGTCTTCCACTGGTTGCAGCTCTAGTTTCAATAACATAGCATGCCCCTACTTGTCCCACTATTCATAAGGCCACGATCCCACCCAAACAAATCCCACCTTTAGATATGTCCATGGTGAGGTGGCACTGGCTGAACTGGTGCCTAGTGTTGTTTCACAGCTATTCTGGGTAGAAAGATATTTCAAATAAAGAGAAAAGATGATGATTTCAAAAGCTAAGTTCTTATTTCAGTTCATAAGTAATATTAAATATTACTAGTCAACTCTGAAATTGGACTTTAGTGTGCAAGATATAACTCCCAAGCATTTAAGCTATTAAATTTTAATCCATTTACTGGTGAGCAGTTACTGTTTTGGAAGCAAGCCATGTTGGAAAAGGCATGAACTAACAAAATAATGACAACTGATACCCAGTTTCAATGGTATGCCTATTTATTCACAAATTTGAATCATTTATGAAAAAATAAAAATGAATTCAATTGAATATATGATATAAGATTTAAGGAAATGGGGTAAATATGATGATAATCTTTTAAACTTTTGCATTAATTGGGAATGAACCTGAGAACAATTCACCAAACATGTTAAGAATTAGAAGGCATTCACCATTGAAAATTATTCTAGTGAGTTATTTTTGAAGGGCTATACAATCCATACTGGGATTTGCTTTATAAAAACTAGAGAATTACTTACAGAAACTTTGAAAATGTTGAGTTCTAAATAAGCTGAACAAAACAATTGAGCACATGTCTTAACCAGATGCCTACCTTGATTATTTTTATGAACAGCTCTTCCACGGCCCATTTTTTATGTGAAGTTTTATTTTACATATGTGCACCAGAGAGAAAGAAAAGTTCAACATCAACCATATTTAGCATTCCCTTAAGGCATAATATAGTCACCAGTTCAGTCACAAATTGTTCCAGAGAAAATTGGATGAAATCATTGTAGCTGTTAAGCATGCCATTTTGCATTGAGAGCTAATATGAAAGATGATTAAGTCCATAAGGACATTATCCCTAATTCCTGAAAAAAATCTTTAAAAAAAAAAGAGAAACTAAACCAATAGTGACCACCACCATCAACAACACAAAAAGCATGAAGCATATCAAAGAGAGCAATTCCTCACTGAAAATAAATACTCAGAATATCTAGCACTTCATTCCAAGCTGAATTTGAACATATTTATACAAGATACACTCCTGTAGGTTAGTTTAACCAGACAATATTGCTAGTTTGTCTTCAAAGAGTAAAATCAACAAGTTGTACCAATCATGAACGATTGAATCAGCCACCTGTATTGACTGTTAACATGGCCAGAAGAGTTTTACTGATCTTTTCTGCTGTATCATAATCCACTCAGCCAGAAGCCGACAATCTTTGTTAAAAGTGAGTTTCCAACGGTGGCAGCCTTTGCTGACATGCAGGTGCCAAAACCATGCTGACTTGAAAATGACAAATGACCTTGCCAAATCCACCTCAGACTGGATTGAGTTCTTGGCCCCAAAAAACATCTCTTAATGGATGATTCACAAGTTCTGTGAGATTCTTATCAAAATTCTTTTTTTAGAGATGTAGCAGCTAGCTGTGCTTTTTATATCTTAGTTGAAATAGAAGTTTGAGAAACAGATGATCGTAGCCAAGAGAAGACTTGCTCCTGTGTTATGGAAGATGGACATAATTTTTTTCTAGAACTTGTTAGCAGAGGATAGCATACCAAACACAAGTGTAGGCATTATAAATGTAGTGTGTTGAATTTCACAAACTGAAAAGTCCCTTGCAATAAGTTGTCAGATTAAGAATCAGGAAAACACAAACACTCTAAAAAGCCTCCTCTTGCTCCCTTCCAGTTCCTGCCTATACAATGCTGTGTCCAACAACAGAGTAGCAGTACTTATACTTGTATATTACATAAATGAAATTATATGGTATGGGTTTTCATGTATGACTATATTCCCTCACCATTATTACTTGTGTGCTTTCTATTCCTCTTTATTATGTACATTTTGATACATGTTTTTTTTCTGAATTTCATCAGATATTTTCCAAACCTAGGTCATGCTAATGTGCAACTTCCAAAATAAAATATAATCAGAGAATATAGGTCTCAAAATATAAATTTTGTAGACTCTTGGCAAATTCATGGGAATCTCCCTGTGTCTTAGGTCAAATAAGCCACCAGAGTGATGATTTAACTGAATAGCAATGCTATTGGTAAAAGTGCTGACTATTGACCACTAAACTCACTATGTACACTTAAAAAGTGACTGAATGGTCTAAATAAATAATAATAATTGATCATTTTAAAGGTTTTATATACAAGTCATTGAGCACTGAAGTGAAACATTTTGCACTTGCTATCTCATATAGTCACTAAGTGGAGAATAAAGCTCAAACCTTTGATCTATCTTGAAAAAAAGATATTGTGAGAATAAAAGTTAGTATTCTTCAGTTGAGAAAAGTGGTGAAGAAAAAGGGAAAGGTGGGAGAAAGGATAGACACAGTAAGTTCACCTCCAATATGCATTAAAGACACACTTATATGACTTCATACTTAGCATTAGATAATGTTGTGTTCTTTCTTACACAAACCCTGACTCCATTTTTGGAATTTTAAATCCCTACAGTTACTAGTGATGCATTGGTTTAGTACTAGAAATAAATAATTTGTTTTAAATTACAACTTGTCACCATGTTTTGGGCAATATTAATATTTGTGAATTATTTCTCAGACTTAATTGTACACAGTGAAGTTCTTTATTTCTTAATTCCTTCAACATTCACACACTACACATTGACCAACTAATTGATAAAAGTCACTGCATTCACTATGATCTGGCTTAAAAAACACATCTTGCTCTTTAGATATTGTTTACTGTTTAGTTTCTTTCCTTCCTTCCCCCTTTCTGGCTACCATCTCTTTTTCTTTCCTTCTATCTTTCTTTCTTTCCTTCCAGAAAGGTTTGTTCCTGAAGCCCTTACGTGGACTTGAACAGATGGACACTAACATGGTGAAGTGCGATGGTCCCGACTGAGGGCGTTGGAGCCTGGGCAGAGCCGACAATGGCATCTGCAGGAGGAGAGGTGAGGCAGCCCCGATAACGAGAGAAGGGTTCATGCAAAGAGAATTTATGTACAGCAAGCATATTATAGATAAAGTATAAATATATTATAGATTTTATCATAAAATATATTAAAAATAGTTATCCCTGTACATGAAGAAACTTACAAATATAGGAAGGAAGAAAACTAGAGTAAATACTGAGGTAGTTGATTCTAATTGGAAATGTTGGCATGAATAGGTGATTTTCACCATGCATATGAAGAGATAAAAATAAAATATGATATAAATAGTTGTCTGCTGAGGAGGGCTGAAGCTGTGACCCACCTTCTCCCCAAAGCAATGAATAGACCTGGAGCCCAGATCTTGGTTTCCAAATGTCTTCCTCATGGAAAGGAAGCAGGGTTTCACAGGAAAATTGCTGACTGCAAGGCTAGGGCAAGGAATGACTCAAGGAATGATAGACTAACTCTGAAAATATTCTTGTGCGAAAAGTAATGAAGGATGCAAAAACTAATGCGATGTGTCAAAACTACTCAGAAGCCACCTTGAAGGAGTTTCTTCCAGCTAAATCTAAGGTAATTTAAGTATCTAAAAATAATGATATGAACCGATTATAACCAGTAGAATATAACAGGCATCTAAGACATAGAGATACAAATAAGCAAACAAATAAATGGAAAGAAATGAAATCTTCTTCTTTTTTTAAGATTTCATTTATCTATTTTTAGAGAGAGGAGAGAGGAGAAAGAGAGGGAAACATCAATGTTTGGTTGCCTCTCGTGTATCCCCTACTGGGGACCAGGCCTGCAACTCAGGCATGTGCCCTGACTGGGAATTGAACTGTAACCTTTTTGTTTGAAAGATGGCACTCAATCCACTGAGCCACATCTGCCAGGGAGAAATCTTTTCCTTATAGTGGAATGCCAGCTAATAAAAGTAGAACCAAATTTAAAGCTACAGAATCACATTTAGCTACTCCCATAATCATAATTGTTTTAGCCAATAAACATTAACAGATACTAAAACTAGCATTTAAAAGATGGATGAGGAACATACACTATCAAAATACCTCCCCAGAAAAACATTTATTAAATACAAATTTAAAAAGTGGGCCTTTATAAAATGAAGAAACTTAGCAAACACCATTTAATCTTGTGGTCACAGTTAACGTCACCAGTAATGGGACTGCTGGGAACCACCCTGACTGGTATCAGAAGCTGAAACCCCCGCCTAGGCTAAGGCTAAGGGAAGACCCTTGGAACGGTAAGCCAGCTAGGAGACAAAGGCTTATCTCCCTGGCAGGAATGCTGCTTCTGCTGCTTTATTCATAACTGAACCCCAAAAAGCTTGGTTGGTTAGCCAAAGATGGGTAAGATTCCCCAAGGGGGGAACAACCTAAGACAAGCACGATCACTTTGGGAGGCCCCCCAAAAGAAGGACTTGGGGGGCTGCAGCAAAAGGGGGTGATGGACCCTCGCTCCTTGGCTTTGATGTAGCCTGAGTTCTCATTGTCTGGGAGAAAATCTCCTTATCTCTTGGTTGCCTTAGTTCCCTGCTAAGCCTGAAACAATGACAGGGTGTTGCAGCTCTGTGCTGAAAAGGGCAGATTCCCTGGGTGATCGGGCCTAAGAAAGAATATGTAAATTACTGTGAAACCTTCTTTGTTTAGAATGCTCTCAGTTGAATGAGAGGGGTCCAAGGAGGAAATTAGTTTATTCCTCAAAGTCTTACAGCTCTTTTACCCCAACTCAAAATAGACCCTCAGACTTCCTTGTTTTCTACGGTTCCTTTCTTCCCCCTAATGAGTACTGTACTTTACCTGAATTATTAAGCAAAATGAGCCCAATAAAAGCAGGTATGGACAGTAAATTGGCCCACTCCTCACTAGAAGCAGTGGCCATTTCGTCCCTACTTCTCCACAGAAACTAGTTTGTCTCTGTGCATGTTTTTTTTCTCGTGTGTTTTTCAACGAGCCATCCACAGCGTTCCGTGATCACTGCTGGCCAGTGACCCATGCATCATGGGACAAATCAAAGTTATATATCATTTGACAGGATTCATTAAGAGGAAATGAGGAAAAATAAATGAATGCAAATTTGAGGAAAATAACTGGCTTATAGCCTTTGTAAGAGTAAGGTCATGAAAGTCAATAGTGAAGAACTGTTTCAAATGGAAGGAAACTAAACACAGCTAAATGCAACATGTGATCCTCAATTAGTTCTTATTACCACAAAAAAAAAATACTATTGCATTAGGATAATTGATGAAATTTGAACTTACACTGTGTATTTGATAGGAATAATGTTTTAATGTCAATATATTGGCTTGGATAGTTATGTTGTAGCTATGCAGAAAAGTGTCCTTGTTTGTAGGAAATATGCTGCAACTTAACTTCGAGTGTGTACTTTAGCAGGAAATCAGCTTTTTAGTACTGCACTTGCAAATTTCCTGTGAGTTTGAAATTACTTCAAAATAAAATAATGGAAACAAGGAGGGGGAATTAATGGGTTTAGAGCTTCAGTTTTGTGAGATGAAAAAGCTCTAGAAATCTGTTACACAACAATGTAAATACACTTAGCACTTCTGAACTAAACACTTAAAAATGGTTAAGTTGGTAAATTTAATGTTCTGTGGTTTTTACCCCAATTTTAAAATTATGGAAACAAATAGATCAACAAACAAAATGAGTAGTTTTATTCAGGAAAGTTCTCAATCCTGAAGAGTGTACTTTTTAGAAAATGCAGGTGCACAAGTCCCAATACCACAATACCATAGCTTACGGACTGGGACTTGGGGTTTGGACTATAGTTTGGAATTTTTCACACATGGCTGGGAATGCAAAAAACACTCCACTATTTGCAAGTGGGTAACAAGAGCTACAATGAAGTAAAAAATCACTTGACCCAGTTCAGAGCATTTCACCTACTAGTTTTATAACCTTAGAAAAATCACATCAACACTCTAGCTTTAAAACCTTCTTCTCTGAAATGGGGATAATATTTCCTTCCTCATAATATTGCTGAGCTGCTCACAGGAGATAATGTAGATAAAAGCACTGCAGAAATAGAAGGCAATATTGAATGCAAGAAATTAATGAGTAAATTTCTCTACTAAAAAAGGAGTCAAACAAAGTATGATAACTATATCATGTCGCTAATGCGCAGCAACACACTCCAGTGGGGCCATTCCACAGTCTCAGATGATGCATCTGAGTGAGTCTTGACTTTAGAGCACATACATTTAGAAGCTAGTAAGCAAATTACTGAGAGAAACTTTCACAGTTTCTGGAAGCATGAGATCTAAGTGAAATCCCATTCCCAAGCTTAAAACTGGTGGCTTTTTCATCTCAGTGGGCCTTCTATTAGAAGTTTCGGTGGGATCTCACAAGAAAAAGGGAAAACATAAGATGGTGCAATGAATGATACAAACGGTCTGGCGTCTCAGTCTTCAGTCCACGTGGCGTCCACCTGGCTCCCCAAACCATCGGGTGTGTTAGGAATGGCTGGTGAGCAGACTGAAGGCTGCTGCCCTCACGCCATTGCTGCAGGATGGTGAGTTTGGAGGATTTAGATCAGGGAGACTTCAGGTCAAATTCCAGCCAAACTGTGTGATTTTGGACATGTTTCTTATTCTCTGGTTCTCAAGTTCATAATCAGTAAAAAGATGATAATGATAGCATGAACTTCATAAGGTTAAATGAGTAAGTGCTTGGTAAATGTTAGCAGTTATGAGTTCTTATAAATGATGATATCCAGCACAATTCCCCTTCTATATTTTCTGTAAAAATGTTAACACTTAAAACTGTAGCTGGGATTGGTCTTAAAAAGTAAACATTTTGGCTCATAAAGTTACTAGGTAGATGAATACAGCGAAAGTAGATTGGTTAATATAAATCAGGCCAGTGGAGCTACAAGTACATTTTAGCTTTTCTGACAATACCTGAACAGTTTTAAAGTGTTAAATTAGGGAAGAGTGTAAGGAGATATTTAAAATATAAAAACCCCATACCCAAAAATCAAATTATGTTCTTTTCTAAAGATTCACCCAACACAGAATTCCCAATTGATATATTTTTAGAAGAATTGTATTATGTTGCTTCTAATTCAGATTTAAAAAAAAAGAATAACAATGACAAAACTCTGTTTTGGGGACAGTAGTCAGTATAAGAATGCTTAAGTATAGGGAAAAAATCAGTTGAAATATTCTGTGGTCTTCTCTTATATAAGAAAGCTAACATTCCTAATATGCTGTGGATCAGTTGAGTTAACTGACCGCATCTACTGACTGGTGTTCCAATACTCACTAGTTAGCATTCTTAAAAATCCATTTGTTTACAAAATTGAAAAAATGAAAGCATTTTAGAAACTTATGTTTTCATAATTCTTTGTAAAAACAAAGGTACAATGAATAAGAAGCATAATTGGTAGGTTCAAAATAGACAGGGAGAGGTTAAGAATAGTATGAGAAAGGAAGCCAAAGAACTTATATGTAAGCCCTGGCTGGCGTAGCTCAGTGGGTAGAGTGCGGGCTGCAAACCAAAGTGTCTCAGGTTCAATTTCCAGCCAGGGTACATGCCTGGGTTGCAGGCCATAACCCCCAGCAACTGCACATTGATGTTTCTCTCTCTCTCTCTATCTCCCTCCCTTCCCTCTCTAAAAATAAATTTTAAAAATCTTAAAAAAAAAAAGAACTTATATGTATGACTCATGGACATGAACTGTGGAGGGGTAGGATGTTAGAGGGTGGGTGGGTACAGAGAGGAGGGGCGTAAAAGGGAGAAAAAAACTGGGACAACTGTAATAGCATAATCAAACTATACTTAAAAATAATCATCTCTAATATTAGTAACCAGTTTTCAGGTTAATCCATTAAAACTTTCAAGGCATTTTCAGAATTCAGAATTGCTAATGTAACTCAGATTGTAGTGTGACTTTGGTCTTTATCACACAGCATCACTCATTTGGCATCTACCAGGGTTTTGAATCTTCAATGGAATTATTATTTTAAATATACTGGTGAACAGATAGTTAAAATATTTTATAACTACTCATATAAAAATGCAAAACATTTCTCCTTTTTATCCCCTCACTATTTAAATAGAGCATACATTTTCTAATCTCCCTCACTTAATTTCCATGAAAAAAAAAATGACAGGTACAGAAATATCTTCAGGGAAAAAAACATGCTGATTAGGTAGAGTTTCATGCTATCATTTTAGATTTTTTTTAAAAAGTGATTAGCTATCTTTTGTTCCTTTACAATAGTCTGTTGATTTTCTTAAATACAGCAAAGGAATTTAGAGAAGAGGGAAAAATAGAGCCACAAAACTAATTTGTAGGTGTAAGTCAATGTTTTACCTGGCCAGGATTGCACTTTTATCATGGAAGAATGTTGGAGACTTGGGGAAAAAAATAACCATTTGGTTTGATTGATCTTGGCTGTGCAATAATTTACCGCACATACTTCCAAAGTTTGCATACACTATTTTGACATTTTGGAGTAATTATCACTGAGAAACTTTCACAAGTATGCCTCATTTTCACAGGTAATTAAGGTGACCTAGTTTTGTCTGCAGAAGGCTTAGTTTGTGAATAATGCAGACCCAAGGGAGACTAGCAGGTCACTACTAGCAATCAATCTAACTGATGGAAAAGAGGAAGAATCTTGTAGATCATATTTGCCCTATATTATTGTAAGGCTATTTTTAGGATGCATTATTTTTTCACTAGTACTCTAAGAACACAGAAATCATTTCCTTTGAACTGTTCTTGGCCTCAATCGAGGCTCCTTTTAAAATGTGAGGCGTTGAGCATAGTAACTTTGTATGACTAGTCATAAAGAAAATTGAGGTTTATCTTTCAGGATGAACTTCAATCATGTTGATTTTCAAAAGCATGTGTAAAGAATTGTTCCTATTTGCATATGATTAACAAATCCTTAGCCAGTGTGCTCATAGTAGTAGATCCCTATTTACTACCAAGGCCTTACAAACGCTGCACCCCAGTCAAGCATTGCTCGCCCCCAAATGGCTGCCTTCCTCATAAGGAGAGTCCTGCACCCGAAGACCCACCTCCTCTATTCACACAAAGTCAATATTCTGGCAGCCATCTCATCTTACTGAAAGAGGCAGAGAATCCGGTTTCTCACAACGACTCACAATGTGCAGCTTCTGTCCTGTTTCCACAACCTTGAAATTTGCTGCAAAAAAATCAATGCATCAGAAACACAACACAGAGAACATAATCTTGTTCCAAGGATCGCAACATACTTATTTCAAGCCTGCCTCAGGTTAATTAACACCCATAATTTTTCAGAAAAACTACATCAAAAGCCAATGGTAATATAAAATAATTCAAATAATCTGAAATAGACTTAAGCCCAGCATCCTTTTTTTTCCAACTCAGGGCACTATGGCTGGGAAGACATGGATAATATAGTTCACATTTTACTTACAAATGAGTTTTTTCATCTCTACTTTTGGGAAATACTAATCAAACTCACTCTTTTAAATGATGTTGTCTGTGTTCCCAGACATTAAAATTCTAATGTCGCTTAAACTGAAGCATATTCAAAAGAAACATACATGCTATTAAATATGCAAGGCACTTGTATTCATTCTTGAATCATTATTCAATTAATGAATGACTTATGATTGTACCATAAATGGGGATGATATGTGCATAGTAGTTCCAGTTGCTTGAGGGTGAATGCTATGTGCATTTTTCCTGGAGTCCTTAATAAGTGACACACTTGTGTCATTACATTTGAGGTGAAGCAGAAGCCTCTGTCAGATTCAATTCACATGGGCAATCCCCAGTGGCAAAACATCTGATTAACTAGCAAAGCCACTGTCGTTAACAGCTGTATCATTGGAAGCTTGGAAGTATTCAGCCTATTTAGTAACTGAATGTATTATCATAATCACTCTTTCTCTCTGGCTCCTATCCAGGAGATGTTAACTACTACCCAAATAAATTACTAGTAAAATGGTTTGGTATAAGTGAAACAGTATATGTATAATTTATATTGAACTGTATAAGCCATATGTTCTATTTGCCTTCAATAAAGCCTATTTTAGTAGTATATAAATGGCAGTAATTTCTAGACAAGCTTTTGATGATTTCTTCATTTGGAAATTTTCTGACTTGGTAGAGCAAAAATCTCCTAAACTTCTGTAGCAAGACCTTGCAAATGGGTCTACTATTAGTTCCATTATACAAAATGAAGTATATTCTCCACCTTGTGATATGTGCATTTGACTGCCCTGTTAAGGTTCCAACCGGGCATGCACTTTAACTATTTGTAACTGTTCTAATGAGACAACTTTCCAAGTCTCTCACATATTTATAAACCATAATTATAAAATATCAAAACACTTAAATGTTCTAAAATGTCCAATCTTATGTTAAAAAGCAATTTTGTGAGTGATGACCATTTAAAATAGCTTTAAAAATCATCAAACATAAATATAGCACCTGAAGGTAAATCAAACCTCTTATTAGAAAATGCAAAATTGTACCAAAATTTAATGTATGAGATTTTTACCTCCATAAAAATAAGAAAGACAATTAATTTAATTTTACTCTTAACAAAATTTATTTTGACTATAGTCAAGCATAAAATTTTTAGTTTAACATGCATATTATAAATATCACATTAAATCTTGTCCACTATCTTATTTTGCTCAGTCCATTAATCTGTCATAACCATGTGTTTTTCTACAGAACACAATTTCAATTTAGAATATAACAAAAAGATCTATAGTGCTTTAGTTTGTTGTTTGTTTGTTATAAGTAGTATGGCTTTGGGGGGCCATTCATAAGTAAAAATGTAATGAATTATAAAGACAACCTGTTCAGTGGCATACAATAATTTAAACAATTTACTTTTATTTTTATTTACTTTTTAAAGATTTTATTTATTTTTATTTTTAGAGAGAGAGAAAGGGAAGGAGAAAGAGAAGGAGAGGACCATCAATGTGTGGTTGCCTCTCATGCACCCCCTACTGGGGACCTGGCCTGCAACCCAGGCATGTGCCCAGACTGGGAATTGAACTGGTGACCCTTTGGTTTGCAGGCTGGCACTCAGTCCACTGAGCCACACCAGCCAGGGAAGTAACATACAATAATTTAATAAAACTTTACAAATATACAACTACTTGCTAAGGTTTCATGACAGCATGGAATGGAAACTGCAAGGGACATCAAGGAAAACGGTTTGGAGATTTTAATGATTTAAATAAAATTAAATGAAGATGTTTAAAAGTGTAGTATTTTTCTGAAGTAATAATTCTGGTAGTATATGCTGTCTAAATGCAAAGCATATTGTGTAAATAAGGACTGCAAGTACCTGGATTGGTATGAAAAAGCAGAATGTGCTCACCTGTGCATACTCCTAGGCAGGTAACTAGCATAATAATACCTGACTGGTTGGCTTAATGGTTTCAGAAAGAAATATTTCATGTATATTTTTCTCTTTAAAAGAATACTTCCTAATTAACTACTCTTTGCTTTTCCATCTTTAAGTATTTTGTATCTTCTCTAAAATTAGGTTTTTAAGAAGGAATCACAGCAAAAACTTTAAAAAATAAATTCTTTGTTATTTTTTGTTAACAAAAAATTTAGGCTATAACAAAAATAAAAAGCATTTGTTTGAGCAGAGGAGCAATTGCAGTCTAGACAGCACTAATTCAGGCAGCAACTTGAATTATGTGCTGAAGGGAACAAAACACTGGCAGGGTTTATAGAAGACGAAACCATCAGATCTGTTCTCACTGGGTCCTGCATGTAAATGACGGACATGGGCTTGAGATTGAGATTGGTTAGGCCCATCTTCCATGGAGGATGCTAGTTATCAGAATGGATTGATTCATTTCAAGGTAAAGAATGCAGATGATCATGTTACCATGATGAGGAGGAAGTTCCCATATTCCTGCATGCTACAAGTTCACATGTGTTCATGTAGCAATCCTTGATCTGGGATATTCATCGTTGGGCCTTGGCCTGAGTTTAACTTCCGGTCAGCAGCTTAACAACAGTTCAAAGAATGAGGACATGAGATGTGCATGGGCTCCATCTCTCCCATGGCCTCCAACCTCCATTTAAGTGACTCTCTTGATGAGGCATATTCATATTATTTTCTTCATTATCATATTTTAAAGTGTACTTTAAAAGTAACAAAATGGAGATAGCATCAGCCACTAGTGAAAACTAACACAATTCAATTAATGTTATATTTTATTGTCCATGATTGTAGGGAAAGCTTTCTCCTAATTAAATGTACAGTATGCTCTTCAAAACTGTTCAGAGCCTCTCCAAAGGACAGGATAATTACCAACTGTTAATATTAAATATACACTTGGGGCAGAAAAAAGTAGGACTTCAATTTACAGTAATAATTTTGGGATGAAGTTATTCTAGCTGTAAATTGTCACAGCTGCTCCAAGTGTGATGACACCCATGAAAATAAAAGATATACAGTTATAACTACCTAGCAGATCTTGGGACACTTTGCCAAGAAACATAAATATTTAGTATACTTTCACAAACCATGAAGTGAGACTTAAACCTTACATTTGCATAGGTGTTTAGAGTTACACAATGTTCTTAAATATGTCATAAATATATTTTTGAAACTGGAACAATACTAGTATTTAACATTTAATGGTCTCTTTACTGAATATTATTCATAAAATATTTATTATCTTGAATTACTGACAGCCAAGCCAAATAACCTGCAAATTGTTCAAACATAAACATTTTTATTTCAGACTAGTTTATATTTTTCAGACAAGGTTGAGTGATCTTACCAATATCGCCACTACCACCCTTCTGTCTCCAGAATTTTTGTTTCAGTTAGCTGAAGGACTCCTAGTTATCCATGCATCTGTTTCTGCAAAGGCAGACTTACAGGCAAGAAGAGAAGAGTGTTTAAGTTACTTGGTGCAAAGTTAACATGCTTCTTGCCTCTGAGTCTCCTGCCAAATCCAGCCCCCTGTTGCTTCTTTGCATGGTTGAGAAGCTTTCAGATGCTTTCACCCTTTGTTAGGGTAGAAGGATTGTTCTCTCCCCATGCCTGTCTCAATCTGGTCATCCTCATGTATGATGGCTTATCTACAAAGGGAGAGATCAGTCTCATTTCACAACTGTGTCAAAGAGCTTGCATACACTAGGAATCACTTTCCACAGATTTGGCAGTTTAGTGTGCAAAGTATTTGCACTGCATCATCACATTGCATCTGGACCAGATCCTGTAATGTTGGTAATTGCATCTTTTCTCCAGACTGAGAATAAGATTTAAACTTGACTTTTTTTAAAGTGCTTATATTTTTATTATTATGTTTGGGTTATATTTTGTATTTTAATTTGCAAAATTATTAGTTTTATTAGAAGCTTTTTTCCCTTGCTTTCTTTATGACTCAGAACTATTTCCCTCTCAATATTGTTCAGTGGTTACATGCTATTTATACACTGTCATAGATTAATAATATCATAACAAAACAGAGAATACAGAGAGTAAAATAAGTTTATGCTTGAAACATGCCTTTTAAGACATTGTGTAGTATGGGAAAATAAATAAATAAAACTTTTTAGCAGGATTTGTAATTTACTTTTGTCACACTATAGCAGTGATTCATACAGACAAAATACTTTACATGGGTTTTGACCACTGCTGAGGGAAAACAAGATACCAACATAATATATAGAAGATGTTTTATTATATATGATGGACTTTGATCAAATGAAAGTATCATTACCACGTTGTCTATTTATAACTCTGTCTAGGTTCTTATTTCTTAACTCCTAATCACATGTCCATATTCCTTTGTATTCTACACTCCTATTTTGTACCTTAACATTCCTATACAGGATGTTATAAAGGTGGATTCACCCATTTATTCATAACTTTTTTCCTTTAACTTGACAAAATGCAAATATTTTCATTATTATCCCCTACAAGTGCAGAAGAAAGCTATAAACCGACTTAGGAGATAAGTTTTGTTGGATATAGGAACAGATTTGATCCCTTAAATCTCCTAGGTTACTGTAGACTTTCTGCTAAATTGTTTATTCATTCATATAGTTATTTCATTTAGTTAGCTGTATATCTTTTCTGAGTAGTTTTTCCAATTCTTCACTTTTTTGTACAGTATCCAGGGAAACATCACGTGCTTCCCAAAGGAGCTTTCTATTTTCCCCGTGCCTTTTCATGCTTTAGGCAAAATATAGTGTCAATGCCTTTCTTGGCCACTACTAACCAAACTGGGAAAAGAAAGACTGGGCAAAGTAACCAGATGATCATAAAGGGCAGGCAAGGTGCTATAACTAGAAGTAGTTTTCAAAGAAAACAATTCAACTATAAAAGCTCACAAACCACAATTTAAACATTTAATTGCTTAAATGTACAAGGCTGTGCTGTGTATAACCTAAGGTATCAATGACATCCTTCTTCAATGATGAAAGAAATCACTCCAACTCTAATCATTCTTCAAGAGAAAGAAAAAAAAGGTGGGCAGAACACCTTCTACTTCCAGCTTGGCAGACAGGACGTAAGTCTGCCTTTAGAGCATTCCCTTTCATTGTAACAGTAAACAAATTCCTAAAGAAGGGAAAAGTATCTCAAATGCATTGTACCATCTTATACTTTGCATTTGTTTTTTAATGGCATTTTATAGAAAGACAATCAACTGATGTATTGATATAACTGATGAATTGATGTAGTTGCTATTTTGTAGCTTTATTCTCAATCACTTCTTTACTAATAGTCCTTTGTTCAACTAACCTCTAAACTAGACTGGCAACAGAGTAATCTTCCTAAGTTAAATATCTTCTCTGTCTGTTGCCCATAATAGACCTCAGTAAGAAACACAGGAATAAAAACACATGTCTAACACAGTTGTCAGATGCTATTTAAAGACCCTGTTACTAAAGCCCCAGTGTGATACAGTGAAACTGTGTTCCAGTGACACCAAAAGACAGGCTGGGACCTCTGCTGAGTAAGAGCTGTGTGAGAGTATCTGCCTCCACCGTCTACATCACAGGTTTTTGAAAAGACTAATTGAAATCCCAGTTTGAGAGGGTGCTCAGTGCATTATAGACCCCCATTAAACATTAGTGTCATCCCGCATTTTTTCAAATAATTTTCCCATCCATTACCTTCTTTGATACTTGTAACCACATTGTGAAGTAGCGTGGTCCAGTATTATTATCTCCACTCTGTGGAGGAAATGAAATCAAATGAAATGAGATCTCTCACTCTGCTGATTCCTGGTGTGGTGTTTGTTCCAATACTTGACCCCTCATTAGATTCACTAATCTACTTAGTGAGGCTCCTAGAGAAATTTCTAGCAAACTACCTGAGCTCAGGCACAAAGGGCAACCTAAACATTATGGAGATCCAAATAATAAAAAAGGGCTGACTATGTTTCATTGATGTAAAATGTAATTTTCAAGAAATACAATTGCATTATTTGCTTTGAAAACTTTTCCGTAGGTTGTAGTAGATGACGGAAGGAAACACTGCTGTTTAGGCAAAAAGCATAGGGTAACAAAGTTATCAGACTAGGAGTGTGGGAATCATGCAGAGAGTTAGAAAGGCCATGGTCACATGAATGCAAAACCGTGTCAAGAGACCCAAATAGGTGGTCTGTTTCAGCAAAGTCCATTGGAAAAATGGCAAGGCCTTGAGGGCTGGTTCTTATTTATCACATGAATATCCACAGTCACTCAACACGGTTCCTTGCTCAAAGTGAATGAATGAATGAATGACTATTCTATACCCAGTGAGTTGTTCAATACACAATCAGGAGTTATTCAATCTGTTTTTGCCTATAGAAGAATGAACAAATAAATTAATGACATTTTTTGGATCTCTATATGACTTCTAAATAGGTAAACTCAGAAAATTTTATGAACCAATAAATTGTTTGCTGATAACTGTTTATTTGCATACCTAGTTTAATGATTGTGAACTTTTGTTTAACATTAATTTTTAGTGTTGACTCTTTATAATTAAGCAGCTATTCAGCAGTATGCTCAGCATGCTCTGATCTTCAAGGAGCAGAACCTTAGTGAAGTGCTGGTTAAACCAATAAATATGGATAAGTAAATATCAGACTGCCATCTTTTAATAGGTCTATAGAAAAGATTCAGTTAGACATATAAGATATGAAAATCACAAGAAGTCAAAAAGAAGATGGAAATAAAGTGAGAGGTTATTATCTACATATACTTCAGGAAACTAAAGGCTTACATGCATTTAATTTACAGTCAGCTTTTAAAGCAAAAAGGGAACCAAAAAAGTACATTTCCTAAAATATATACATGATAAAATTGATTTATTTGCAATTAGTTAAAATAAATGTTTAAATCCATTTCCATATTACAGTAATACAGAAATTAATCAAATCAAGATTCAGTGATGGTAAGAACAAAATTTTTATGGCAGATATAAAATAGCACTTCTTTCATAAAACTATAGAATACAAGGCTGAAAACACCAAATAATTTGTCTGAATGTCAGCTTTAGAGCTTTTATGGACAGGTTGTAGGGTCTGACAAAGCTCACTGTTGCAGGGAAGACTACCGTATAACCTGGCACATTGAAGACATTTACAATATAATCATTTCCTTTCCCTTCTTTGAATTGACCACATTCTACCCTTTTAAAGATGCAGTCATCTCCCCACACCACCATCTACCATCAATTCAATAAGAAATGCTTCCTGCCTTAATTGTAGTAAACTCTGTAATTTCACCTTCTATATCCTGATTAATTAGAAAAGGAGTAGCAAATTGTGAAGGTGATGAATTACTCTTCAAAAATTACATGACTATTCCCCAAAGAATGTTGAATAGGATAATATCCCCTCTAACATTCTCCAAAAATAGGGTTCTATGAACAAGTACATTTGAAAAGTTCTATAACTTCTTTTTTAAGCATTCACAATATACATTATGATACTAAGGGAAAAAAGGAAGGAGCAGGGATAGGTGGAGGGAGCCATCAAATCATGATGCAGCCCTACAACTCTGAGAGGAGAGAAGGACAGAAGGGGAATTACGTAAGAAATGTCCCAGACCACAGCACAGTTCTGGGAAAGTTTGGGGTAGGCTGTAGCGGAGTACCAAAAGCAGATTGCCCATTGAAGAAATCCTGCCCTGTGCAGAGATGGCCTGATTTTAATAACCTCATCATTCATGATCACTAGCTGAGAGCAGCTTGATATAAGTGTGGCTTTGGCATTAAAACCATAGTGTATCCAAAGGTGCAGCAGTTGGAAACTGCCAGGCAATTATGCCCCCCACAGCAGGTTCTCTTGAAGAACATTCACATTGCCATGCAACTGAATTTAGAAAAAAAAAAAAAGACATTTGTTGAGCTGAACAGCAAACCCAGAATAATTAGGCAAACCTGAGATGAGGAGTAGCAGGAAGCTTCCACTGCCCCAGGTAGCCAAGAGAACAAGTGGTTTCAGTAGAGAGCTGGGGTCTCCAGGCCGAATCTGGATGCATAACAGGTTTGTGTTGTGATAGTGGCTATGGCAGCCAGAGGGACTGCATGATGAAAGCTGGGCTGCCAGCAGAGACTCAGCCACTCTCAGAGACATCCTTCCTGTTTCCGATGTCCTTCCAGTGCCTTTTGTAGCATATATAGATGGAAACTATTGGGAATGGACCCAGAGTATACTGCAGAGCAGATCTGAAGTGTCAGCAAGGGATCTGAATGGGAACAGCCCAGGGTTGGCACAGCAAATCATGTGAATAAAACATCCTGGATTTATTCTGAATTAGCAAACAAGCTAGTACACTGATCATCAAAATAATCAAGTGCCCACAAATTATCTAAATAATCAGGTGCCTACAGCATGTTGGAAATGACATAGTGTGTCTTTATGAGAAACACACCCAACATAGAATCCTATTTTCCTTAGGATTTCCACTGAATCCTTCTCACTGGTCATGAGAAGTAATGGATATAGTATTTTGAATATTAGATATTTTTAAATGTTCATTAAAGTGTTATTTACAGTAGCCCAGATTTGGAAGCAGCCCAAGTGTAGATGAGTGGATAAAAAAGCTGTGGTACATTTATGCAATAGAATACTACTCAATCATTAAAAAGAAGGAAATCTTACCCTTTGTATCAGCATGGATGGACCTGGAGAACACTATGCTAAGTGAAATAAGCCAGTCAGAGAATAACAAGTACCCTATGATTTCATTCATGTATGAGATCTAACGAACAAAGTAAACTAACAAGCAAAATAGGGGCAGACTCCGAGAGCAGGCTAACAGGTGTTGAGGGCAGGGGGGTGGGGGAGGGATTAAGCAAAAAATAAAAAAAGAGAAAGAGCTCATGAACGTGGGTAACTGTATGGTGACTGCTGGGGGACTGGGGGAGGAAGTAGAGGAGGGTAAATGGGGGATAAAAAGGGATGGATGGAAACCTGACTTGGGCTGTCAGCACAAATACAGTGTACAGATAATGTGTTGAAGAATCGCGTAGCTGAAACTTATATAATTTTGTTAAGCAGTGTCACCCCAATAAATTTAATAAAAAACAAAAATTAAAAAATGTTTATGCTGATTAATGAGAATTTTATTCACAAAAGAATGTGTTGACAGTAGTTTGATAGTTTAGAGAATATGGTTTCACAATTGATTGATTTAGACATGAACTTAGCATGTATATTAACCAAATTGGTGAAAATAGATCATGATTCAGAGCTGTAAGTATTGAATGAATTGAGTAAAATATTTGTCAAAAGGTAGGGACCATTTTTAAAATCCAATAACACAAAGTCCTTTAATTCAGAATCCATGGCTCATAATTGCATCTTTGATATATTTAAAAATGATTTACTGCCACAGGTAATACTTGTGCCCTGGCCTCCCATAAAGAGAAGCCTCAAAGATATTGAAGATAAGAGGATTTTATCAATGACTTGCTTCTCACATTCTTACTCCTCCCGGCTTACAAAACTACTATACCCAAAAGACTTGAAATCTGAGCCCAGTATGAACAATTTTTTCCTTCTCTGCTCTGATTCTTCTGGCCAAGCTCAGAATATCTGCATAGGAGGTAGAGAAGCAACACCGACATCTCTCTGGAGCTGGCTTCCTATTCACCTGTTCACACCTGCACCTGCACGTCTGGAAAGGAGAGAGGACTAGAGATAGTGAGGTAGGAGGGACAGATGCCCAGCATGCCAGCTTTGTGAGGTGCTAAAAATACCACACTGGAAATGATGAGGCAGAGGATAAAAGAATATCCAGGTGTTTGCGCCTTGGGGGTGCTCAGAGCAGCCCTGGCGTTAATGCCCACTACCCCCATCACAGAGCAGTAATTGAGTGCCTTAGACAAGATTACAGGTTTGTTTCTTCTGGGAAAGGCATGGTGCCCTCCCCCTGGGTGTGCACTCTCAATTTCACCACCGGGCAACTAAGACCTGCAATGATGGGGTGACGCTTTAATGTGTTCCTTTATAAAGGTCCATTGTTAAACGCTGGCCTGGAAATAAAAATTGGGAAAAGGAAGGTAATTCACTGTGCTTGTTCAGCTTAAACAGGCAAAGTTATTGTATGTAGTGAGAATACCGCATCCTGATCGCTGGTGATGTGCTATTTAACTATCAGTCACCCACCTGCACTTTGATGGCTAAGCCTGAGTGAAGAGAGCTTTGATGGAGACGGGTGCCGTTTTAAGAGGAGTAGTACAGTGCTACCGCCCATCTGCTGGGAGCCAATAAGCATCAAAATGGAGAAAGTGAGAAGAACTTCTTTTTTCCTTTTTTTCCTTTTATAAGAAACTTAAAGTAACAAGATAAGGTTAAAGACACTGAAAGTGCTCCTGCAAATGTTGCCGCGGTTATTTATAGACGTGGGAAATGGGAGCACCGGGAGCACGCAGGGCAAACACACTGATGGAAGACCTGGGTCCTAGGACCTACCCTGAATCTCCTCGGGACATTTACTAAAATAAGTACCATAAACTTTAAAAGCAAACCACTTAAATCCCCAGACAGAAAAAAGAGAAATGTTTGGTAAGGAAACTTCACTAGCTGTGACCTTCTGCTGATCACTCAAAGCACACACGCCACAGCAGAAAATAAATGATAGACAGCCCATTGGCAGGTGAGTCCCGGAGGACTAAACAACAGAAAGCCGTGTAGTTTGTAAAGGCATGGATATTTATCACCGCCGCCTGCATGAAGGACACACACTGTGCAAACTTTTATTAATGTGTTCCATTACTTTGGTGTGCGCGACTTCTTCCCCAACATCCATTATGTAAATCAGCCTGGCATTTGCCACATAGCTTAATAAGGGTTGCAGTCAGCTATGCAAATACTTAATTATTATGGCATGCACCTACACATTAGCTTCTTTTATGGATTTTCTCCCAAATTAAAATTATTTAAACTTAACCCTCCCTCCACACCGCTACGAAGAACTCTGGTCCGGTGCTACCTGGGAGGTACAGCCTGTGCTTGTAAAAACTCAAGGGCCACCCTGCTCAACTGAGGAACCCATCATGGGTTTCCCAAAGCAGGCAATGAAGAGAGTTGCTGTAAATTATTTATTGAGTATGTTTTTCAGAGTCCAGACAATAAAGCTATTGTTAATCGTGTGATTAAAAATCTAATCACAATTTTCGAGAGTGATATTTTGCTTTTCTTTGAAAGCAGATAAATAATTGATGACAACTATATTTTAATGTTGTGAAATTGTAAGTCATGAAGAGAGTGAAGACACATTTTAAATATACTTATTCATATGTTCTTTAAAAATAAACTCAAATGTGAAGCAACAATAATTAGAAAAAATAAAATATTACATTAGTTTAATTGGAATGTTTTTAATGTGTATAAGCTTATTTAAGTTACTTTTACTTGACCATGTCACAATTTATAATGTATGCTGCCTTATGAACATTATAGAAAGTTTGATTTTGCATTTAATATGAATAAAACAAGGAGAAAAATAAGACTGGGAGTGTGATAAAGTTAGGGGTGTAATTAGGGCATATCCTTTTCTAGTAGAAAGTGGGTCATAATTTCACTCTGAGTTTTCTGGACACTAACTCAAAGTGGATAACCGAATCACCAATATGATCTTCAGTATCAATAAAATAAAAACAAAAAATTTGGTCAAGGATAACTATTCTTAATTCTAACACTTGAGATGAAAAGCCCCAATGTTTCTTTAAAACATCACTTTGTTTAGTGGACAGAGTCTTCATTACCAGACTTAGAGCAAACAAAAGCCAACAATACGTTGCTTAGCGATGTTTCTCATAGTCTCTCAATGTGGCCTTATTACCTAACCTCTAAATGAAGTTCGGTAAATGTTTTTTCATGATGCTCTAAAAGTATACAGTCCTTATACTCTGAGTCCTGATGTTCTGAGTCAGTGAAGAAAAAGTATTTTAGATTCCTTGGGTGTTTGTATTAAATTTACAATTGTTTTTTTTTTTTTGAAATGTACCTTGTGTTAACATCTATGGTTGATATCTGAAAATTAAAGACAAAGAAGAGTACCTGTATTGACCATTCTACAAGTCAGGGGAGATGAGACTTTGAAACTGCAGATAAAAATTTGGGGTGCACTTTAGAAAATGGATACTGCATGACCCACTGACATATGGTAGCCAAGTCTTCTAGAGTACATTGTATTTAAAAGCTCTCATTCTGTCACTACGTAGAGTTTTCACTCTTATCATATCAGACACCATATCAATCAGATGTGACTGGGAAGAGTATAATATACAATTATTTTCTATCAAAACCACCCAGTGGAAATATAATATAAAAACTCCTAAATAATGACATCAATAAACTCATAAATAAATTTTTAATCCATGCAACATTAAAATACCACTTCCCCATTTTATGTAATATGGAATAGCCTGCTGAGCTCATTATCAATAAATACACCTAACTCACTCAGGTCCATTCCCAAGACCTTCTGAATTTTCACATCCAAGGGCTAACCCATATAAAATTTAGGGTGTTTTTTTCCAGAGTACTGCAGTGTTTGTTGTTTGGGGATAGTTATTAAAAATTATTAGGCTTTTCCTCTGATAACACAAATATGTGAGTTGAAGATATGGTATCTGCATCTTCTGAGATAAATCTTATGCATACAGATATTTAAGTATCATTACCACACCAGCACTCAAAGAATTAAAAAAATGAAAAACAAAACTAAAGTATTATGTGGATAGAGCCACAATTATACCAGTCTCTAAGATTTATCTTGGACTAATGCATTCTGAACCCTGATTATCTGTCCATAAATACACAGTTAAAACAATTAAAATGCTAAAACTCTTTTCCAAATTGCATGGTAATAGTATTGATAAATAGCTAAGGTTGTATAGGTAATAATCAGAAATAGCTCTTATCAACCTTCCATAAGTCCCCTTCAATTTAAAAAATATACATAATAATAAAAAAGATATCAAATAATTAAGAAAGTTTCTTGAATTATGAGGTCAAACCTATGTTCTTTCAAACCTGATTCTACCACTAGCTAGCTTTATGGCCTTAGACAACATATTTAACTTCTCTGAAACGCCATGCCCCCTCTGATGACACAGCTGTAATAAAGTTGGGAATGTGAGGATTAAATGATATATTGTATACCTTCCATAAATATGACTTGCTTTTACCTCCCCTTCTAGTCTAATGATGCTGTTTTAAAAAGTGCACTCCACATAACACATTATACCATACGGGTTCCTGTCTGCATTCTTCAATGGCTACTCAGGGTAGATGATTTTGTCCCGTGCTCTCTCTGGCATGCAGAGAGACTGCAGTGTCATGAAAAGAATGAGATCTTTGGAGTTTGATAGGAATTCAAAGTTTGACTCTTTACTTGATCTGCTCGACTTGGGGCCAATTTCAGCCTTAGTGTCTGATCTGTAAAATTCTTACCTCTTGGAATTTTATAGGGGATGAATTAGGTACTACAGTAAATGCCTGCAACATAGAACCACAATCGATGTTATCATTCTGAATCTTTGGTGGAGGGACCCTGTATGCTCCCATCACCAGCTTTAGACAGAAAGTCAACATCTGCCACTAGAAAACTCGGTTAGAACCAGGACTGAAATATCAAATTTTAAAATTTCACTTGACATAACTATAAAAGAAAATCTTCTTATATGGCTTTGTTGTCATTTGGATAAAACACTTTTATGAAGTTGTGAGCATTATTAGATCTTTTAAGGATGAAAGAAATATCCAAAGTAATTAGCAATTTTTATTTCACAACAAATCATAGTTGTCTTCTCACTAAAGTATTGTACTGGGATTCAGTAGACCTGAATTATATTCCCGCTTCTGCTATTCTCTAGTTTTATGACATTGGAAAGTCACTTCACCTTTCTGTGTCAGAGAAAACTTATAATTAACTTTCATTGATATATAAGCCACCTCCTGCAGCAGCTGGATAACTAGAGTTATATTCCCCATCAGAATGTAAAATATTAAACATTTCCTATAAAATATTTACTATGGATTGAATTTTGTATTTTTAGAGACTGAAATTTTATTAATGAAAAATAAACATATGTGTATTTTTTGCATCACCAACTTCTCCTTCACTATTTTCTTTGGAACATGAAACATGTATCTTCACTATTTTCTTTGTTCAGAACACCCATCTATTTTCCTAAATGCCATTTCATTGTCTTCCCAATATTACTAAGTAGTCCTCTTTCCCTTGCCTTATATTTCAAAGTTTACCATTTACCCTTTAATTAAGATTTATATTAGAATTTTAAATGTTTCTACAATCACCTAGATTTTCTTTTTTAACTTTATTTTATTGATTATGCTATTACAGTTGTCCCAGTTTCCTCCCTTTGCCCTGTCCACCCAGCATCCCTCACTCCCTCAGGTAATCCCCACATCATTGATCATGTCCACAGATCATGGTATAGGTTCTTTGGCTTCTCCATTCCCTGAATTGTGCTTTACATCTCCATGGCTATTTTGTGAACACTTGCCTGTACTTCTTAATCCCCTCACCTCTTCCTACATTCCCTCACACTGCAATCTCATCTGACAACCATCAAAATGCTCTCCATATCCTTGATTTTGTCTCTGTTCTTCTTGTTTGCTTAGTTTGTTTTTTAGATTCAATTGTTGATAGGTGTGCATTTTTGTCACTTTATTGTTCATAGTTTTGATCTCCTTTTCTTAAGTATGTCCCCTTAACAATTCATATAATAATGATTAGGTGATGATGACCTCATTTAGCTTTTTGTAGTCTGGGAAGCTCTTTATCTGTCCTTTGATTCTAAATGATAGCTTTGCTGGGTAGAGCAATCTTGGCTGTAGGTGTCTGCTTTTCATGACTTTGAATATTTCTTGCCAATCTATTTTAACCTGTAAAGTTTCTTTTGAGAAATCAATGGACAATCTTATGGGAACACCCCTATAGAGAACTAACATCTTTTCTCTTGCTGTCATTAAGATTTTCTCTTTATCTTTAACCTTTGGCATTTTAATTATGATGTGTCTTAGAGTGGGTCTCTTTGCATCCATCTTGTTTGGGACTCTCTGTGCTTCCTGGACTTGCATGTATATTTGCTTCACCAGATTAGATAAATTTTCCTTCATTATTTTTTCAAATAGATTTCCAAATCCTTGTTCTTTCTCTTCTCCTTCTGGAGCCCCTATGCTGAAACACTTGAAGTTGTCCCAGAGACTCCTTACACTATCCTAGATTTTCTGACATGCCAGAATATAATTCCTATATTTCCTAGATTAAACCTTCCATAGTAATGAAGTTTCTGACAAGAAATATGGCTTTAAATGCATGTTCTTCTTTATAACTTATTACATTCTATATGTGTTTTTTATATTTTCTTTTTTTCTTATTTTAATTGTTGTTCAAGTAGTTTTCTGTCTTTTATTCCCATCCCAGCCCACTCACCCATCCCTCCCCACCTCTCTTCCATTTCCACCCCTGCTAGTTTTTGTCCATGTTTTTTTTTCATATTTTCTTTACTGTCAAGGAGTTTATGTATCTGCTTCTTTTTTTATATTTCACTTCTTGCTCTTTAATTCTTTTCCCACCTAGTTTTGAATGAGCATTGTAATGGTAGAAAGCCCTGTGAGAAAGTACGAATTTCTTCAAATGGAAATAAAATACTTATCACATAGGATAATTTTAAAATTAAAGTGAAATCACAGAATAAAGAAACTGATAACTTGTTGACATGTAGAAGGCAAATAATAAAATTTTCAACATCTTACACCATATATTCATCTGAGCTCTTTGCCTGACCTTTTCTACTTAATTCTAAATTCTCTCATAATAACATTTCCTGATTATTGAGGCACACTGAAAATCATAAACATTATAAAACTTTAGGCTAAAGTTATAAAATATTTAAATTTCTAATTACCAGCAGTGTTTAATTTTATTCTGAAGATTCTTACTATAAATCAACAGTTTATGTTGATTTATTTTTTAATAACTTTAACATCTGCTTTCCCAGATTATATAATTTACTGAATAAGCCAATCATTAGTAAAATAGTGAAAATTTCAGTAGTATATTTTGTCAATAAACTCCTTTATGCAAACTTCTGCCTCAATTACATAACCTACCAACCACATCACATCAAGTTCATATTTACATGTCTATCACAAAACCCTCTCCAGCTGAAGTTTAGAGACCTGATTTTATTGTAGGGACTGAGTGATGACAAACACACCTTTAAGAGGTGTTGGGGACCGCCCTGCCTGGTCTCAGGAAGCTGTAACCCCCTGGGACTTAGGCTGAGTGAGACACCTCCGGACCACTCCGGCCACTAAGGAGACAAAACTTATTTCCCTGGCATGAATGCTGCCTGTTTTGTGCCTGACCTCCTAAGTTTGATAAGTTAGCCAATGATGGGTAAGATTTCCCATGGAAGAAATCATCTAAGACAGGCATGATCATGAGGAGGCCTCTGGGAAGAGACTCGGGGCTGTGGATATGAAGGGGTGATGGACATCAACCCCTGCCCCCTCAGCTTTGTCAAAACCTGAGTCCTTGTTCTTAGAAGTGAGAAATCCAAGTCTCCTGGCTGCCTGTGTCTCCTCTGTTGACTCAGGCCTGAGGAAATAGCAGGGGCGGTGCAGCCCAGACCAGAAACGATGGACCGCCGGGATAATCAGGCCTGGGACATAGAATATACAAGATCCTGTGAGATCTGTTTGCTGGAGGATGTTATTAAATTAGAATATGAAGGCACAAGCAGGAAAAAAGACTAGCCTTTTAGGTCCTATAGTGATAAAACCCCAAACTCTTCCCAGAATCACAGTGGGGGTTCTGTCTGCACATATGTAAGTCACCTACTTCTTTTGATCTTTTATGTCAGACTGTGAATCCACAAATTAAGTCTGTAGTCTCAATAAAAATCTGCTTGGGAGTGGAGACCGGGTGCTCTCCACTAGAGAGAGTGGCTGTTCTGTCCCTATTTCCCCACAGGACCTGGTTGTCTCTGTGTATGTTTTTCTCATGTTTCGATGAGCATCTGCAGCAGTGATGGATACTGCTGGCCGGTATCCACCACAAAGAGGTAGTGGTATTTCCGACCATCTCAAGAGCTAACAAACCACTGTCCTAAAATCAAATCTTTTTGCTAATTTACAATCTACAAATGGACCTTTAAAAAGATATTAATAATTAATCAGCTAAAAATAAGCTTAAAATATTTGTATTGTATGACCCATTTTTGTCAACATTAAAATGTTTACCTACAAAGAGATCTCTTGATATTGGAATAGGCAAAGACTGCAATGTATCTGTCAGGTGAACAATTTTGATTAGCCAACCTTAATGACAAGGGCTTGTTTATCAGCAAAATAGCCAAGGTTTGGAGTAGAGAATATACTTCTTTTTTAAAAAATCGAGGCTCACAAGAAGATATTCATGTTTCACTAATATCTGTAAAGTACATCGAAAATAGACATTGCTATGTAAGTAAGAAGATTTTTAGCAGGGATTGGTCACTAACAGAAGCAGAATAACTTGTGTGATGGATGAAAGACTTGATATAACCTGTCCAAGACTTAATTCTTGCTAACAGCTCACCTCCTTGTGAGAATGATAGGGAATTAAAAGCAGGGCGAGAGCACTTCATTGGAAGGTCTCTAGCAGTTTCCAATCTCTCTGCCTGCCACTTTGCATTCTCCATAGTCGTCACCTCCAGAACACTGGCACAGGTGCATATTACTTCAGTTTCTAGTTCCATTAAAATAGTATTTTGTCTCACTTTCTCCAAGATGAATTCATAGAAACATTCAAATATACATGATGGTTTTCACAGAGTGATACTGGAAAACAGGAGCTGACAGACCAAAATAAAACCTTCATTCTGAATCTCTACTCAATTGCTGGGATAGATCACCCATAGGAATTTCTGCTTTTAAAATAAAGAGTTCTGCCATTGTAGATACCAACATGCAAGCCTCTTCTATCTTCACTGGAAAATATGGATATATGAATTATATTTAATTATAAGGAATATAGCATATTTCCTCTTATTTGTACTTACATCATTTTTGGATAGTGGAATGAAACAAATCTTGAATCTGTATTACAACAAAATGTAGAGGAACTCAAGTTTCCCAATTATACTTCCATAGCTTAAAAGATGACCTATTCAGCTTAGAGGTGACCAGTGAACAATGTGCACTCTCCATTTATAATCAGGTTAGCCATTATTACCAGTAGAAATCGTGTTTAAATGAAAATGGTACTGTACTGTTCACCTTAAGTCATTCTCCCAATGATAGAGTACATCTTTAAACTTTGTAACCATTCTCAGTAGATTTCCCAGAACTACAGAAACAGAAATACTAGCAATCACTTGATCACCTATGTAAGGTCAGCACTTTCTTTCTTAAGAGTCCAAATTGGAGAAAGGATTATTATTTTAAATAAATCTATATGTGAGAACCCTGGCTGGTGTGGCTCAGTGGGTTGAATGTTAGCCCGCAAACCAAAAACTCACCAGTTCAATTACCTGTCAGGGCACATGCCTAGGTTGCAGTCCAGGTCCCCAGTTGGGGGTGTTTAAGAGGAATCCACACATTGCGGGTTCTCTCCCTTTCTTTCTCCCTCCTTTTCTCTAAAAATAAAATAAATAAAATCTTTAAAAAAGATAAATGAATAAATAAATAAAAATAAACAAATCTATGTGGTAGATATTTCATTCCTATTTGAAAAAATGAGCTTCCTATTATACCATGTTAATTCCCAATTGAATCACTAAATGGCATTAAGAAAGGAAGTGTAAAAAAGGAGAAGGCAGATATCTTGATAAATAAACATCTACTATAGGTAACAATGAATACACCAATGTCATATTTCAAAATTTTAGGTAAAAGCTTATCATTTTAAAAAATTAACTAAGTATATCTCAGGATAAAAGGGTTTGACCCCAATTTCAGTTTGTGGGGTTTCTCCAATACCACCAAGCAATGCTCTGACACCAGATGGGTATCCTATAATTTAACTCCATTGCGACACATACCCAGAGATAGTGTCAGATCCCACAGATTAAGGAAGGAGTCAGTGCTACAAGACTGTCCCCCAAAAGACATACACATCAGAGACCAGTCACCAGTTCCAGTTTTATCACCTATACTTCTGACCAACCAGCTGTAGATCACAGGCTCCAAGGATCCCCTCCCTGGGTTCCAATACTTCTTTAGAGTGGCTTGCAGAACTCAGAGAAACATTTTGTTACATCACCAGCTTGTTATAAAAGGATATAATTCAGTAGCAAACAGATGGAAGAGATGCATAAGGCAAGGCATGGGAAAGGGCTTGGAGCTTCCCTGCCCTGTCCCAGCATCAGTCTCCCCGAATCTCCACATATTCAGCAACTTGAAAGCTCTCTGAATCCTGTCCCTTTAGGTTTTCATGGCGGTTTCATTATATAGGCTTTCACATTACATACGATTGATTGAATCAATGAACATTAATGATTGACTTCAATCTCCAGTCCCATCTCCCCCCTGGAGGTCAGGGAGGTGAGACTGGAAGTTCCAGCCTTCTAATCGCAGCCTTGGCTCCCCTGGAAACTAGCCCCCATCCTTCGGTGGAGTCCAAATGTCACCTCATTAACATAGCAAAAGACAAGTTTTCCACTCCCATCATTTAGAGAATTGCAAAGGTTTTAAGAGTTCCAGGAATAGGACTAAGACCAAATATGTATGTCCTCTAATAGCTGCCTCTTAACACAAAAGTCCTCTTCACTGTGTGTCTCCCTCCTCATCCACCCCCCAATATTTAAGCTTTTCTTCATAATCAAGCTTCTGGAACACATTTTATATACGCATACGCTCCTTCATCTTCTTCCACTTTGTTTTCTCATTCTCTCAAAACATTCATCTTTCTCCTCAATGACACTACATAAATATACCCCAGAGAAAGGCAACAGTGGTCTTAGTCCTCTCATGTCCATTGTCAATTCTGAGTCTTTTCCTGGGAATTTTTAGTCACACAAAACAGTCAGCATCTTCTGAGATTCTTTCTGGTCTTGTGTTCCATGATGTTAGAAAGCAACAGTGTCTTTCAGCTTTTCTGCCTGGTTCTTTGCATTCTCCCTTGTCTTACACTTCACTTTCTAATTACTGAATGTGGCAGCTCTTCACCCTTGGTCATGACCCTTTCTCAATCTCTATCTCTTCATAGAGGATCTCATCCATAGCTAGGCTTTTACAAACCAGCTTTAAGCTAATAATTCCCAAATCAATGTGAAACTCAGACATGTCTTCTTAGGTCCAGACTTGCATACACACCTGTGTACTGTTAATACTCTTGGCAGACAGTGGAGTGGAACCAGCTTTCTGTGTGTCCCTATAACATGCCAAGTTCTTCTTTCCCATGCATAAAACAGTTTACCCTTACTCTTTGCATGGTTTTCTTTTCCTCATTGTCCAGATATAAATTTAAATGCCATATCCTCAGAGATTTTTTTCTTTGACTTTAGTCTAAATTAGATAGGACCCTATTACTTTTCCCACAGCAACCTGGTCTTTTCTTTGATTGTTCTTCATCTTCATTTATGTCTTCCTACCCACCAGCCATACCTGATGGTGATGATCATATCTGCTTTAGTCATTGTTCCTGCATAACACAGGACCTGGCACAGAGTAAGTGTTCAGTGTGGATTAATTATATGGATAAATAAATATATTTTGGATACTTTTTCTCAGGGAAGAGAGAAAGAAAATTGAGCCTCGTTTCTGTGATTCTTCTATTAACTAATAATGTGAATCTGGGTAAATCATGCCATCTAAGTTTTGGGATTTTTTTTAAATATCTAGAACTTAATGATCAATTTAGATCATTTTGAGTCTTAAGAGTTTTATATTTCTGATAAGAGAAAACAATGTCATAGCTTAGAACTACAGTACTGAAGGGTAACATCTATAGATTTTGAAACTTGAATTCTTGGTTTGACAAAAAAATCAAATCCAGAGGTTTTTAAGGGCATGTGGAAAGTTTTTAGAAAAAGACTCAATTGTTTCTAGATTTAAGTACACTGGTTCATTGCAGAACTCTTGTGGGTATGGAAGTAGAGTTTTCATCCTGATATGTAAGAAAAAATGAAATATGCATGAGTGTGTTTGTGTGTGTTTTCACAAGAAGCATATATAAATAAACCAGAACACTTCTATAGCTTTGGAGTCTAATTAACTAGTAGTTGTTGGCTTGCAACTTCATAGCCGGTCAGAAGCCTTGAAACCTACAGGAAATGAAAAGGCTGCCAGAGAAGCTGACCAATGAATTCATTGTTTTTGCCTGAGCTGTTAGCACTCTTCTTTTCAGAGCTGACTTTTTCGCTGGGCCAATGTATCAAGTCATTCCCTCTTTTAACTTAGACTTGGTGAATCATCCAGAGAAAAAGAAAGAATGTGTAAAAGGGAAACCATTAGGACTTCCCTTGCAAAACATTTTTTTAGGAGTTGGCCTTGCCTGCTTTTTTCTTTCTTTTTTTTTTTTAAGGGGGGTGGGGCAGCCTGGAGTTGTTCTGGACTCAGACTTTGACAGCTTAATGTTGAAGTTTTATTTTTAACTTTATTATTCAATTCCTTGAATAAAAATAATATTTTACAATTTAATGGGTTATTAATTTTTCTAAAATAGACATCAATTTTATATCTCTACAAAATTAAACTGATACAGGGCAAGTCACAAATTTTAATTATGCTATTTATTAAGAATTTATAGATGATTATTGTAAGTGACTCTTAATTATATTTACCCTTATAATGCATAGTGTGTTTTCCCTGTGAGGAGTTTCATATGTGAGTAACTATCTGGTGTCAGTAGTACTTTACTTAAAGAATTCGTTTTTAGAAACTGTCTTATAACTGATATATTTTTCTCTGGCTTATTGTTTGTATGTTCAATATCTAGCCACAATTTAGGACATAATAATGCTCACTTTATTTTGTTCTTCTCTTTCATTTGCTTAATTTGAAAATAAATTTGTCTTACCTAGCTGTATATACATATTTAATAAATATTCAATCAGTTTCAGAATAAATTCAGTTAGAAATGAATGTAAATATGTACTTTAATTTAGGACATGTTAACAAAATAATAAAATTAAATAAAATGCATAATAATATGAAGTAAGCAGGCAAAAATGTTTTCTGTAATCAGTGGACTTTGACACGTCTGAGGAACTCATAACGATAAGGGAACGGAAAGGCCTGCACTGGCCAGTTCGGATCCGGCGGGCATCATCCTACAAACCAAAAGGTCATAGGCTCAATTCCTGGTCAGGGCACATGCCTGAGCTGCAAGTTCATTTCCTGGTTGGGATGCATGCTGGGGGCAACTGATCGATGTTTATCTCTCACATTGATGTTTCCTCCCTCCCTTATCCCCCTTTTCCTCTCTCTGGAATCAATAAAAGATTAATGAATAAGTAAATAACACTTTTTAAAAAGAATATGGAAAGACCCATTAAAACAACAATGGCAACAAAGCAATAATAGGAGTAAAGATAGATAAAATCTGGTCAGAAGACAGAAAGCAATGTGAGGGGGTTCAAAGGTAAGGTTAAAAATGAGCAGAGAATGTCCAAAGCATAGTGAATATTTGGCAAACAAGCCAAGAAGGACACCTGGGAATTAGTTAAGGGCAGATGAAATGAATATGAAAATAGCATACCTCTCAAGGACAAAGGCAAGTTCAAAGCTAATGAGTTCAGGTTAAATACTACTGAGGAAGTAAGGTTTGAATTCATTTGGGCCAGAATAAATCCTTAAGGAGTCAGCTCAGAAAGAAGGCTGCAAATCCAGGGTTTTGAATTGGTATCCAGAGTAGAGGCAAGACATGAATACAAAGGCAGTGTTATGTCAGGGTGAGCATCTCATAATTGAAAACGGAATTCAGGGCAACACAACAGCAAAATTGAACAAAACCTCAACACCTGATAGAGATGTGTATGAGCTCATTACAGCATAAATGAAATGGCTTTCTAACCTATAGACTTAACCTGGATAGTCTGTACTATGAGTCTGGGTAGGTGTCACAGGCCTTAGAATAGACGGAAACCCGTGTTCCCTGGGAGCTATAGTAAGCAGAGACCATGCAGATTCAAAGGTGAATCAGATCAGGACTGAGTCAATAATAAAATTTAGGCCACAAGATAGTGTTGTCTTTTCTTTTCACTATCAAGCAAAGATTATTATGGTAATATTTTCCCCATTCTCATCATTTGCAGTCTCATCCTTTGACTATTATTAAGTATAAAGCATAGGTCTCTTGTCACTCTCTATCCCCTAAATATCTGTCAGGCTAATCTTTCCAAAGTACCATTTCTTTCATTATTTTTCCCATTTTCAGGAGAGAACTTAGTATTCTCTATTTCTTTTTAGGAAAAAAAAAATCCTTAAATGGTTTTGCTTCATTCCAGGACTATGCACTGGCTGTGTACTTTGCTCCCACGGAGGGAGATGGCTCTGATGCTCACCACTCCAAACACCCTCTTTCTGTAAAGACCTATGAATTCATTGTCACTGTCACTACTTTTAGTTTATAATTATATGAATTTAATCATTATTGAGCTTTTTCACCTGTTTCTGTTTTATTTATCTGACATGGTTTTAAGTATTTAAAGCAGAGTTCTCAGTTAAGAGTACACTCAATAGAAGTTCAGCAAATACCTAGTGAATTGGACATCTTCAGTTAACCAAAAGGACTCGATTAGCTAACATGTTTTATTACTCTGCATTTTATACAACCTTCCTCTCAATAGCATATATGACTAATGACTCTTGTGTCTACCAATTACTCTAAAACCCTAAAACATTTTTGCTGTTGTTTTCTCTCAAAATTTAGTTTTTTTGCCAACCTCTTCAACTTCCACTTAGACAAAAATTTTTTGCTTGTTTATAAAATTAGGGATAAGACAATGTTTGAATCAGAAGTAAGTTTTGAACATGTTGAAACAACAAAAGTGATGATGATACCATGGGAGAGACTTTCTTAGGGGGTAACAATGAGCAAACTTATGTCCTGAGACACTCTGAAGATTCTGTCTCACTTTGCCTTCCCATCCCATGGCTAATGTGAAATTGCGGCAGTGAAGTAAAACAGGGCTTCATTAACTGGTCCCCAGGCTTGTATTACACAAGTCTTCCAGGTGTTCACAGGTGAAGTAAAACCGAGGGACTAATGAGGACTATGTCAACGTCATTGGACAGCTCTATTGGTGCTAGTATTATCTATTCTGCTGATTTTAACCTCCAACTGACCCATCTCCCTTCTTTAAGACTCAGTTACTGGCAAACTGTAAATGTCAAACTCTCCAGGTGATGAATAACAAGGAAAAATATAAGACCAAAAGCAACTAGATGCTGCAGCATAGACTATGTGCATTTTTTCCCTTTTATTTCTGTTCCCAGAGAGGAATCTCAGTAATACACTGTTGGGTTTTTAAAAAACCTCTTATTTATAACACAAATGTGATAATACTATAAAAGCTACAGGAAGACTTGGTCTCCAATGAACTTACTACACTGAAAAAAATTGCAGTTTTTATATCATTGTGCACAATCAAAGGGCCCAGTAGCTGTTCAGTGACATGAGACACCATAGATCATTCTAGCGGTGACTACCAAAATATACAGCTACTTTTATTACCTTAGTTCCTTCCTAAAAACTTTATATAGCATATAGCCTTTCACATAAAGTCAATGCAATAGAAAAAATAAGCAACTACCAGGCAGGAATTTACTTTGAAAAAGAATACACACACATCAAATGTATATTCTTATTTTTGTCTTTAAGGAAAGATTAATGTGGTCTGTTTATCTATTTTTTTACTGAGAGAAATACCAACTTTGGCCTCTAATTTTATACATATATATGTAATTATATATAATGTATGGTTTTATATATTTATGTATAATTTATATCTAACACATGTTTATATAATTTATAATTATACAAATCATATATAATATTTATATATTTTATATATGTATATATGGATGTACATTTATATGTTTATGTATATTTATATATAGTTATATATTTATGTGTATTTATATATACACTGAGATCATGGTAAATTAAACTTGAGCCACCTTAATAAGTTTGCACCCCAAATGGCAGGGGTTCCCCTATGTCCCTATCAGGCTTATCCATATCATGGCACAAACATCAATCTCATTGTTTCATTTGTCAATTCTATCACAACCATTTTTTAAGGATTTTTAGTTTTAATTTTATTAAAGATTGCTTCCTCTTTAGACACTCTGTTCTCCTTGCTCTGCTGCTTCTGTGTAGCCAGCTTAGCTCCCCCCTTCTGACCCCTTCTCTGAGCTGCAGTAGTCTCCACCAGCTTCCCCTTTTTCTCATTGAAAACAGCACAGCTCTCTTCTTTAAAAACCTAGAGCATCAGACCCATATCCAGAACAGAGAGATTCATTTCCAAGCAGATATAACTCTCAGGCCACAAAATCAGTTGTGCCAACATCACTGCTTCTCTTTGCACCTTATAAACCACTGTGACTTCACATGTGTGTCCTGCTCTCCCAGGAAGGAGAATATATGACTCCGTCATTGCAGAAGTTTCCCTTTTGTCTGCATTACACCATGCATAAAGGTTTTACAACACTTTAGTGAGGCATTTCTACGTATCACTGAAATGACCCTCAGCCTTGTCTCAATGACTGATCCTGTCCGGGGGTGCCCTGCCATGGGAGTAAAATAAATCTTGTGAAGAGCACAATAGCCCTGTCTGCCTAGATGCACCAGGTGTCCATTCCTGTCTAGTAATTTTCCATATCCTTGGTGCTCCCACATGAAAGTTTAGCTCGAGTCATCTCACTCAGGGAAACTCAGATTCTTCTATACTTCTCCTCCAATGTAAAATAGTCTATTTCAGTTTGGGAAGAAATTTAACTCAACCACCAACCATTCTGTTTTTCCACTAACTAGATCTCTACACAGGGATCCTCTACCCCCATTTAGACAAAAATAAATTTCCTTAGAATTTTGGAAAACCCAAGCCAGTAAAGCTTACAGATTATCTTGGCTTTTTGCCCCAACACATAACTGAGAATTAAGTGAAAAATGTTACCTACTTCTGTGGAGAACAAAAAAGGAAGAAAAAGAAATTAGAACATAAATTAATATTTCAAAGTGGTATCTATCCAGAAAGAATATTTTTAGTAAAATTCATATCTCTCTCTCTCCCTGTATCTCTTTCTCTCTCTCCAAACACAAAGAAACTCTGGTACTCTGAATAATATTTTCTCTATATCATCATAAGTCCATTAATATTATCTACTGTTATGTTCCAACAATACTAATTAATCACAACTGCAACATGACATTTTTAATTTCAGGCATACAGCTATGGTCTCTAATCAATCAGTTATTTAAGAGTAAAAATTATATTATTTCATCCTTAAAATATACACATTAGCTTTGTGTCTGCCATATACAGACATTTAATAATAAATTGGTGTATGAGTGAATATACATATACACATACACACAATTATTGGAAGTCTATAAAGTACCTACCATTTAGTAGATTAATTTTTCTTCTCTCTCCACTACCTTTAATTAAGCATGAAATGTGCACAATTATTACCAGGTGAATGGTGGCAAATGTTCAAAGTTTAATAAGTCCAGTGTTTTAAGGCATTGTTTAAGGCACTGTTAGAAATGCACTGACATTCAACTACAATATTTATTAAAAATCTGCTATTTTGGGCATTTTCAATTTTGATTAAATAGCCAAAGTCATATTAAACATGAAACTTTTGCAAGAGCTAATCGGACAAGGTATATATCAGAATCATCATTATCTGAGTGTTCATTTTCAATTATTGGTACAACTTGGTGTGAAAAATCTTAAGTGTTTAATATTTTGGAATTATCAGTCAATTGCAATAATAATTAAATAGACATTTATGAGATGGAAACATATATGCATGCAAAAATACTGCACATAAATGTTCATAGAAGCTATACTTACACAGCTAAAATCAGGAATGGCTCTGATGTCCTTCATCAGATAGATGGTCAAACAAGCCGCAGAAGTACATTCATTCCTAGAAAATACTACTCAATGGTTTAAAGAAGCACCTTTTCATATATGCAACAATTTTGACAGATCTTCAGAGAACTGTGTTGAGTGAAAAAGCCAATCCTAAATAGTAACAAATGGGATGATTCCCTTTATGTAACATATTCGAATAACAAAATTTCAGGCAGAAATGGAAAATAAATCAGTGGTTGACAGGTGTTAGGAATAGTCAGGGTTGAAGACAGCAGAGAGGTTGTAAAATTGCAATGCTTGGATCTTTGCAGGACTGGATGGAGCTCCTCAGTATCCTGATGCAGTGGTAGGTACAGGACGCTGTACAGGATAAAACTATACAGAGCCAAGTGTACACACACACACAGGCACACAAATGTGTGTACGTAAAATTGAGAAACTCTCATAAAGATTGATGAATTGTACTAATGACAACACACTTGTGGTATTGTAAGATAATTTTACAAAATATACCATTGGGAGGCAGGGGTTTAAGAGGTATATGAGATCCCTCTGTGTTATTTTCTACAACTGCATGAAATATATATCAATGAAAGCTCAATAAAAATACAACTTTTCAAAATTAATCAGTGTTATTGTAAGAGTAAAATGCAGAAAAATGGTGATTATGAGAGCCACTTTGCATATAAAATCCATTAGCAATTACTTTACAATAGTTACATAGAGAAATAGATTGATAATACAATTATTAAGAGTTTGCATTCAAAAAAATATAAGCATAATGTCTTAGTGATTCAACATTTATTTGTTGAAAATAATAGAACATAAAATAAGAGATCAGGTAATGCAAGTCTTTGCAGAATTGCTTATTCTACCCTTATACCATAATAATAAGTAAAACAATCTATAAGAACTGATTAGTTATTTAATTAAGTTTAGGCCATGAGTCAAGTGAGGAATGAAGGAAAAATAATTCCTTAATTGTGTATGACAATATTCATGAGCAACCTTTTTTAACGTAGATGTAATAAAATATAAGTGATATAGAAAAGAATAAGAAAATATTTGAGGAAAATAGGTTATCCCCAAAATAGCATGTTTTGCAACTGGTATCACTTGAAAGAGAACCTGTATTTAATCAAAAATATGTGTTAAAGTGACCCAAAATAAATGTATCAGTTGAAAGTGCTGAGAAATCCATGTTCCCTCTCTGTAACATCAGATTTAAAATTTGACTACTGAAAGTTTAAAAATAAACTTGTAATGAAAAAATTTAATGTTTTTAATTAAAATCATTAATTTGTTTTTTCAACCCAAAGTTTCTTTAGATGTTGGTATTTGGGAATTTGGAGGGCAAATATTTTAGTTACCCTATGAAGACCAGTAGATTTTGATTACTAATCTTGATTAGTTCAGAGATGACTAAAAGCCCACAGCAGGGATTTTATCTGTACCTATCACATGCAAGCCATGTTGGATAGCAGTGCTTCTCCATCTATACTATGCATGCAAATCACAGGGAGATGTTATCTGTATGCAGGCTTTGATTTATGTCTGAAGTGGGCAAGGGATTTTTTTACTTCTAATAAGCTTCCTGAAGATACTGGGTGTGCATGTCTAGGCATACACTTTCAGTAGCAATGTTGTAGGACATTCAAATTTTAAGCATATATTTTTCCATTAAGAATCCTCTGGGCATACATGGGAAACATGACATTAAAACACACACTAAAAAATTTTTGTTGGAACTGAATGTCCCAGTAACTTAATCTGTGTAGAAAAATATTGGGGGAGGAGATAAAGTGAATTAGGTTTCTGGGTTCTTTTGCCCCAGACTTCCTTTATGGGTACTTTTCTTTTGTGTTGTTCTCCTAGAGTTTATGCCAATTAAAGCCAAAGTAAATAAATTTAACATGGTTACATATTAATGAATGTTGCGATTTTAAGAAAAGGACAAGGAACCAGACATACCAAAAAAGTGAATCTTAATTATGCCAACCATTGAGAAGCTTAGGAAAATATGGGGACAGTTTCCAAAAAAGAGTATCTGAGAGACAAACTATTCTGGGAAGAAAGATATCCTTGAAGACGTGTGCAAGAAAAAGCTACACTAGAGAGAACATTGTAGAAAGCTACAATGAGAGAAACAATAAATATAAGAAGGACTCTACTTGGCTAAATTGAAAGTTGGTGCTACAAAAGCTTGAAACTTAAATAAGTAACTAAGTCAGGTTGCTAGAAATAGATACAAGAAAGGATTATTACTTTGATTTAAAAAAAAATGAACGAGCAAGGACAAAAGTAAATGGAAGTGCAACTTACAAAAATAAAGACCAAGAAAACAAGCTCAGTGGAAGAAAAGGTAATAACAGAACTAAGAAAAGTAAAAGATGGAAAATTTCATCTACGAAAAATAAAGCAGCTATCTTTTTATAAGCAAAATCTGAAGTCAAAAAATTTAGAAGACATAGGACTTAGATTTTGTCAGCATACTTTTTGAACAGTAAAATCTTGTGCTGAACACATTGTGTGTTGGCTTTCTAGTAAATAATTTTTAAAGTATCAAATTATTATTTTTCTTTTTTTATTGTTGTTCAATTATGCTGTCCCACTTTTTCCCCAACTCAGGACTAAAATTTAAAAAAAATAAAATGCTTACACTGGAGAATAATTTTAGATTGCATTAAATGAGGAAAGAGTTTGAAACTTTCATCAAAAGTTAAAAGTGAGAAAGGATCCTCAAATCTAGAATGTAGAAAGATAGAAATATATGTACTTGCAAGAAATGTTTGTATGATGTATTCATGGGATTAGAAAACACATACATTATTTATTTTATTTACTTTATTTTTAAAATACCTTTTACTTTTATTGTTATTCAAGTACAGTTTTCTGCCTTTCCCCACCACCCCTCTCCACCACCTCCCTCCCCTGTTTCCACCCCTTCTTGTTATTGTCCATATGTACTTTATAGTTGTTCCTGTAAACCCTTCACCCTTTCCCCCCATCATCTCCTGCCTTCTCCTTTCTGGTTACTGTCAGCTTGTTCCCAATTTCAATGTCTTTGGTTATGTTTTGCTTGCTTGTTTGTTTTGTTGATTAGATTCCAGTTAAAGGTGAGATCATATGGTATTTGTCTTTCACTGTCTGGCTTATTTCACTTAAAATAATGCTCTCCAGCTCCATCCATGTTGTCTTAAAGGGTAGGAGCTCCTTCTTTCTTTCTGCTGCATAGAATTCCACTGTGTAAGTGTACACCAATCCAAAAGAACCTATGTGCCCCAATATTCATAATAGCACAATTTACAATAGCCAAGTGCTGGAAACAACCTAAGTTTCCATCGGTAAATGAGTGGATCAAAAAGAAAACACACACATTAAATAAACCAGACCTACATAATTGTAATAAATTTATCCTGATTTTGGCAAGCAGGTAGTATGATTAAATAACAGATAAATGGGTACATAGTTATATAAAAAGAAAAAAAAACAGAAAATTGGTATAGGGACTTAAGAAATGGTTTCCCTAACATCCATAATTATAAAGAAATAATGAATCTGACATATTTGTGTAGGTCATAAGATAACTACTCTAGAGAGAGTGATTTCAGAAAAAAAATAGTGTACAATGAATCCAACAATATGACCATTAATGGCACATATATGTCTAATTTGCAGAATTCCCAGCAGGTGTGAATGTATAGATTGAGATAGATAAATAGTAGATAGATAGTTGGGCAGCTAGATGACAGATGAATGATTCAACAGATGTTAGATGGTTGGATGCCACTTGAGAAAGTTGCACCATACCAGTTCATAAGCCCTTGTATTGTACAACTCTGTACATGAGATGCTGTTGGAGCCCCATCCACACTTCCTTCACACTCACTAGTCTAACCTTTCTCAGTGACATTCAGCTGCCAGTACCCCTGACTCTCCAGGAGAAGGCTTTCTCTAGGACCACAAATGTGGGGTAGGAAGATAGTGTCATACAGATAACTCTCTTGAAGGTAGTCATCTGCCAATAACAGATAAATATTGGGAAGAGAGACTTCCCAATATTTCCTGGTCCCTTAAATGGGAAAACTCTTAGATAAATTATGCACAGTCCTTCAAAGTTCCCCAGCAGAACTGAGCTTTAGTTTCACACAATGGTAACCATACTTTCTTCCCTGTCTCACACAGTGGGTTTTCCAACCAGTGAATCCTGAGACCACCTCTTAGAGTGATTACTTTGTACTTCAGTTCTTGTCCTGGTGTCTCTGGAGGAACACAGCTATGGCAGTGTCAGCCCATGTCCAAACTTTCCTCAGCACTGATGTTACCTTTTTAATTGTTGGCAATTTGATAGCAAAATATTACAGATCATGGATATATAATTGGCATTTGAAAAATTGCTAGTAAATTCCATTTGTTTTCTTGCTTATTGTTCATTTCAATGTCTTTCTTGAACTGCATTAGTTCATTCTATGTGTTTAGTGAAAACAATTATTTACTCATATTGACTGGAATGATCACAATATATTAAGGAAATAAATCCTTTGATTATAATATATATTTCACAGTGCTTTCTAGCATGTGCTTGAGATACATTTATGTATCATGCATTTGTCATTCCAGATTATGTAGTCGAATCAATCAAATGTTTAGTTTATGTTTAAATGTTTAATAAATATTTAAAATTGTTTTTTGTTACCTACCAAGAAAGACCTTGGTGATCCATGATTTGTATGAGAGAGGGAAACTAATAATGGTTTAGTACAACACTCAACTGTAAAGGGCATTTATATATTCATAACAATATTAATCAAAATAATGGATTTCAATCTAAACAAAATTACTATAAAACTTTGTTAGGATGATGGTGGGATGGAAAGAGTACAAATATGTGAGAAAGGAGTAGGAAAAAGAGATATCTTTTTTCCCTGCTAAAAATTCAAAAAAGAATACTTAAAGCTGAAAAAAGCATGATACTCCATAGAGATGTGGAGATAAATATAAGTAATCAGATAATATAACTCAAATTGGTTGTCTCTGCTATTTTATTTAACTTTGTTGACAGACCTACTGAGTTTTGTAAACAGTGTACAAACCCAGTGGTGATTAAAATAAGTTCTAAAAACAAAAAAAGAGACAATTTGGATTATATATATTTAATTCATAAATAACTACTTTACTGTATTCCTTTGATACCTAAAGTATATTTGACTTGATTTTCTTTGCAAATAATTAAATTTTTTATCTCCTTCCTTGAGCTAGCAATATTTTAAATCATTTTGCCCAGTGGCCTATGTCCACAAATTATAAGAACTGACAATCTTATTTTCTGCTCTTAAAGAAAATTTTTTTATTCTTTCCCTATTAAACATAGTACTCCCCTTTAGGGAAAAAAATATTTTTTCCCTATGTCACTAATGATTTTTGTCAGTACAGGATTTGAATATTATGACATGTCTTGCTGGCAAAAATTTGATCATGCAGTTTAGCTCATTTAACCTATTAATGTACTAAATTACAATAACATACACTAATATTAAGGCACAATATAATTCTCAGGAATATCAGGATGGGATGGGATCAAGTGAGGTTGATTTGGATATACTGCTGGAATTTCATATTTTGTTTATAATTAAATATTTTATGCTATTTTATACTATTTAGATATCAAAGTTACATAGTCCTTCTAAAATAAATAGAATGAGCTCTCTACTTCTCCTGTGTGATGGACAACTGTGTCTTCCTGTGCAGTGCCAGCCACAACCTTGAGACAAAATGGTGAAGGTCCAAGTGAATGGATTTGGCCATATTGGGCACCTGGTCATTAGCACTGCCTTTAAGTCTGGCAAGGTGGATATTGTCACCATCATTAACCTCAAGTACATGGTCTACATGTTCCAGTGTGATTCTACTCATAGCTAGTTGAAAGGCACAGTCAAGGCTGAGAACAGAAAGTTTGTCATCAATGGAAAGTCCATCTCCATCTTCCAGGAGCAAGACCCCACCGACATCAAAGAGGATGATACTGGTGCTGAATATGTTATGCAGTCCACTGGCGTCTTCACTATGTTGGAGAAGGTTGGGGTACACAAGAAGGGTGGAGACAAGTAGGTCACCATCTCTTCCCCTTCTGTGGATGCCCCCATGTTTGTGATGGGTGTGAACCATGATAAGTATGACAACTTCCTGAAGATTGTCAGCAATGCCTCCTTCACCATCAACTGGAGAGGGTCATCTATGACAACATTGGCATCATAGAGGGACTTATGACCATAGTCCATGCCATCACTGCCATCCAGAAGACCGAGGGTGGCCTCTCTGGGAAACTGTGGTGTGATGGCCAAAGGGCTGCCCAGAACATCTTCCCTACTTCCACTGCTGCTGCCAAGGCTATGGGTGAGGTCATCCCTGACTTGAATGGGATACTCACTGGCATGACCTTCCGTGTCCCCACCCCTAATGTGTCAGTTGTGGATCTGACCTGCCTCCTGGTCAAAGTGGCCAAATACAATGACATCGAGAAGGCAGTAGAGCAGGAGCCCCCTCAAGGGCATCCTAGGCTATACTGAGGTCAAGGTTTTCTCCTGCAACTTTAACAGTGACACCCACTCCTCCACTTTTGATGCTGGAGCTGACACTGTCCTCAGTGACCACTTTGTCAGATTTACTTCCTGATATGACAATGAATTTAGCCATAGCTACAGGGTGGTGGAACTTATGGTCCACATGGCCTCCAAGGAGTAAGAGACACCCGGACCACCAGCCCCAGGGAGAAGAGAGGCCCTCAGCTACTGGAGAGTCCTTGTCCCAAATCAATCCCCGAACACACTGAGAATGCCCCCACTTCAATTTTCTATCCCAGACCCCCTGAAGAAGAGGACGTACTTAGGGGGCCTTAACTTGTCATGCACTATCAATAAAGTTCACTGTACCAAGCCAAAAGAATAAAAATTTAAAAAATAAAATAAAATAACCCTGGCTGGCATAGCTCAGTGGATTGAGCGCGGGCTGGGAACCAAAGTGTCCCAGGTTCGATTCCCAGCCAGGGTACATTCCTGGGTTGCAGGCCATAACCCCCAGCAACCGCACATTGATGTTTCTCTCTCTCTCTCTCTCTCTCTCTCTCTCTCTCTCTCTCTCTCCCCCTCCCTCCTTCCCTTCCCTCTCTAAAAATAAATAAAATCTAAAAAAAAAAAGACTGACTTCAATTTATGTTAATAGATAATTTTAATGAGAGTGTCCAATCTCTGGACCAGCTTCCCTTTAAAAAATTAATTAATTAATTAATTAATTAAAATATGTGAAATGTTTTATTTCACTTTCTATACTTTAAAATTACTTAAACAGCAGCAAATTTATTTGTTAAACATTTAAAAACTAACCTACCCTAGAAATTTTAATTTTCTTCACGTTTTTAGCATATTAACAAAGAGTATTAAAAGTATTATAGTTCCAAATAAATGAGGTTTTTTTATCAATTTTTCTAGAAAATGATTCAATTTATACAAACTTTCATTTCTGGTTAGCATAGTTATAAAAATCACTTTACTTGGTTTTATTCTTTCTCTTTTAGTGATTGTGTGCTTTTTTTTTTCCCTAATTGCAAATATGTGTACTTTCTCTTCTTTTCCTTATTTGATTAGTCCAAGGAATAGTTCATCTCTTTCATTATTTTTAAAGAATTAGTTTTTACATGCATGGTTTTTCTCATTTATTTTTTTTATGTCCAATGTTATATAAATGTCTCCTCTGTCCATAATAATATTTATTTTTTCCAATTTTATGAGTTTGTTCTAATATTTTTTTATAAAGGCACTAACACTGCGATTTTTCATATAAGAACCTTTATCACCTTTATTACAATTATTTTCTGGGTTAAGTATTAACTGTTAGACTTTCTCACTTGTGGTTAATATTATTTGCTTTGTCTTTGGTTAACTGGATTGTATCTCACTGTTTATGTTTGGTTTTGTTCTGAAGCACAGTCGGGCTCACAGATTGACAATGCGCAGCTTCACAAGTACAGTACCATCCGGACACACAGCAATGTGAGCTGTTGAGTACAAATCCTGTGCTCTTCTCATTTCTGTGCTGTTTTCTCAATCCCTGTTGCACTTAGTCTATGTTTTATTCAGTTTCCTTGCAAGTGCAACTTTTCTGAGAATAATACCTTCAACTGCTTTCTAGGAGCAGTCTTCTGAGATTATTCTTTTGTAGAATATGTTCTATTTCTTATACTTTGCTCAAAATTTTGTATTGGTGCCATGTATGTTTTTTTCCTATTGTTAACCTTTAAAAGGGAAAAGTCCTATCCCCAGCTGGCCATTCCAAAAACTATGAGCAGAATATCCTCGGATCTTCCCTTGGCACTCTGTTCAAGGAAACACTATTCTTGTCTCCCACTTCCTTATGCACAGACTCTCAACACAGGCAATACAAAGAGTAAACTCTTGAACCCTACCTCCACCTGTTTCAGTCAAGCCAAGCTTAATTAATACTACAGACTGACACTTCTGACCACTCCATCAAGTGAGATTCATATGCTAGAAGTCGTTGTTCGTGTGGCTCCATCTCTGAGACCTACATCACTGTTCACACCAAGTCTCCTCTGTAATGTACGCTCACCAGGGCTGCTCTGCCCTCAAAGCCCTCCAGATCCATTTCATGCAGTGGGGTGAATAAACTCATCAGAGAATGTAACAGGAGGGCCATTTGTTTCTAGGGCCCAAGCTGAGTCTTCAACCCAGGAGAAAAAATAACACGAAGTTCCAGATTAGATTGCCGATTTATCAGTTGACTCAGAATCTACAGGGTTATTAACCGGTTTCCTTGAAACCTTGAAACTCCTGGTAATGCAGATTGTCTGTTCTCCTTATTTGACTAAAAGAGATGGAAAAGCAGCTAGGGATATGGGAGTTCACATTATGGAAGCAAACAAGTATTCTCAATGACTTTTGAAAACTCCAGAATTTTAGGGGATTTATTTTTAGTTGAGAATATATCATCTTCCATGAATAATGACATATGGGTACGAAGTGTCTCACAGGATTTACTTGTTCTCCCACATTTGGGTCAGCCATACTCTAACAATTAAACTTACAGGCTGTATGGCTACTGAAGAAATACTAGGGTAGCCTCAGGGAGACTTAAGTATACCACTCAGTCTCAAGACACTGGATACAAAGCCTTGAGACACTGATAATAATGTGCTTCCTCTTAAGATAAGATTATAAGTTATAATTATATAAGCTATATATGTTAACAAGGATAATAAATACGAACTAGTAAACTATACAGATGACAAAAGGAAATAGCATAAGATGATCGAAGCTAGTAAAATTAATCAAGAAAATAATTTTGACAGAGCAAATTTTGACGTAGGAATAGTAGGAGAGTGAATAGAACTGCTGGGGTGATGGGCTAGAAAAGGTCTGAGAAGAGAATAATACTCAATTCTTGTTGGGACTATAATAGAGGTTAAAATACAAGGAGCTTATATTAAGCTTAAATGTTTCTTGAATTTAAGAGCAGTCTTAATCTCCTCTATTTCCAGAGACTGAAGAAAAAAATTTTAATGACTAAGGGAGATTTAGAATCGAAATTATTAAAGTGGTATATGTTATGTACTTGAACATATATTATGTTTTATAAGGTGCTAAACAGAGATATAAAAACCCACTTTCAAAAGGAGATACCTGCCCTCCGAGAACTGCATTTTCTAATGAGAATACATTAATGTCTAGGCAAACATATCAGAAGCAGGCATCCAGAGACTTCTCTACTCTGAACGCTGATAAATGACATTTCTCAAGGAACCATGTAGCATTGATATCATCAACAAGAATAGAGCCAGTTCTGAGAAATCCACTATCTTGCCGTTTCTTCTCCTCTGGCTAATGACTTCAGATTGGTTCCCAGCTTCTCTCATTGCCAGAAAGTAGTTCAACTGACTTTGCTATGATTACATTGTTTTTACTATTTTTGACAAAACTAGTGATATCTTAGAATCAAAGGAAGTGTATAAACAGTTCTCAAGGGACCTTTAATTCTAGCACCATTCTGTGAATTATGTCAAATCTGTTCTCTACACATTGAGGTCTCTAGGTTTAATGCAGATATGGATAACCATTATTTTTTTAAGTCTCAATAGTAATACTGCCAAAACTAGAAAAAGAACTTTCAAAATGGAACTAGAGTTTCTAAATCTCCTAGAAAATAACTATGTCTCCCTCATTGTATAATCAGTTGCTAAAACTAGTATGTCAAGCAATCACTGTGATTTTCTTTACTTTTAAACATTTAATTTTCTTCTTTGGTTAAATCTAAATAAATACTTCTTGATTAGAAGGACAGCTAGATATTTGAACAGGTGGTTGCAGAAGATTATGGAATAGCTTCTCAGGAAAACATTCCTAAGTAGATACACAGCCATCTGTCAGATAAATTGTTTAAAAATTCTTATGTGTAGGAAAAATTGTGAAATGGGCTCTTAATGGCCCACATATTGACATTTTCAAAAATAAAACCATGGGTCAGGTAAAAATAGGGAATTGTTAAATAGCACATGCCATGGTTTAATAACAACAAAAAAAATTGTTCTAAATCAGAAGTGTCCAAAGTGAGGTCCATTCATTCTAAAATTAGAATTCTAATACATACTAATTAAAAGGAACTTTGGAAAATACAAATGAGAAATTCTTGGGTAAACAAAGTTAAAGAAGTTCTATTTTTGTTTATTTGTTTTATGTTAGAAATCCTCAGAGACTTTAGGAATTATATATATGTATTTATGTGTATATATGTATACATATATGTATTTTAGGAATATATATTCCCATATATATATAGTGACTTGCTAAGTAAGAAGTGGATTCTGGAGAAAACTTACTGCAAAGATAAAGAATTTTGAACTGGACAGGTGAAAAACTCGAACCAGAATTCAGAATAAGAAACAACTTCAGATCGTTTCCAAAATCTTCTCAAGATTTAGAGATTGGGAAAGATGGGACAGAGATCAACACTCTTGTCTCAGTCTTCTGTGGGATGGGGAGTTCCTCTGAGGTCCTGACCCTTCCTGTTCTGTCCTGTCACCACATCAGAAAAGGTTTGAGTAGAAATTACCGAAAGACAGCAAGTGTGTGTGCCCTGGGTGTTGTAGTCTTTACCCATACTGAACTATGGACCAGGGATGGAGAAAACAGGAATCATGTAGCTGAGCAGCCATGAAATCATGGTTTGATAAGAACTATATCAGTGCAAGAACAGATAGAGGTGGAGGGGGCTGCTCTCTCAGTAGAGCTGAGAGTACACTGGGTATGAGCCCAGTAAAACAGATGAATAGCATTGGGAGTCCTGCAGATTAAATTAAGAATACAATAGTGGTAATTAAATTCACATTGGAGACAATTAAAGGCAAAACTAATGTTGAAGAACATTTGATCGGTGACGTAGAGACAGACTTGCTTTGCGTATTTTACCAATCTGTTGTTATATCAAAGTCTTTACCTTCCTTTTTAAAATAAATTTACTTTTTTGTTCTTAAAATGACTCTTCTTACTGTGAAGTGTATTTAATGTTATATGAGTATTGGTTTTTCATGCATTTCACAACACTTGCTCTTCATTTTATTTTCTTTAGCTTCTGTGTCACAATTTGTTTTAAGCTTTGGAAAATGCAATCTGGCTACAGTTATTTTTTATGTGGGGGGAAGAGTAAAAGTAACAAACCTTGCTAGTCACTGCATTTCAAAAATAGTATTTAACATATGTTCACTAAAATAATGAGTAGTAACTTTTACATTTTATTCTGGCCACCTGATTTTTTATCAAATGATTAAATGGCATGACACTTGAAAGAAAGTGAATTGGTGGAAGTTTCACGTTGAAGGAAAATAACAAACTGAAATGTACTAAATTCAGTAAGATGATACATTAAAAGTATTTTAAGTACGCTTCTGATTATATTAAACAAATATCTTGGTTGCCAATTACATAGCTTAATAGCACATATAAAGAAGATTTGAGAAATCGTTGAGCTTAAGCTAGATTTGAATTAATAGTGAATGTGGCAGCTAATAAATCCAATGACACCTTAGGCTTCTATTGAAATGGAAAGTTAATAATTAGAGGATTATCAGTCTCCTCTCATATTATGCTGGTTGGAATATGGTGGAAGTTCTGTGGACAGTTTAGCATTCAGCTCATTCAAGAGGACCTTTAACAAACTAAAATGTGACTACAATTGTGAAGATTCAAAATCATTAAGGGAATTGGAGATTTATTGGAATTTGCAACTTTAAATATAGACTATGCAGTCGTTTCACAGTGGGTTATTTATTTGTTAGTTTGTTTGTTTTATTGAATAGGCTTTCAATGGGAGCCTAAGCTGGACCAGCATCTAGGAACACACAAACCCATGGAGTGTGTCTTTTCCAGTCATGAACATTTATCCACATAACAGTAATATAATGTACAATATGATCAGTTTCACTAGATATACTCATATCTATGTCTGTGAGTGATCTAAATAACTGTATTGCCTAGAATTCTTTGTTTTGAATTTATAATGAAAGAAAAAATATACTACAATTAAACTTTTTTCAAACATTTTATATCTTTTGATCGATGTTTCTCAACCCATTTTTTATTATTGTGCTCCGCTGAGAAAACCTATTTTAATTTCATTATTTTAAATTTAACTTACTATATACCTATAAAAGATATTAAATGTTAAAAAAAGATCTTGGCAAATATGGTTATGTTTTGGATGACCACACTCCATTTTAAAATTTAAGATCTTTTTGTCTACTTTCTTCTCCAACATTTTGTCTTCTTGAGGCAATAGTATTCCCACTGAAAATGTGTACCTTACAAAATCCATGCTTTATATATTCACACAACATCTTATTAATTCCGATCTCCCAATCTTTATTTATATTGTTACTACAGTGAGAACTGCTTTATTCTCTCCTGTAATTTATATGACTTCCCCATACCAGGGACATGATTCTCCCCTTTCCTTGTCAACATTTATTTATGAGACTGCACATTTAAAATTTTATTTAAATGTATTTTATTTGTTTATTTTATATATTTAGTTTTAGATAATAATTTCATTGTGAAAATCAAGTAAGACTAAGTATGTAAAACAAATACCAAGTGAACACACACTACTAGCAAGGCAAAAATTTATACCAATTACTTGTTTATAATAACTTTATAATTTGTCTTGCTATACTATATGAACAAACTATAAAATTATTTTCTTATTATTACATCAGGTTAGATGTTTATTATATTAAAAATTGTGTAATTTGATATTTATTAACATATCTGCATTCATTTATTTCACAACATATATCAATAATCCTGTAATCCTTGACTCTAGCTATTTCATCCTGAAACTTCCTTCCTATTCTCCTAGAAATATGATGCACCATTATCAAATCATGGCATTATAACAGTAGTTTAGAAGTGTACAAGATAAAAGGAACAGATTGCAATCAAATCTAGGTGATAATGGTAGTTTAAAAAAATGTAAATCTAAAACAAGGCAGAGAGTTAGAAGAGACATGTACTTTGGGAATATAAAGGATGACAGAAGGCATTGTTTTAATAGGAAATGGCAACTAATACTGCCCCGATTTAGAACAGGCTCCACTGCTGAGGGCTTCATTATACATCTGTAACATTTTCCCTCTAGTGGTATGCATCCCTCTCAGGTAACTGATACTGAAGCTCCCTTAGCTTTTCAAAGTATAGTTTTAGCTGATTTTTATATATGCATATTTGCTTTTGCATCTATTGGTATCTTATTTTTATCTAATACAACTAGACTGATAAAAGGATTTTCTAAACTTTAATCCAGGATTAGATGAAAGAGAAATCTTGTTATAGATATTATCTTTGTGATTGATATTTTCACACTGTACACATGAGTTATATTCAGAAATTATTTCAATAAAAACATTAACTGTAAAGAATAATATTAAGGAAACAATATAGCAATTTCTTTTCAAAAGTACTTAATAACTGTGAAGTTCATGCTATACTTTATAGCCATCTTCCTCAAAACTTTTGTATTAGCATTAATAAACTAAAATTAAAGACATCCTCTCTGGCTGTATCATTCATTTGTATTCAAGCCAAGTGCATAGCTGTGTATAAACCTGAAGTCATTATCAATTGTAACTTGTATGTGAAAGAACTGATATTCATTATATTCAATTTTTATGAATTAATTTGGTATGAACTTTACTTGTATTATAATTCAGTAAGCAACACATGGAAATAGCAAAGCAATTTTATTAAAAGCAAAGTGTAAAAATGTGATATGTTATACCTAACACATATAGGAAAAGAATTAGTAGCTCATGGGTTTCCAGAGGCACAAAGTAACTATTGAATGAGCCCTAAATTTAAATTCACAAATATTTATGTTTTGTTTTCATTATTCAAATGTTTTCTTTCCCTAAACCCTTTAAAACACAGCAATCTGTATTTGTTACCAAAGAAACATTGAAAAATTTACCCTGTCCTTCACTCTAGGTTAAAATTTAGAGTATAAGAAAGGGACAATTTGATCATCCTGTCAATTGTAGAGATGGAATCAATTGAAACTTTCTTTCCCCCAAAAAAAGATCTATTCCAACACGTTTTCTGATTTTGAATCAGTTGTCTTTGAAAATATGGAAAGGCAGAGAGGAAATACCATTCCAAAGCTGCTTATAAACAGAATAGTAGCATGTCACAAAATCACCTCCTCTCTCCTGAATGTCTCATACACCCTCCTTCCTTTTATTATCTTTTTCAACACCAATATTTTCCACAGTTTCCAGCATCATCAATGTCTCACTCCTTTCAGTCCTAATTATAAACTCACCAGTTTACTAGTTTAAGGCTACATCTGTAAATTAAGCTCATTAGAGAACAGAAAAAAAAACAATTTTATTTAAATTAGTCAACAGAGAGCTGTAGTTTAAGGCTGATATTTATGAGAATATAATTAGGTAGGACTAGGCAAGGATTGCAAATCTCCAGTCTCTTGGTGACGCCTTATACATGTTTTCAAAAACCAGGTAAAGCTGCATTAAAACCACCATGCCATGTCTTACACTGCATTATATACTCTGGGGCATGAAAAATAAAAGGAATGGCTGTATTCTCAAATAATTTACACTCCATGTAAGGAATAAGAACACAAAGAGCATAAATAATGAGCAATTAGAGAGGGGAAGAAAATATATTACATAATCAAAAATTAAGAATACTTGTATAAAGTAGTTAGGTAGATGATACATTAGAGATCTAGATAGTTATGCACTAAGAATTCTGATTTATTCAATCAGATACAGTTTATGAAATAAGGCATAATTTGCCTTAAAACTTAAAATATATAATAATAAAGTTATAATGGCAGAAATAAGGCAAGAAAGCAATATGCATATATAAAAAAAGAAATAAGGATGAAAGGCAGGAGAGCAATCAGAGCAAAAAATTAAAATTAAAAGCAAGATTTCATCAAGACAGTAGAATAAGTAAATGAAGTACTCAAATCCTCTCACAACCACATCAACATTACAGTTATAAACCACTGAAAATTAAACACTGATAACCAACTGAAGTCTAGATAAACAAAAGTCCTACAACTACGGGTACAAAGAATAAGCCACATCCAAACTGTTAGGAGGGGTAGAGACTTGGAAGGGGCTGGTCCCACATCCATGTATAGTAGTTAAAAATCATGAAAAATATCTTGGCTGCAGAGGACTCCTGAGCAGCAAGGAGTCCCACCCCCACACCAGGGTCCCAGCCCAGTGTTCCAGTGCCAGGAAAAGAAGTGTCCATAATTTCTAGCTGTGCAAATCAGCAGAGATCATGGCTGAGTAGGACAGAAGACTGGGGGAATCCCAGGCATCCCTCTTAAAGGGCCGCATGTACAACTACATGCTCTGAGCTCTAGCTCTGGGGCAGAAGACCAAAAGGCAGTAGGGACATACTGGAGGAACTGAATTGCCTGATTTCAGGGGAAGGACTGGAGGGCAAATTTCTCCCAGACAGAAATGTTGACAGAGGACATTGTTCCTTTTTTGAGCCTTCCCCCTTACAGGCAGAATCTCCAACAACCTGGCTAATACCTTTGAACTGCATTTCCATAAAAACAGCCTAGCTTGGCTCATGCTGCCGACTTTCCTAAAATCTCTCAAAGGTCTACAAACAGTAGAGTCCAGCCTCTGTGTGCCCTCTTCCTCTTGTTAAGCAGCCATAAGCCTGGCACTAGCAGCAGCCAGCCTTGGTTCTCAACTTAGTCTCTAAGCTCAGCACAAGTGGTAACCATCTGCAGATCATTTTGTAGCTCATGCCAGGTATGATAGGCAGCAGCTGACCTTGGCCAGCAGCTCCAGGGAGGCCCAAGAGCCAGAGTACCCAATGGACAGCTTCAGAATGTGCTGGAGTACCACCGAATCACCTCTATAAGTGGTATTCTCAAGGGGAGAACTCAGTGGGTATCTACTGAACTACTGAACTACTAAAGTGAGTCCTGCTTTTTGGAGTAGTCACTACCTGTATCCACAGCTGATTGGCCTGAAGGTCAATCCCTCCCACAGATGTGGCAACAGCAGTCAAGGCTTAGCTATATCAGAAGGGTACACAGAGTCCACAATGGGGCACATGGATCACCCCACTCATATGACCAAAGAGGCTGCATCGCAGGGCCCCACAACATATCTACTATATAAGTCTACCAAGAACAATGGAGATATAGCAGCTCTACTTAATGTACAATAAAAATAACCCTGAGTTGTGTGGCTCAGTAGATCAAATCCTGGCCTGTGAATCAAAGGGTTGCCAGTTCAAATCCCAGTCTGGGGCACATGCCTGAGTTGTGGGCCAGGTTCCTGGTAGGGTGCATGAGAGAGGCAACAACACATTGATCTTTCTCTCCCTCTCTTCCCCCCACTCTTTCTCCTTTCATTCCCCTATTTAAAATAAATACATGCAGTATTTAAAAAATAGCATAGCAGGCAAATCAGCAGACAAAAATAACATGTCACAAATGAAAGAACAGGAGAAAACTCCGGGAAAAAAAATTAAACACAATGGCAACAGCAATTGACTAGATGCAGAGCTCAAAACACTTGTTATAGTGATACTCAATGAACTTAAGGGAAGAACAGATCATTAGTGAGAACTTCAACAGTGAGATAGGAAACAAAATTGGAGATAGAAAATATTTTAAAAGACCATTCAGAAATGAAGAACACAGCATCTGAAATTAAAAATATACTAGAAGGAATCAATAAAAGATTAGATAAAATAGAGTATTGAATCAGTAATTTGGAAGATAAGATAGCAGGAACAAAAAAGAAAAGAATTTAAAAATGTGGATAGTTTAAGGGGCCTTTGGGCAATTTTAAAGATACTAACATTTGCATCATGGGGGTGCTGGAAAGAGAGAAAAATATAAAAAAAATTAAAACCCATTTGAAAAAATGATGACAAGCCCTGGCTGGTGTAGCTCAGTGGATTGAGCATGGGCTGCAAACCAAAGTGTCCCAAGTTCGATTCCCAGCCAGGGTACATTCCTAGGTTGCAGGCCATAACCCCCAGCAACCTCACACTGATGTTTCTCTCTCTCTCTCTGTCTCCCTCCCTTCCCTCTCTAAAAATAAATAAATAAAATCTTTAAATAAATAAATAAATAAATAAATAAATAAATAAAATCTTTAAAAAAAAAGATCATTCTATAAAAAAAAATGATGACAAAAACTTCCCTAATTTGATGAAGGAAATAGACATACAAGTCCAAGAAACACAGAGAAACCCAAACAACATAAACCAAAGGATTCCCACACCAAGACACAACATAATTAAAATCCCAAAGGTTGAAGATGAAAAAAGAATCTTAAAAGTAGCAAAAGAAAAGCAGTTAGTTACCTACAACAGATCTCCAATAAGACTATCAGCTGATTTTTCTACAGAAACTTTGCAGGTCAGAAGGGACTGACATGAAATATTCAAAGTGACAAAAAGCAAGGACCTATAACCAAGATTATTCTGCCCAGGAAAGCTATTATTTGGAATCAAAGGACAGATAAAGAGGTTCCCAGAGAAGAGAAGGTGAAAAGAATTCATTAACACCAAACCAGTATTACAAGAAATGTTCAAGGGTCTTCTAGAAGGAGGAGGAGGAAGAAAGGAGGAGAAGAAGAAGGAGGGGGGGGGGGGGGGGGGGGAAGAAGAAGAAAAAGCTTTTATTATCAAAGCTATGAATAATAAAATGCCAATAAATACATATCTATCATTAATTATTTTAAATGCAAAAATTAAATGCTCCAACCAAAAGACAAAGGGTGACTAAATGAATAAGAAAGGAAACAAAACCCATACACGTGCTGTCAACAAGAGACTCATTTCATATCCCAAGACACACAAAGATTAAAATTAAATGGATGGTAAAAGATATTTTATGAAAATTGAAATAAACAAAAATCTGGGGTAGCAATACTATATCAGACAAAATAGACTTTAAAACAAAGTCTATAACAGGAAACAAAGAAAGTCCCAGCAATTCCAATTTTGAGTATTTATCTGAAGAAATCCAAAACACTAATTCAAAAATACATATGCATCCATATGTTCATTGAAGCGTTACTATAGCCAAGCTATGGAAGCAACCTATTGCCCATCAGTAGATGACTAGATAAAAAAGAGTTGGTACATATATACAATGGAATATTAGTCAAGCCATGAAAAAAAATAGAATCTTGCCATTTGCAACAACATGGAAGGACCTAAAGGATACTGTGCTAAATAAAATAACACAGACAGAGAAAGACAAATGCCATATGATTTCACATATATGTGGAATCTAAAGAATAAAATAAAGACAAACAAATAAAGACAAACAGAAACAGACTGATAGATGCATAGAACATTTTCATGGTTACTGGGTAGGTTTCAAGGGGCTGGGTAAATGGTGAAGGGATTAAGAAACACAAACTGGTAGTTATAAATTAGTCCTGGGGATGTAAAGGATAGCATAGAAAATATAGTCAATAATATTTCACTAATTATATAAAGTGCCAGGAGGGCACACAATTTATTGAAGTAATCACCTTGTAAGTTATATAAATGTCTAATCACTGGTTGTACACCTAAAACTAATATAATATTTTATGTCAACTGTGATTTAAAAATAAAAATATTTTAAAAGTAAAAAGAAAAAACTCAGAGCATAATTATGGTATATCCTTCCCTGCCTCCTAAGGGAGTTATTGATATTTTCCAGACCTTTTTCTTCAGTCTTATTACTTCTAAGATACGGTGTTAGCCTACTAGGTCTGGGGTTTTAGTATGTAACAGATGAAGGTATAAAGTTGGTGGAAAAGCTAGAGAAATTTATGTTTGAAAATAGATTAGTTACTGGAGAGAAGAATAAATAATCAAGGAAAAAAGTGTGGCAGGAAGCTTGGAGTGAGCCAAAGTAAGATCTGTGGAGAGATTTTGTGGAGGAATTTGGAGTGGGAGTAGAGGATCTTCAAGACAGTTGGATCTCTAATAAAACTATTACGGTACAGAAGAATGGAAAATAATTTAAAGTATTCTGATATAATTTTCAAGTAAATGTTCATTATTGGTGATTTTAAGATACATTTTGGTGTTTTAAGACTATTTCCATGAGCTCTCTTCTGAGTTTTTCATAGGAGATTATATATTATACATATTATACATTTCTGCATGTAACCTCATTCTCCATTTCCATGAGCCTGGAATTATTTTCAAGTCATAAGAGAATGGCTTTAGAAGCAGGGATGGTTGAATTCAAACAACTGTATCCTAGATTTTGGTATTGGGTTGGCCAAAAAGTTCATTTCTCCATAAAATAAAAGACACATTTTTCATTTTTGCCAATAACTTTATTAATTTGGATATTTTGAATATGCCAGCTGCCTCTCATGTGGTAGAAGTTTGTTTTCACTTAATGTCTTGATTTCATCTCTCTCAACTTCAACTTGTCTACCCAACTGTGGGGCATTATCTAGTAAGAAATCTTCAGCATGAAACTCTCAAAGCACTTTTGAGAGGTTTGATCAGCCACAGCACCTTCTCCATACACTGCACAAATCTTTTCTGCATTTCAGTTGTGGTTTTACCTTTCTTGAAATAGTAAAGCCTAATATGCCAAAATGTCACTTTTCTTCCATCTTTAACATTAAAATGACTACACAAAAATTCACCAATTTTGATAAATTTTATAAACTACACACTGCTGGTATGACAACTGCCACAATACAATCCAACAAAATTGTTTTGAATGAAGTTAAAGACAACTAAGTGCTACTAGAGCCATCTTACAGAAAAAAAATTTTAGCCAACCCAATATTATTTTAAAAACAAAACTGGACCCCAGTGAACTACTACCATTAATCTTAGAGTTTTCTACCCCCATTTAATAGAAACAATTATTTTTTCACGATTACATAGCAATTAGTAGCAAATCTACTAGAACCCAAATCTTCTACTAGTTCTCCTTTACTGAGTAATTCTTTGGTTGTTAAAGGATGTCTTAGAACAAAATGCTATTTTATGTGTAAAAAGGTTTGTGAGAATGTAGAACAGAAAGATAACTGACAAGATTCATAAAAAAATTACAAAGTCGTATTTGCATCTAGCATTTTCTTTTCTTTACAGTTCTAGTTTGCCTTACACTTTTGTCTCATGGGATGAACGATTAAGAATCTATTATCATCCCAGTTCATCACTCATGTCTCCAATCAGGTCTGGAAAGGTGTAAAATTTTTCAACAACTTTTACTTCTAGCCTAAGACAAGAAGGAAAAGACAAAGAAGTGGAATAAAAGAAAAATGGAGCTGGGTAAAGAGAAACAAATGAGTGTATAGTGATAGTACCCTTCTCACACACCAGCTAGTGAGGAAAATTTAGCAGCTCTTTTACAAAATTTAATCTTTTTTCCTTTACGCAAAATAGAGTATTTCTTTTAAACAACCTATAGTGGTTTCAAACCTGAAAAATTTAAGGCATTGAGAAAAGAGAATTACAAAGGGTGACGTATTTGCCTTTTAAAAATCTATCCATTTAAAAATGTATTGGTCTTCTGGAGACTATTATGCTAAGCGAAATAAGCCAGTCAAAGACAAGTACCTATGATTTCACTTATATGTGGAAACTAATGAACAAAATAATTTAACAAATAAAATAGAAACAGAAACATAGATACCCAGAACAGACTAACAGCTGTCAGAAGGGGGTGGGGGATTGGATGGCTGGGTGAAAAAGGTGAAGGGATTAAGAAAAAATATATATATAATTTATACAATCACATATAGACACAGACAAGAATGTGGTGATGGCCAGAGGAAAGGGGGGTTTGGTGGGGAGTGGAAGAAGGCAAAGAGGGCATAAATGGGGAAGGAAAAAATACTTTATTTTGGACAGTGGGTGCATGATGCAGGGTGTAGACGATGTTTTGTTAAGTTGTGCACTTGAAACTTGTATGGTTTTGTTAACCAGTGTCAACCCAATAAACTCAATAAAGAAAACCTTATTGTTCTTATTGTAAAAAAAAATTATCCATGTAAGAAATTTTTTAAGACAAAAACAATTAAAAACAATAACACTGGTCTTTTAGTAATTATAGAAATAAATAGGATTTGTGAAAAGTAAAAACCAAAGGAACTATATTGGTCTTTCTCTTCCACTATTGTCACTGATTTATCCAGGGCACATAATAATGGTATTATTCATCTACTGTCACTCACCCTGTCTGAATTTCACCACTTTTGTCTTCAGCAGGTTTACATCCCTGCATCTGAATTTCTTCAATGTTGCTCACCTCCCCTTGCCATCTCTAACACATACAATGATATTAAAAATATAACTGACAATACTTTGATACTAATCTAATCTCTATATTTAACATTTCACATTTCCAGGTTTAATAATGAAGATCAGCTTTTATAATAGACTTTAAAAGTTTTGATGAGCTTCAACTTCAGAATTTTAGATATTACATACACACTCAGTGATGCAGATAATTATCTAAAGAACAGAAATTATCTATTTTCTTTAATTATTTCATTATTCAAAGGGAAAGTGAAAAAAAGAAATGGAGTACTTATTGCAGGTGTTACATGTTATTACTCCTTCACTGCACTTTTATCTGGTGCTTCTAAAAACAAAGGATGCACAGTTAAAAACATCTGGCCAAGAGTATACCCATTCTCATATGAGCATCTCACAGGAGTGATATGGAAAGAAACAGAAGAAGGAAATGAAGAAAACATGAGAGATTTCTCTTTATCAGTAAGAGTTCTTTGAAGTTGCTCATGAATCTTTTAGACCATTTTGGTTGTCAATGTCCAATTGTAGAATATTAATATTGCTAACCTAAGAAAAGTGAAGTTATTGCCTTTAAAGTTTTCTTTATAACCCAGCTCTGGGGCAATTATTTTTTGAGTCATGTTTTAATTGACTATGACTTTGAGCTTGACTATTGCAGCAGTTGGCAGCTACTTTATATTATACTACCTGGATTTTTCAAGAGAAATATATAATCTTGAAAAGGGTTTAAGACCTAAAAAAACAATTTTTATAATGGATTTGGATGGATGAATACCTTTTTATAAGACCAAACACCATTCATAGGATAGAATGTGTGTAAAATAACAATCACATGCCCACATGCAACATAGGGCCAGTCCCCTGTTCACCAAAAAACAAATATTTTTGTCTAGTGATTAACCTTGTATAATAAATACTATTCTGGGCAATAGCCTTATTATAGCTGTACTCCCAATTTTTAAAAAATGAAGATGATTGATTGTCATGTTAAATTAATTTCCAAGGTAAAGAAGACTTTACTAGAGTTCCCCTTATTTTGTTTGCTGTATTAGTTTTCTATCTCTGTTATTACAAATTGCTGAAAACATAGTGGCTTTAAACAAGCATCTTGTAGTTCTGAAGGTCAGAAGTCCTAGAATCATGGCATTGGCTGGGCTATACCCTTTTGGATGCTTTTTTTTTCCTTTTTTTAGCTACTATGAGGTACCAGCTTTGTTCTGTGGCTGTACTATTCCAGTCTCTGCATCCCTTGTCACATGTCACTTCACCTTCTCTGACTCTGCCTCTCCTACCTCCCTCTTATAAAGATCATTGTGGTTACATTAGGCCTGCCCAACTAATTTAGGATTACCTCCTCATTTCAAGACCCTTTATTTAATCACATTTACAAAGTCCTTTGGCCGTGTAAGGCAGCATATTTATAGGTTCTGGACATTCAGGGCTCATTCTGTTTGCACATTTGTAATCACACAAACATTAACCTTCTGTTTACCTTTGCTATTTCATCTCAAACAGCTCAAACAACAACAGATGACTTAAATATGTAAAAGCACACACTCATACAGTACACAGGTTGGGTTTAGGATAGTAGAAAGAGGCAGAAGAATGAATTCTGAAAGATCCATTTTTCCTCTCCTGGGTTCAAAAATGTCTTTTGCATTAATTAATAAGTGATTTCTGATAAATGCTAAAGAAATATTTATAATTGATATAAAAACCCTAAAATTAAAAAGAGATGCTAGTTAACCATTATTGTAAAAATATGCATGCTAATATTTTATAACTGAATGGTTTTTTAAATGAATGTTTCCCTCAAATATTTCTAGTATCTCATCCGGAAAATCCTGACACTATAAATCTCTCATAAAATGTAAAGATGAAGTGAATCTCTGAAGGCCAGAGTTCAAGCCTCATTCATGTTTATATTCCTAGTAACTTTTATAGTGTCTGTTACTTTCTAAATGCCCCCAAAACATTCACTGACTTAAACTTTGTTGTTTATAAGAAAGAACACTGACATACACCAATCAACAAAAAGGAACCCTTAAAGTGGTTGAGAAAGAGACCTTTACATTTTTGAGGGCAAGGATCTGAAACCATCTTCTATTATGAATTTTACATTTTAAGGTAGTGCCTCGATATTCTATTGGCTCAATGAAGTGGTATTTCTATTATTTATTTAGTACAATGTTCTATTACAGACTACCTCTTTTTAAGAGCTCAAAGCTTTTCATGCCTATTGAAATCATGGAACTTTTCAAAAGTAAGAATGTTAACCCAGGTGCCTTGAACAACTAATGGCTAATACTTATTCTATCTTTTTTGGAACCTCACTTGAGGGATATTTTTTCATTGCTTTTGGAGAGAGAGGAAGTGAGGGACAGAAAGTGAGATAGAGAGAGAGAAACAATAATGTGGCTGCCTTCCACAAAGACCCCAATGGGGGATCAAACTCTCAACCTAGGCATGTGTCCTGACTAAGAACCAAATCCGCGACCTTTTGTTGGATGGATTGATGCTGCAACCAGCTGAGCCACACCAGCCAGGGCTATATTCTGTCTTATTCTCTTTCCCAGCTCGTGGAAAATTCTTTGCATTTGTACAATGTCGCTGTACTGTTAATCACTTGTCATGTTTCACCCAAAAGATGTTTGCATTCCAGAGGCAAGCCATGAAGTCCTATAATACGTCTTTTGTAAATTGGTTGTCAAAGTTTTCGAAAATGCTTTGAGACCCTTTCTGTTTGCAAGGTGATTTCTAAATATAGTGTTACAGAAACAACTGTCCCGGGGTCTTTTTGTACTATGGTTTTTCTTTGCCTGCCACCGTGTTAGGAACTGTGGCTCTCAATGCCAGAATTTGGTAAAAAAGGAAAGAAACAATTTAATTAAAAGTTATACAGGTTCAGAAAGGTGGTAGAGTTCTACCATTAAATCTCACTCCCTTTAGAAACGAAGATACATCCCCAAACACACATGCCCTCCCCACTTTGCCCAGTCAGGTCAGTCTCAGAACATGCCAATCAGAAGTACTGTCCTCTAGGAGAAAGAAAACAAAGTCCAAAGCTCACTTCTCCCAGTTTCTCCCAGTAATCTGGGCTTGGCTGGGCAAGTCTCACACAGTTCCTATCATCATCAGCTGTGTTGCCACGATCTCCAATCCTTAATTCAAAACAGCATGGCACCTCCATGGCCCACCAGCAAGAGTCCTTTCACCCCCTATTTACCCACATGGTCCCACATTGTCTCACATTCCACACAGCAACTCACATTTTCATTTAAATTGCAGCCTAGAACCTCCTTTGTAACCCCATTTCCAACTCCTCCATGATGAGCTAGCACTCCTGTAATCTCAGCCTTTCTTGGACGCCATAGTTATTCCAGGCAAGAGTGGCCCCATTGCTGGAGGAAATATCTCCAAACTCTGGTGCAGGTGTGGTTAGAGGAGCTGCCGCCCAGCTCAAAGTCATGCCCATCTCCTCGGCTCCACAGAGGCTACGAAGCTAGCCTGATGTTACTGATATGCAAAAAAACTCTCAATCCCTGTGCTGCTGCTTTTCCCAGCCCTCAAGCTAGGCTTGTGGGTGGGGGTGGGTAGGGCCTGGAGCCTCTCAGTCTGCACCCCATTACAATAGCATTATTACAATATTACAATAAGGTATTTCAGAAGCTTCTACCAGCAGCAAAATATGTTGTACTTGATCGGAACGATTGACCCACTGCTCAATGAAATAAATCAGCTGCTAAGTAAAGAGCACCAGTCCCATTCAGTAAAAAAATGTAAGATTCTTTCTACTGTGGCTTCCCAGCTATGAAGACATCAGGTCATACAAAGAGGTGCTTTGTCTTTTCAGTAGTGTTGGATGAGGTGCCAGTGTTCCCTGAACAACAATGTGTTTGAACCTAATTAAAACTGTGTCACTTTCTCCAATGTATTAAAAAAACTGGAGCTCATCCTTGAAAAAGCTTGTGTCTCTATCTTACTAGGCTTTTTTGTTTCATTTCATGTATCGTGTTTCTAATCGTTTAGTCCTTGTTATACAAGTACAGTAGTAACTGCTATTAAAATCCTCCAATTCAAACTTAACAATGAGGTGTCAAATCTGATGACCAAGTTAGAAGAAAAGAGACCTGGCTGGTATAACTCAGTGGATTGAGTGCTGGCCTGCGAGTCAGAGGGTCATGGGTTTGATTCCCAGTCACGGCACATGCCTGGGTTGCAGGCCAGGTCCCCAGTAGGGGCAAGTGAGAGGCAACCACACACTGATGTTTCTCTCTCTCTCTTTCTCCCTCCCTTACCCTCTCTAAAATAAATAAATAAAATTTAAAAAAAGAATGGAGTCAAATATCTTTTAAAGGACCAAGAAAAAAGGTGAAAAGCCTGTGTACAATGTGTTTTTTGTTTGTGTTGTTAAACACAGTAAACGTTTAATAGAAGGAAGAGCAGTCAGACCATGAAAAATATTAATTACAATGTTTTAGGTTCAATTTTATGACATTCCTGAATTAAGAAAATTATTTTAACAATTGTAGAAACTAAGTTCAATTTGTATTTTGTTCTTTTAAATGATCACATAGTTCATTTCATATTAATGAATATATTCTATTTAAAATAAGTTCATCCAAATTAAATCTTTAAAAAAAAGCGCCCTGGCTAGCGTAGCTCAGTGGATTGATCACGGGCTGCGAACCAAAATGTCACAGGTTCGATTGCCAGCCAGGGTACACGCCTGGGTTGCAGGCCATGACCCCCAGCAACTACACATTGATGTTTCTCTCTCTTTCTCCTTCTCTTCCCTCTCTAAAAATAAATAAATTAAATCTTTTAAAATAAGTTCATCCATTTTCTCACAACAATATAAGGAGTGGTCATCAAAAACAGCTAAATTTATTATTTGGCCTAGTTGCTGGTGTGCAAGACAATTTTTTGTGAGTCACTCACATTTCTCCAAATCTTGTGAGTGAGGCACTGACTAGATTTACTCTGTACAATCTTCTCTGAGATATTTGTATAGCAAACTTCCCTGGAAGGTAGAGATAGGCTTTCCCCAGAAGCAAAGTGTAGTCATCGTGACTGCCCAGTAGAAAAGATCGGGTTCACTAAGGTCCCAATTATCCTGCAATGCAAACCACTGTGTCCGCCTCTGCCTCTTTGCCCTCTTAGCCTTTCCTTGGGGGAACCATGGCTCAGAGGGCAAGCCCCTCAAGTGCTAATTCCCTGGCTACTGCTATTGTGGATAACAAATTATAGCCTCTGCTGAGGGAGTCTTTTGTTCTCTGTCAGCACTCATGAAATGGTGACAAGTTAACATATTATCTTGCAAATAAGGCAAAATCTCAGACCCATAATTTTTTTTCAGGCTCTAGCCATTGGCAAAAATGGTTATAGATACCATTGTGTCTTTCCTATTCTTCCCCATAGTCATCTCTCCACTTACTCTGACCCTCAGGTCCATGCATTTCTTTTGCTCTTTAGAGCTCTGAATTAAGTTCTAGGGCACACAGTCTAAAATGCTTTTCCAGTATAACCACCCTTCAGGTTATGCTTCTTACATTTTAAATACATGTAGAGTTTCTTCAACACATAGACCTTTTATTTTTTTTAATTCTTTCCCTTAACTGATCATGTCTTCTGTTACCTCCCCCTTTTGCCCATTTGGTGATAATCTACATCATATCATCAAAAATAAGTGATATGTTTCTACAATTTTAATTTCATGAGTTCCTGTTGACCACTAGCTCCTATTTTTTTTCCAGCAAGCACCTTCTAATGTCCTCAGTCCATTATTAGCACCTCAACTCTATTGGAAGCCACAATTTATTGAACAAACAATCTGACAATCTTTATTAAAAAAACATACCTAATGACCAATCTTCTTTATGGCTTAAGTTTAAGTTGTATTCCAATACTTACAATAACTTCTCTGTATATACTCAACCTCATACCCACTCTTACTTCATTTGTGTGTGTATGTGTGTGTATGTATATGTGTATGTATACATATATACACAAAATTATATGTATATATCATTGTTATACCATGAGGACTGTCAAAGAAAAAACTCACACCAGACAAGATGAGTAGAAAGAGGTTAATTTTATTTCAATACTACAGGTAAACAGTAAGTAAGAGGGCACAGGCAGGTTGAATCTGGACACACACTCCAAGGAGAAACAAAGGACCAGAGAGTTTTTAAGAGTAGGGTGGGCACATAATAGGCCATTGGTATTTGCTAAATGGTTTTAACCAAGGAAAAACTAAACTTTCCCCTATCTTCATGACTGGAAGTACTTTTAAAATTTGGAGTAAGAAGGTCCCTTTCAAGTTAACGTCCAACTTTCCCATAGAAACTAAGAGATATTGAGAGGATAGTGAGAAGATAGGAAAAGTCCTTGGCAAGCAATAGGGAAACTGAGACAAATAGCCAAACATAGTGGCCAAGTAATTTACAGGAAGGTGCAGATGATCACCATGGCACAGGCCTCCAGTGCCTGGCAGGGGTCAAAACTGGGAAGACAAGGATTCCTCTGGCCTTTCCTCCCTGGAGACAACATCTAAGCCTGAGTTGTATTTCCAGCTCCAGGCCCAGAAAAGCAGAACAATCAGTGGACAACACCAGAAGCAACTGCAATGACTAAAGACCTCCTGCCCTATCACTGAGCAATCAGAAGAGACAATGACCTTGAAAAGTCATGCCTGGAGAACTGATGAATATTGTACTGAAACTCTCCCCTAAGACCTCCCCTAAGATTCCCTCCTGTAAGAAAGAGATAAAAGTCTCAAGACAAAGGGAACAGCACATGGTGTGTATTCTCCCTCTGGGGAGCAGTCAGCATCATTCCATTCTTCTTCTTCCACTTCTTTCCCCACAGCCACATGTCTCCTAAACTCTAGGCAATGGCCAGCAGGCAGCTTGTCCCAGACTAGTACCCTGAACCATTCCCTAAAGCCCCCTTTTCTCTGACTTCCCAGTGAGCTAAGGCAATCCAGCCTATGCTCTCCTGTTGCTTCTTCTAGGCTAAGTCCTTCCTTGTTTCATTGTCCCCAGCTTTAATAAATGTATCCTCACAGTCACTTTAACGCATGTTGTGAAACCTTTCCTACACGGAGTGAAGAACCCACACACTAAAACTGGCTCTAGACACACCCGCTCAGGGCCAGGTCCCTGTCCAGTAACAATAGGGGTCCATCATCTTCAATTACTACATCTCAAAGGATGGTTCACAGATCTTTGAGAAAGATATTTCCTAGGTGGTAAAATTGGCAAGACTCTGGGAGAAGATTTACATATATTTCAAAGGGGCAGAAAGAGTATTTAGACAATTTTTAAAGTGAATGCTCTTAAAAACAGTAGCTATGAGACTAGAGTAAAAAAAAATCCTGTCTGAATTTTAATCAAACTAAAGGAAACTTTACGACTATCTTGGTCAGAGCCCTATAACATTGCTTGTATAAATGGAATAATTGTTGAAGAAGAAGTGATTAAAAAAAGAGGAAATATTAACTCCAGTATTTTGACAACTAATAATAGTTTAATTCTACCTAATATTCAGAGAGTTCACATTAAATACAGTGAGCATTGCTACTGTGGGCACGCACACTGGGATGACCCAGCTGACCTCTCCATCTGCAGTCCTGTCATCTCCATCCATCCGTTGTCGGGGGAAATCAGGATCTTCCCAGGATCAGGAGGAAAGTGTTCTAAGATCCCACACATGGGAGACTGTGGTGTGGCAAAATGGTTTATTCATGTGGAAGGCTGCCCCTGGGTCCCCTCTTTGTTTGTCCTGCCATGGAAAAAAAAAGTCCGACCTTGTCTTCAGCAAGGCCAAAGCAAAAGACAGTGTCCAGGTTTCTGCTTCATATTAAAGCTTTGTCCTTTGGAGCCTATGTAGTCTGCCTCAGACCCCAGCAGCTGCTAGACCCACAGGACGTGTACTCCAGGGTGAGAGAGAATGCAGGAATGGACGGGACAAGTGCTTTATTGGGTGAATGAGAGAGAGAGGAAGAGAGAGAGAGAGAGAGGGAAGAGAGAGAGAGAGAGAGAGAGAGAGAGAGAGAGCGAGCACTTTTCTTCATTCCCCTGAGATTATTATTAGCTTGGATTTGAGATGGACCAGATGCTTTTTCAAAAGAACCAATTAATCCCAAGCTTCCACAGGCATTTTGATGGATCCATTCCATAGTTAGACTGACAGTCCTGGGTGCTCAAGCTCTACCCCTTCACCCCCTAACAATCTGGTACTTGAGTGGGGAAGAAAGAAGTGTCAGTGCCTTAGTGAGCAACGTTATGACCCCCTGAGGTATAAAGCTGTAGTTCCTGGTGAAGCAAGCAAGCTTTTGCTCCCCAGTTTGTTAAGCTCAATGTCTAATGTCCTTTGCCTCCTTTCTTATTAGTAATTAGCTAAGTACCTATGACAACATATCTACTGCATAGCCTCAAGTAATTGTTTTACAAATATAATTAGATAACTTTCTGTGCCCTTCCCCAATATCACAAGTCCCGTGCACATCTGGTTTAAATTTTTCTTTTGTTTTTGTTTTTCTTTTTCTGCCAGGGCTTAAAAGATAAAGTCAAACCTATTTAACATGGCCCATCAAAGCCTTCTTCATGTGCTCTGAATATCTCTCTAGACTATACTTTTGCCATTGTTCTTACTGTACAAAGTTACAGGTTTTTTGACCTGTTGTCAAGAACCCAGGAGTCTTGTTTTATCCTTTTTATGTGCCATAATACCCATTGATTTCCTGATAGTTTTCATTCTTTTATTTTTAGAGTGACTAATGTCCCCTCATCCTTCAGGAAGTCACCAAGGAAACTTCTGTGTTTGCATTCTAACTATCCCATCAAATGTTTCTCTTAAACAATAGGTTATAATATATTAAACTCTTTTCTTATATGTCTTATCTAGATCAGCTCCCTTATTATAAGCTCCTAGAGGACAAGGAATATATTCCTTTTTTAGTCTTTATCCCAGAACCTAAGAGAAGAGTAAAATTGAAGTGTATAGGTTTTGGAGACAAAGCAGAACTGGCTTGAATCACAAACATAGGAATATTAGCAAAATAAATTGACTGTTCATTCCTCAGCTTCCATACTCATAAATGTGGCATTATAAAATCTATCCACAGGGGCTGTCATTGAAGCAGGATAGACAGACATTAGGAGAAAATTCAGACAAGTGGAATGAGGAAGTAGGAGTGGACATCACAGGCTAATAAGCCAGGTCCTTTCACCAGAGCCCCCACCTCCATGCTTGATCGATAAGGAATAGTTTATGGCAAGAAACCCCTGTGGTGGTCACAGAAGTCACAAAGCATCAAGGACTGGCTAAAACCAGATCAGTCCAAGTGGGAGGAAAAATTGACCAGAGAATGGCCCCAAAGCTCATTATAGCATCCTTATGATGAAAACTAACACCATAGTAAAAAAGCAGCTGAGGTGACAAATGCCACACACTTCTAAATGGACCATGCTAGGAACAAGACCCTCTCCCAGCCAGAAGGTGGAGTCAGAGGTTGGTGCCACAAAGCCTAGAAACAACCCACCCTTGGAAACATGTGAAATCCCAAGAACTCCTGACCACCATGTGCACAACTTACTCACAAGTTGGTCTGGGTTCCACTCAGACACATGCTTTCCTTTCTTTCACAGCAGCATCGTTTCTTAGACTCTCATTTGCTCTTCCTGTATGAAACTTGCTTTCGCTCTCACACAGGCTCTCACTTGGACTGCTCTTGAAGGCTTTTCTCTTGGAGTCAAGAATCCGAAGGTCCTGGACAGTGTGGGAGCAGGGCCAGCCCCCTGCACAGAACTCATCTGGTGACATTATAACAATGAAGTGAAGCAACACATTAGGGCAAATTACATAATGCCTGGTTCACAGTGACTTCAATATACAGGAGTGTAAAGTGTGTTTATAGTTGTGAGTAGAGGAAACACAGAATGTATACTTAAATTCTAAATTATTTATTAACTAATGTATTCTTTGTCTTCTTCTATAAACCTACTTTTGCTCACCACTATGCTCTTCCAAGAATCTGATAGGGAACAGATTTATTGACTCTTCCCAGTTTCAGCTAGAGACACCTAAGAAAATATATATGTGTAATTAATTATCAGTGTTATATTATAAATTAATATTTGTATAGTATGCTTACTCATTCAGTTTAAAGGTACTGTATGTCAGCGATTTTCAGCGGGTGAGCTGCAAGATACACACTGGTGTGCCACAAGGACTTTTAAAACACACAACACCTGACTATTTAGTCAGGGG